>NC_134132.1:11137500-11470000 GCF_040939455.1 Microcebus murinus | reverse complement strand
GCGATCCTCCTGCCTCAGCCTCCCGAGTAGCTGGGACTACAGGCATGTGCCACCATGCCCGGCTAATTTTTTGTGTATATATTTTTAGTTGGCCAATTAATTTTTTTCTATTTTTAGTAGAGATGGGGTCTCGCTCAGGCTGGCTTCAAACTCCTGACCTCGAGCAATCCGCCCGCCTCGGGCTCCCAGAGTGCTAGGGTTACAGGTGTGAGCCGCAGGACCCGGCCTCTCCATTCCTTTTTCATAGGGATTTTCTCCAAGAGCAAACCTTAGAGCTTCTATGATCTGACCCCCCTCATCTGGTAGACATTCGGATGGATTTTTTTCCTAATTGAGACAAGGTCTCACTCTGTTGCCCAGGTTAGAGTGCAGTGGCGTCATCATAGCTCACTGCAACCTCAAACTCCTAGACTCAATTGATCCTCCTGCCTCAGCCTCCTCAGTAGCTGGAACTACAGGCACGTGCTACCACACCTGGCTAATGTTTCTGCTTTTTGTAGAAATGGGGTCTCACTGTTGCCCAGGCTGGTCTTGAACTCCTGGCCTCAAGTGATCCTCCCCACTCAACCTCCCTAAGTGCTGGGACTGCAGATGTGAGCCACAGCACCAGGGCCAGATGGAATTTTTAATGTTTTGTGAAAGTTGTAATAATTTACCATCTGATATTCTACTTAAGTGAATCAACAGTTGTTTGTTCTATTCAACAGCACGTGAGAATACCTCCCCCTACCAGCAGCACCCAGGGACTCTGTCTTCTAATTCCATAAACAAACAGGGATTCCATCTTTTACTCCACAGTTTCGTTTCAATGCTAGATTAAGGAACTGCTAGGCAATCAAAGCAAGGCAACATGACTCACGTGAGGTTTAGGTTGTAGAGTCCTTGACTTCAATTTATGACAGCATCTCAAAAGGAATTGCCAGGAAAAAAAAGAAGCAGCTCTGTCCTGGAAATGCCACAAATTAGGGACTTCGGAAGTACCTTTCCCACGTGTTGCTCTTTGCAGTCTTTTTTTGTTTTTGTTTTTGAGTCAGAGTCTCACTCTGTTTCCTGGGGTAGAGTGCCGTGGCGTCAGCCTCACTCACAGCAACCTCAAACTCCTGGGCGATCCTCCTGCCTCAGCCTCCCGAGTAGCTGGGACTACAGGCATGCGCCACCACGCCCGGCTAATTTTTTCTATATATTTTTACTTGTCCAGCTAATTTCTTTTTTTTTTAATTTCTTTTTTTCTTTTTCTTATTTTTTCTTTGAATGATTCACAGGCATGAGTATGTCCAGCTAATTTCTTTCTGTTTTTAATAGAGATAGGGTCTCGCTCTTGCTCAGGCTGGTCTCGAACTCCTGACCTTGAGTGATCCTCCTGCCTCGGCCTCCCAGAGTGCTAGGATGACAGGCGTAAGCCACCGCGCCCGGCCTCTTCGAAGTCTTGTGTCTTTCCTTTATGAGCCTAGATGTTAGGCTCTTTGGTAGCTTTGGCCCTATGGGATCATGAGGTCCTCATTACAAGATGAGTTATCTTTTTGTTTACTCTGTCGTGCTTCTCTGTTGGGAATAAATAAGCTGAAACAAAATCATCAAGGAAACACACACCCTGGATCAGGTGTCCCTGGCAACATCTTCTATCTCTCTTTTTTTTTTTTTCTTTTTTTCTGGAAAGGATTCACCATTCTATATCTTCTATCTCTTTAGGGTGCTCTCAAGCCAAATTGTTTAAAGGTTATAAGGCTCTTTGAGATAATTAAATAAAAGGTGATTTAAGGGCAAAAAGTCATATCCATTTTTCCCCCCATTATTTCCTCTCCTAGTCTGAAATAGCCCATAAGCAGGAAGTCTTATATAAGACACAGAGATATGAACCATAGCTGTTTTCAAAAAAGAAAAGCCTTTTCTTATTTTTAAATGGCTAATCTTTTTAAAAATGCTCCCAGAAATTTCTCTGACTCCATTATTTTTTTATTTTTGTATTATTTAATTTATATATCTTTTATTTTATTTTTTTCCTTTTTATCTTCATCGTGCTGCTCATGTGTCTCTGAATCCATTAATCAAAACAATAATATACACATTTTATTCATTATAGCTGCACATTTTTTCCATTTCCTCTGCCATAGCCAGTGTATACAGTGGTAGTAAGTTTCTAGATAAACCTGTGTGACTCTTTCCCTAGGTATAGTCCTTGTGCTTGAGAGATTCTCAAGAATTACCGGTCAAAAAATGAATCATATTAGCCATTTCCAAATGGTGAAGACCTTCTCTATAATCATCTGCACCTCCATAAAACAGCAAGATTAGCAGAAGTGGTCAAAATCAATGTTTTCAGAACTTTGGAAATGAATCAAAGGCTTGCAGCAATCTAAGAAGCATTTATTTAAGAAAAAAATGACCAAATATTATTAATAACAGTGAGCTTTGTGGCATTTTAACTTACCATATTCGCATTTCTTTCTCTGCAGCTCCTCAGTAGCCTTGAAAATTAGTAGCCTGGTTGGGCACGGTGGCTCACACCTATAATCCCAGCACTTTGGGAGGCTGGGGTGGGAGAATTGCTTGAGCCCAGGAGTTTGAGATCAGCCTGGGTAACATATTGAGACCCCCATATCTACAAAAATTTTTAAAAAATTAGCTGGGCATGGTGGCATGCAACTGTACTCCCAGCCTCTTGGGAGGCTGAGGCCGGAGGGACCCTTGAGCGCATGAGTTCAAGGCTGCAGTGTGTCGTGGCCCGATTATAGAACGGGGGATGACACACTCAGAACATATACATAAGACGCAGACAGACAGAATTGGTTGTAGTCCTGGAAGAAAAAAGGACACAGAGACAAAAGACGGTTTCAGACTACAGCAGTGGAAAAGTGCTCATCAGTTTATCATATACAGTTTAACTGGGCAAGAGTCTCACAGCTATTTTCTCATGCCAGCTACTTTCCCAGCTACTTTGTGGTAACGTGACTTCCCACGGCCAACAACACCTGCTTTTCCAGTCAAAGCAAAAAGCATGGCCTTCTACAAGAGGTCTCTTGGATGTTTTGCACTGCTTTCGGATAACAATCTCGGCTCGAGTGCGAGACTTGAATCCTAGACCGTCTTGCAAGTGCCTAGCACTGCGTGCTGGTTACCAGGCAACCTTGGCTCGCATGCGAGGCCATAGGTCCTTGGCCATTTGCCTGGAGAAACAGTTTCTTCAGCCGGTCAACAAGCCACGTCCTGCTAATCGTGGGAACAAGCAATGGGCTCCCGTTCTGCTGACTTGGGGTCTCAGCCAATCTCACCCTGGGATGGCTCGCTTCAGCTTCCTTCAGCAATGAGCTATGATCACGCCACTGTACTCCAGCCTGGGCAAGAGTGAGACTTTGTCTCTTAAAAAAAAGAAAAAGAGGCCTGGCGTGGTGGCTCACGCCTGTAATCCTAGCACTCTGGGAGGCTGAGGCAGGTGGATTGCTTGAGGTCAGGAGTTCAAAACCAGCCTTAGCAAGAGCGAGACCCCGTCTCTACTATAAATAGTAAGAAATTAATTGGCCAACTGATATATATATATAAAATTAGCCATGCATGGTGGCACATGCCTGTAGTCCCAGCTACTCGGGAGGCTGAGGAAGTAGGATTGCTTGAGCCAGGAGGTTGAGGTTGCTGTGAGCGAGGCTGAGGCCACGGCACTCACTCTAGCCTGGGCAACAAAGCGAGACTCTGTCTCAAAAAAAAAAAAAAGAAAAAGAAAATTAGCAGCCTTGCACTAATGGTAGCCAAGAAAACCAGCAGTCTAGTTCTAGTAGCCTCTGGAGACAGGCAGAACAGGTTTGGAGTTCCACAAAAGTCCCAAGCCCAGAGAACTGCCATTGTTTGACCTATTTGGAAACCCCACTTGGAAGGCTTGTGTTTATTTGATCTGAGCCAGAGATCACCTACTGTGATCAGCCTTTTCCCTGGGGCAATTTTTGGAAACAACCAGCAGGAATTGTTTAATATCACAGTTAATCGAGGGATCGATTCAGCAAGAGAATATAACAATTGTAAATATATATGCACCCAACACTGGGGTTCCCAGATACATAAAGCAAATATTTGATATAGAGGCGGAGATAGACCCCAATACAATAATAGTTCTATATGGTATACTCCATTCTCAGCATTGGACATATCATCTAGACAGAAAAATCAACAAAGAAGCATTGGTTTTAAATTTAGTTTTAAACTGTACCATTGACCAAATGAAGCTAATAGACATTTACAGAACACTTCACCCAATAGCTATAAAATACAAATTCTTTTCATCAGCACATGGAAGATTCTCTAGGATTGACCATATTTAGGACAAAAAAACAAGTCTCAAAAAGTTTTAAAAAGTCAAAATCAAAATGGAAAAAATAAAAATACAAATAAATCAAAATCACATCAAATATCTTATCTGACCACAATGGAATAAAACTAGAAATCAATAACAAGAGGAACATTTGAAACTATACAAATACATGGAAATGAAACAACATGCTTCTGAATGCCCATAGGTGAAGGAGGAAATTAAGAATGAAATTCAAAAATTTCTTCAAACAAGCCGGGCGTGGTGGCTCACGCCTGTAATCCCAGCACTCTGGGAGGCCAAGGCAGGAAGATCACTCAAGGTCAGGAGTCGGAAACCAGCCTGAGCAAGAGCGAGACCCCATCTCTACTAAACAATAGAAAGACATTAATTGGCCAACTAAAAATATATAGAAAAAAATTAGCTGGGCATGGTGGCACATGCCTGTAGTCCCAGCTACTCGGGAGGCTGAGGCAGGAGGATCGCTTGAGCCCAGGAGTTTGAGGTTGCTGTGAGCTAGGCTGACGCCACAGCACACTGGCCCAGGCAACAGAGTGAGACTCTGTCTCAAAAAAAAAAAAAAATTTTCTTGAAACAAATAAAAATTGAAACACAACATACCAAAACCTATGAGACACAAGGAAAGCAGTATTAAGAGACAAGTTTATAGCACTAAACAAAACTACATAAAAACAAAACCTAGAAAGATTTTAAATAAACAACACAAAATGCATCTCAAGTAACTAGAAAAGCAAGAACCAAAGCAAATCGAAATTAATAGAAGGAAAGAAATAACAAAGATCAGAGCAGAAATACATGAAATTGGCCAGGCGCGGTGGCTCACGCCTGTCATCCTAGCTCTCTGGGAGGCCGAGGCGGGCGGATCCTTTGAGCTCAGGAGTTCGAAACCAACCTGAGCAAGAGCGAGACCCCGTCTCTACTATAAAGAAAAAGAAATTAATTGGCCAACTAATATATATAGAAAAAATTAGCCGGGCATGGTGGTGCATGCCTGTAGTCCCAGCTACTCGGGAGGCTGAGGCAGGAGGATCGCTTGAGCCCAGGAGTTTGAGGTTGCTGTGAGCTAGGCTGACGCCACGGCACTCACTCTAGCCTGGGCAACAAAGCGAGACTCTGTTTCAAAAAAAAAAAAAAAAAGAAATACATGAAATTGAGACTAAAAAACAATGCAAATGATCAGTGAAACTTTTAAAAAATGAATTCATCGTGACAAAAAAGACTGTGCCTTCTAGAGGACACTGGGAAATCTGATCTTTTTTTTTTTTTTTTTTTTTTTTTTTTTTTTGAGACAGAGTCTCGCTTTGTTGCCCAGGCTAGAGTGAGTGCCGGGGCGTCAGCCTAGCTCACAGCAACCTCAAACTCCTGGGCTCGAGTGATCCTTCTGCCTCAGCCTCCCGAGTAGCTGGGACTACAGGCATGCGCCACCATGCCCGGCTAATTTTTTATATATATATCAGTTGGCCAATTAATTTCTTTCTATTTATAGTAGAGACGGGGTCTCGCTCAGGCTGGTTTTGAACTCCTGACCTTGAGCAATCCGCCCGCCTCGGCCTCCCAAGAGCTAGGATTACAGGCGTGAGCCACAGCGCCCGGCCGAAATCTGATCTTTTAAACAGGAGAATTAAACAATTAGTTTATTAATTATCCCAGGCTAAAGAAGGTCTTTGCTGGCCCTCACATTTCAGCATGCAAACCCAAAAGCTCCAATATTAATTGTCTTCCAGAGGTGGGTGTTGTTGAGTCTTTGGGTCCTATTCGCAGTGCTCAATAGAATTAGAAATGGCCACTTTATTTTGAAGTAGAAGCTGGAAAAAGACAGGACGAGGCCCTTGGCTCTGTTCATTCGCAAGGGCCGAGTTTCTTTCAGGGCTGCCAACCCGAGCAGACTGAGCGCGGCTTGTGCTGCCAGCTGCCGTTGACAGTGGGACTCAGTTCGCCCTGGCGACTCTGGCCGGGGCCCACTTGTCCCTGCACAGAGGGGAGCCCTTCAGAGCAAGTGAGGCCTATTCTCTGCCATTCTGAGAGTAATTTGCTATGTGCTCGCTCGTGTTTTCTCTAGAATTCTGGAAAGAAAGTTGTTCCTTGGCCCAGAAAGGGCTGTTCAGTAGCAGATGACTCGTTCCAGTGTAGTCACATTCAGTATCTTGAGAAGAGGAACATCTTCCCGTGAAGTCATGACTGAGGGATGCAAGATTCAGGGAGGTGACCATGTGCTGGTGACAGTGATAACTCTGCTGGTTATCAGTTTATTATATACAGTTTAACTGGGCAAGAGTCTTCTGGTTCTGGTCTTGCCCACTCTATAATCCATTGTCCACATCAAGGGTCCCCAAACTTGTTAAACAGGGGGCCGGGTCACTGCCCCTCAGACCGTTGGAGAGTGCGCACTGTGGGCCCGGGACGAGCCGGCTGCTAAGCAGGACAGGCAGCGGCGGCAAAAACACATGGTGGCTCATGCCTGTAATCCTAGCACTCTGGGAGGCCGAGGTGGGAGGATTGCTCAAGGCCAGGAGTTCGAAACCAGCCTGAGCAAGAGCGAGACCCCATCTCTACTAAAAATAGAAATTAATTGGCCAACTAATATATATAGAAAAAATTAGCCTGGAATGGTGGCGCATGCCTGTAGTCCCAGCTACACGGGACGCTGAGGCAGGAGGATCTCTTGAGCCCAGGAGTTGGAGGTTGCTGTGAGCGAGGCTGACGCCACGGCACTCACTCTAGCCTGGGCAACAGAGTGAGACTCTGTCTCAAAAAAAAAAAAAAAAAAAGAAACAGTAATACAAATATCAAAGTTTACTGTTATCAGTCATTCAGTTTTTATTTCTCCCTATTTTTATTTTTATTAACTTTCTCCCTATTAATTAATTTTATTAATTAATAATTACAAATTATTTTATTAATTTCTCCCTATTTTTATTTAACTTTTCATATCTTTGCATTTTTTCTTGCAGACCAGAATGTAAGCTATTCAAGGAAGCTTGAATTTTTTTATATTGTTTATTGGTCTGTAATAATGATGGACATAATAAGTGATTATAGTAATAGATTGACTTAAGCAAAACAATGTTTGGCCTCTAAGTTTAGGCATCAAGAATTATTGAATCAGCGGGGCGCAGTGGCTCAAGCCTGTCATCCTAGCACTCTGGGAGGCCGAAGCGGGATGATCGTTTGAGCTCAGGAGTTCGAGACCAGCCTGAGCAAGAGCAAAACCCCATCTCTACTAAAAATAGAAAGAAATTAATTGGCCAACTAAAAATAATAATAATAATAAAAAGAACTATTGAATCTCTTACATTAACAATGCCTATGAACATCAACGGCTATGTATTTTTTTGTACTACAGTTAGCAGACATGTATGTTGAGTGTCCAATATGTGACAAGCCCTGTTCTAGGTACAAGAGGGTACCATAAATTGGAGAGGAGAAAATTTTCGAAAATGGGTTAACACGATGACATTGATTATATGTGTGTTTTTTTGATTGCTTGTTCATTTATTTCCTGCATCTTATGGGGGTACACATGTTAAGGTGACATGTCTTGCCCTTGCCCCCCTCCCCCTTGATTGTTTTTGTTAATGGAAATAGTAGCACTTTCATGCCTTTGCTGCACTTCTGTCATGTTTTGTGTCACGAGCAATTCACTTGACATCGTATGTGCTTGGCATTAAAAGCAGGATCAGGATTCTCTCCTCAAAAAGGGGCACAGTTAACTGCTGGACTCTCTGCCAAAGTCATTTTCCCTCCCTCCCTTTAACCTCCCCGGGAGACAATTGCTTGCATTCTAAGCAGATGCTTGCTCAGAGAGTGGGCCTCAAGCTGTGGGCAGCCTGCTGATTTAATTTCCAGCAAGATCTTTGTGCTTTTTATTATATTAATTAGTGTCTTGGCAAGGGCGAATGGGATTTTTAACCCAGCAGGGGTTTTTTTGCTGATCCCTTAATTTGCGGTTGGTGATGGCTCTTTTGTTTTTGTTTTTGTTTAATTTTTCCACTCATTAAACACTTGAATCTAGCAGGCGCTGGAACTCCTTGCGGTGCTGGGTCTTTAGGGAGTGATGTATGAAGACAGATGGGGGCTGTGCGGAGCAGGGCAAAGGGCCTTCTCTTTGAATGTGGGCTGCTGCCCCGACTTTCTGCATGTGGACAGGTGTTTGACTGCAGGAATGAGCTCTGAGGGAGAAGACGCCACGCTCTGCGTGCTTTGTAGCGATGTATAAAGGAATTCTTCAACCTTTAACTCACGCTTTTATTTTATTTTATTTTATTTTATTTTATTTTATTTTATTTTTTGACACAGAGTATCACTCTGTCACCCGGGCTAGAGTGCCAGGGAATCAGCCTAGCTCACAGCAACCTCCAACTCCTGGGCTCAAGCGATCCTCTTGCCTCAGCCTCCCGAGTAGCTGGGACTACAGGCATGCGCCACCATGCCCGGCTAATTTTTTTTCTATATATTTTTAGTTGGCCAATTCATTTCTTCCTATTTTTAGTAGAGACGGTGTCTCGATTTTGCTCAGGCTGGTTTCGAACTCCTGACCTTGAGTGATCCTCCCGCCTCGGCCTCCCAGAGTGCTAGGATAACAGGCGTGAGCTACCGCGCCCCGTGGGAGTAGGTTCTTGATAAAAGAAGGAGTTCGGCCCCCTTCCTACCTCCCTCTCTCCCTCCCTCTCCCTCTCCCATGTACTCTCCTGCCGTCTGCCTTCTGTCATGGCACAATGCAGCAACGAGGCCCTCACCAGATGCCCTCACCACCCCACCCCACCCCGCTATCCCCTCCTCCCCCTGATCTTAGACTTCCCAGCTTCTGGAACTATAAGAAATAAATCTCCATTTTTTTCATAAATTACCCAGTCTGTGGTATTCTGCTATAGCAGCACAAAACCAACTAAGACAGATGCCTTGTGGTTAATTTGGCAATATAATAAAATATCCCATTTTAAAACAGGTTTCTTTTATGTGTACATTTTTGAGTTGGGGGTCTCACTATGCTGTCCAGGCTGGAGTGCAGTGGCTGTTCACAGGCACAATAATAGGGCACTACAGGCGAGGCACAGTGGCTCATGCCTGTAATCCCAGCACTCTGGGAGGCCAATCATTTGAGCTCAGGAGTTGGACACCAGCCTTAGCAAGAGCGAGACCCGGTCTCTACCAAAACTAGAAAAAATGAGCCGGGCATGGTGGCGCATGCCTGTAGTCCCAGCTACTCGGGAGGCTGAGGCAGGAGGATTGCTTGAGCCCAGGAGATTGAGGTTGCTGTGAGCGAGGCTGACGCCACGGCACTCACTCTAGCCTGGGCAACAGGGTCAGACTTTGTCTCAAAAAATAAATAAATAAAAATAATAGGACACTACAGCCTTGAACTCCTGGGTTCAAGCAATCCTCCTGTCTCAGCCTCCCAAGTAGCTAGGACTACAGGTGCATACAAGTGCTCCCAGCTCCATATTTTCTTAAACATGTTTTGTTAAATTCCCAATAGAACAGGTAATGTTCATGTAAAAAGATCATAACCAAGCAAGCTTTTCCAAAATAAATGCACCTTTTACTTTTCAAAAATTACTACTTTTTTTAAAAATATTCATAACTTCTGAGGAGGGAATAAAATTAAATAGGCAATCTTGTTCCTTTCCCGCCATTATGAGACCATGCTAGCTGCTTGGGACCACTAGATCCTTTAAAAACTTAAATCTACTAGTCAAGAATTCTTTAGAAAAAGAAACATATGTAGATAATCATCATTTAAATCTTCTACTATAAAATAGCCAAGTCATACATAAATTACGTACAACAACTTCCATCTTCTGAGAGCTAATCTGCCTTCAAAAAACATCAGGCACTTTGTCTAAAATTAATTTCATATTCACAGTCTCTTTCTTTTTTACAAATTTCTTTTGCAAAGGAAATGATTCGGGAAAGGGTATGTGGCATATTTTTTTCATTCAGTTTTCATCCACTGATAATGAGAAATATATAGTAGAGGAAAACAGAGACAATGAGAAATGTGTGGTATTGGAAAGTATGACTGGGATTGTTGAACATTTTGAAGCCCACCTGTGACCTAAAAAGTGTAATTATTTTGGAAAAGGCAATAGGCTAAGTGTTTTTGAGGAAGACTCATGTAAGGTATCTGAATTTTTTTTTCTGAGAAATGGTCTGAAGTAGGTAAGAAATATTAATGACAGTACCTGACGGGATATTTTGCATTATAGTTTGAGTTTTGAAAACTTCCATTTAAATTTTGTTATGTAGTATTTATTCTATCATATTAGGCACCTCTCAATGGCCTGTTGGTTATCAAAGGTTGGTCATTGAGTGTCCATGTGGCTTTTCATCTTTTGGGGGTACGATTTTACCTGGAAGGCAGCATGCAGCTTCTGCTGGCCCCTAAACTCTTCTTCTGACTATCCCTGTAAGGAAATAACCCATCCTGAAAAATGATATAGAATGGCACAGAATTGTGGACAAAAGAATTTTCTTTGGAGTCAGATCAACCTGGCCTAGACTTCTACTGGCTGTGCCACTTTGCACAAATTACTTAATCCCTTTTAACCTTAGTTTTCTAAAATAAAATAAAAGTAATTGCTTATCTCTCTCTTAGAGTCGTGTGCAGGACAGGAAAAATGGCATGTAAGAGTCCTTAGCATGCTGCTCGGTATGTGGTAACAGCAGAAGTAAGCTATAATTATTTCATCAAAGACTGTCACTTTATAAAATAGGCTTCTGTCTCTTCAAGAAATGAAGGCACATCTCTGCTGTCTATAGAATGTGATCTCACTGAAAATTCATACTACGTTAAACTGAATGGACATCATAGATTAGGAATCAGATCCAGGTTCATAATTATATGGGTAAAGAGGACAAAAATGCTTTCTAAGTGCCAACAGAACAAACAGAAATCAGTGGTAGCAATCTGAAAAGCAATGTAAAAACACACCAAACTAAACTGTCGAGGAGAAAAAATGAACAACACATCGTAGCGTAGTGAAAAAGAGCACAGATTCAGTAGCCAGTCTACCTAAGTTCAAATTCTTGAACTAGGTTTACTATTTACTAGTATTGATAAAGAAAAAACCCCACGCGGGGGCCCCATGGCTGAACTCACTGCTGATTGGATACTTTTTGAATCCCACTGCTGATTGTACATGTAAGGCTTGTTGCTGATTGGATATGGAAAGCTTGTTGCTGATTGGATATGGAAAGCTTGTTGCTGATTGTATATGTAAGGCTTGTTGCTGATTGGATATGGAAAGTTTGTTGCTGATTGGATATGGAAAGCTTGTTGCTGATTGGAGGCTTTTTGAATCCCACTGCTGATTGCATAACTCCTCATGCTCATAGCTGATTGGTTGTGTGTAACCCCAAGAAGTGTATAAAACCAGAGGAGAACAAGGAAGTGGTGCTCAGAATTTGGTGGCGTGCCCCTCTGAGCCCGCCGGTGGAATAAAGGCTAATCCCCCAACCCTCTGTGTGCCGCTCGGTTCTTTCCCTGGTCAGTCACTGTTAACACTTGCTGTTACACTTGCTATTACACTTGCTATTACACTTGCTGTACACTTGCCGGAACAGTGTCAGGTCTAGAGGAGGGTCAACAGGTGACAAGGAAGTGGCTAAGGGTGGACAGCGGGAACCGAATTGTAGCTAGGAACCAAATTGTGGCTAGAAACTGTTCCCTGGTGGGAACACACATAGCAAAAAGTTCCCAGTAATGTTTAACTGACCTAGAGCTCATTACCATCTAATTAGCATGGCATGGGTGGAGCTTCATGAAGGATTCTGGGAAAGGCGTATGTGCAGGAGAATCATTGTGTTTTACTTATTTTGTCAAAATGTAAATACCATTTTTTTTTCAAATGCTTGGGGAACTTACTGAGCTATTTTCCTGGTCTGGTATAAATTCATTCCAGATGGGACTCTACAAAGAATCATTTGCCCAAGGTTTTATGGCAATATAACAAAAATTACCACATCAAAAACATTCTGTTTAGTTTCTCTCTGTCTCTCTCTCTCCCTCCTGTCTCTGTTTTCAATACTTGACAAATATTTAACATTGGTACCTTCCACTTCCTTTGACATTGAATTTTGTAGCACTTCCCATTTAGGAAGGAAGGAAGAGTATGATTATGAATTCTGCTGCAAAGTGACTCAGCGTTCCCATGACATTCCTGAAAATCAGAAATGGAGAGCAGAAGGCAGATCAGAACCTCAGCCCTCTTTAATGATTCACTGTGGACTCACTGACCACATTGCTGTAGGCCTTTCCCGATTTCTTTTTTCCTAGGGTCCTAGACTAGTAACTTATCTTCATAAATGACTCATTCCTTTGTTCTTCCTTCCGATTAAGAAAAGGCCTGAACTAGCCTGAATCGCCCTCTCCTCTTCCTCGCCCATCCTCCTCCTCCTTTGTTAATTAAAAGAGTTATGGTGAGCATTTTTAAAAAATATTTTATTATATGCTGTCCAACAAATGCTCTAAGTGCATCAATTTCAAACCATCTATCTTTTTATTTTTCATTTATTTACTTACTTATTTTTTTTTTTTTTGTATTTTTTTTTTTTTTTTTGAGACAGAGTCTCACTTTGTTGCCCGAGCTAGAGTGAGTGCCGTGGCGTCAGCCTAGCTCACAGCAACCTCAAACTCCTGGGCTCGAGTGATCCTTCTGCCTCAGCCTCCCGGGTAGCTGGGACTACAGGCATGCGCCACCATGCCCGGCTAATTTTTTTTTTATATATATATATCAGTTGGCCAATTAATTTCTTTCTATTTATAGTAGAGACGGGGTCTCGCTCAGGCTGGTTTTGAACTCCTGACCTTGAGCAATCCGCCCGCCTCGGCCTCCCAAGAGCTAGGATTACAGGCGTGAGCCACAGCGCCCGGCCTTACTTACTTATTTTGAGTCAGAGTCTCACTCTGTTGCCCAGGCTAGAGTGAGTGCTGTGGTGTCAGCCTCGCTCACAGCAACCTCCAACTCCTGGGCTCAAGCGATCCTCCTGCCTCAGCCTCCAGAGTAGCTGGGCCTACAGGCATGTGCCACCATGCCTGGCTCATTTTTTTTCTATATTTTTAGTTGGCCAATTAATTTCTTTCTATTTTTAGTAGAGACAGGGTCTCGCTCTTGCTCAGGCTGGTTTCGAACTCCTGATCTCCAGCGGTCCTCCCGCCTCGGCCTCCCAGAGTGCTAGGATTACAGGCGTGAGCCACCTCACCTGACCAAAATATTTGTTTTAAGTGTGCAAAGGTACCCTCCTGGTTTTGTTAAAAAGTTCTGGTGGAATTTTTAAGGATTCAGACCACGTTTAATACCAGCATTTGCAAAAATCCCCAAGGCAAAGTAATACTAAGGACTTGTCTACCTGAAACGAGGAGGAGAGAGTGGGAACAAATAACATCTCTAAAAATTATTCTTCCATGTATATTGAACATAGAAACAGTAACTCAAAGGCATTGCAAACAGTGCAGATGGGGTGCTTAGATGGCAGATCATTTTGCCCCCTCTGGGAGGAACTATCTGCAAGGGATTTAATCCATCAGTCTGTCACCACTGAGACCCAAAAAGAAACCAAAAGGAGTCATTGTATAGACTGATTGTCTGCTGGAAGTACAAATGATGAAAGTTATATAAAACTTCATTTCCCCCAGTAATCTAAAGTGCCAATGCCTAAGGCAATGGCCTTTCACTTTTTAAACAATTTATTTTAAAATGGTTAATATATGCACATATATTTAGAAGTCCAGTAGTGCCAAAGACTTTAAAATACGTGTGCCCCTGCCCCACTCGCACCTCTTACCCGTGTCTGCTGATGCTTACATGCCTAACTCAAGGAAGGAGGTCCATAGGCAGCCATCTTTTGATTTGTCGATTTTATATATTATCGATTGACTTCTGTGTTAGTCCAGGTCTTCCACGAGGCAGACACAAAAGTGAGAAATTTATTCTCCACTCCCACTGCTCCACTTGACCAGCCTTTAAAAAGAAAGAGAGAGAGAGAGAGAAATTTGAGGCCTGGTGGGGTGTGGGGGGCTCACACCTGTAATCCTAGCACTCGCTCCGGGAGGCCGAGGCAGGAGGATCGCTTGAACTCAGGAGTTCCAGAGACCGTGTGTCTACTGAAAATATAAAAATCAGCTAGGTGTGGTGGTGTGTACCTGTAGTCCCAGCTACTCAGGAGGCTGAGGCAGGAGGATTGCTTGAGCCCAGGAGTTTGAGGTTGCTGTGAGCTATGCACTCTAGCCTGGGTGACTGAGCAAGATGTCTCAAAACGAAAACAAAGCAACAAAAACAAACAAAAGTCCTGGAGCCACAGTCACCCATAGGAGGGATCTCCCGTCTCCCAGAAATGGGCCTGCCCTGGCATCCTTTCGCTCTTCATCTTTGGCTGAAGGCAGCGTGGGAAGCCCGGCCTCTGCCTGAATGTGGGGACACATCTCAGATGACAGCAGCTGGGCCCTCCGGCCGGTTGCGTTTCCAGCTGGAAGATCCGAGAGGGGCATTGTCATGTCTGCACCACTCCCAGCCGGACAGGTGAGGATTTCTAGCTCCCTGACACAGACCTCTTCCTTTTTCTCTCCCCTCCCACATAATCACAATCCAACTTGGGTTAAATGCATATTTGCTACTTTTACTGTTGCGATTATGTAAATGTTGCTCATGGCTGAGCCAGATAATGCACTGTAATTATAGTTTATTATACAATATTTGTTTTTCCTGGAGATAATTGCCTCATTTTCCCCAATTGCTTTCCCCAATTTTCTTTGAACGGATGGACAAAAATTCCATGAGTTTTGTGAAATACCGCTCATTATAAATTTCCACATCATTGAACTTAATGCAAATCTGCTAAATTCAGAGATGAGCTGGTAAATGTTCTATAGAATGTAATTTCCTACAAAGCAGTGACTTCTTTGGTTTGTTTTTGTTTTTGGTATCCCGGTAGTGGGAAGGCTGGGGTATTACAGAACTCAATTTAATACTGTAGAACTGAGTTAAAACATGGAGACTTTTATTAACTTGCAACTGTATTGTTAACCTTGCTACATTTCTGTGAAGTCCAAAAATGCACCATTATGATATAGCACATCTTATATTTTCCTGGTTAGAGCTGGAACCCATACTACTAAGTGAAGTATCCCAAGAATGGAAAAACAAGCACCAGATATACTCTCCAGCAAACTGGTATTAACTGAGTAGCACCTAAGTGGACACATAGGTACTACAGTAATAGGGTGTTGGGCAGGTGGGAGGGGGGAGGGGGACGGGCATATACATACATAATGAGTGAGATGTGCACCATCTGGGGGATGGTCATGATGGAGACTCAGACTTTTGGGGGGAGGGGGGGAAATGGGCATTTATTGAAACCTTAAAATCTGTACCCCCATAATATGCCAAAAAAAAAAATGCACCATTAAATACTAACTGAACACTTACTATGTGACCATTGGCTAGTTGATAGCTAATCTTTTTTTTTTTCTTAAGTATTTCTATAATCACTAATCTTTTTCCTCCTTGTGACAGACTGTATTTTTCAAAGCTGACCATAATATAACTCATCCCTCATATTCTTCTTTTTTCTTTTTTTTTTGAGACAGAGTCTTGCTTTGTTGCCCAGGCTAGAGTGAGTACCATGATGTCAGCCTAGCTCACAGCAACCTCAAACTCCTGGGCTCAAGCAATCCTCCTGCCTCAGCCTCCCGAGTAGTTGGGACTACAGGCATGCGCCACCATGCTCAGCTCATTTTTTCCATATATATTTTTAGTTGGCCAATTAATTTCTTTCTATCTATAGTAGAGACAGGGTCTCGCTCTTGCTCAGGCTGGTTTCGAACTCCTGACCTCAAGCAATCCTCCCGCCTCGGCCTCCCAGAGTGCTAGGATTACAGGTGTGAGCCACCACACCTGGCCATCATATTTTTCTTATAATAAAACTTTGACTTCCACCCTTCCAGAGACAGAGGCTCTGTCTCCTTTCCTTGAAACTGGGCGGGCTTTTTCGACAGGTTGAGCCAACAGAGCAGGACAGAAATGGCGCTGCCTGGCTTCCCAGGGTGGGTCAACAAGGGTGACAGATCTTCCATGTTATCTGATGAAACAAGTGCTGGACCCCTAAGTCACCCTGTGAACAGTGTGACTGCCCTGAGGTGGTGTCACCAAGCAAGGGCTCGCTTCCCAGGGCACTTAGAAAGCAGTACCACGGCACTGGCTTCTGAGAAAGAAAGGCGAGTTGACTGGCAAGGAGATGGCAGTCAGGGCTCAAATCTCTCCAAGCTGGGGGCAGGGGCAGGTTTAATAGGGTAATGAGGTGTGATCTGATTGGATCTTGCAATGAGGTGATGCCAGGAGGAGTCATCTGATTGGACCATGCCATGAGGTGATGGCAAGTCTCGGCCTGATTGGATCATGGATCATGCCATGAGGTGCTCACTTCTTAATTTGCTCCCTATTCCTTGGTCCGAGCACTTAGGTTCCGCCTGTGGGTTGCACACTTGGTTCATCTGTGCATGTGCTCAGGGTCCATAACTTGCAACGTAGAGGTCCATGACAACTGAAAGACCACTCCTCACTTTATTAGTTGAACCAGATAGGGCTGGTTCTGCAGTTACAGTGCTATGTTATGCAGAAGCTCAAACCAGCCCCTGGGAAAGACCGCATTTCCCTAAGTCTACGTGCAAACAGAGAGAGCTGCCCAGCCAGCCCTCAGCTGCTCTTGTCCCCAACTGCTCCCGTCCAAGCTGCAGCCGCTGTCAGAGTGCAAATGCACCAGGAACCCTGAGCCAGAACAGCTCGGCTGAGCCCTTTTCAAATTCCTGGCCCACAGAAACCACAAGAGATAAGTTACGATTGTTGTTTTCAACCCCCAAGTTTTGGGGGTGATCAGTTATGTGGCAATAACAAACAGAACACTTATTTTTCCCAGGTACACAAAAATCAGTAGTCATGTGCCTGAGTCCCCACAGAATGCAGAAGGAAGTTGCGTACTTGTAAGTCTGGTACAAAAGCCTGTAAATGCGACCCTCCACCCCCTTTCCCTTCTGCTGACTAGCACAGAGGACATGGGGAAGGGACAGAGGATACGGGGAAGGGACTCGGCCCCCGGGGCAGCCATGTTCAAGGTTTGGGACTTCATGCGAATGATCAAATTCTATTCTACAAGCCACAGAGATCTGGGGATTTATCTCTTGCTGTGATTAGTGTTACCTCAATGAATACACCTGTTCACACAACTATTTTGTGCATTTAGTTATTCGAGAAATATTTAACACTTCACAATGGTAGGCAGGTGGGCAGTGCTATGCACCTTGAACACAATGGTAAATAAGACTAGAAGGGTGCTTGTTCTCTTGGACCTTATACTCACACGGAAGGGAGAGAACCACTAAATGAGAGAGCAAATAAATAGCAAGCAAACATCAGAGAGAGAAAAAAAGAGTTAGTCAACAAACCACTACAGCCTTTCAACAAGGCAATACTGCCTTGTGATTAAGCACATGGGCTCTAGAATTAGACCATGGACTGCATCCTTGCTGTGTCATTCAGTAGCTTATGTCCTGGAGTATATAATCTCTCTGCGCCTATTCTCTCTCTCTCTCTCTCTCTCTCTCTCTCTTTTTTTTTGAGACAGAGTCTCACTGTGTTGCCCAGGCTAGAGTGAGTGTCGTGGTGTCAGCCTAGCTCACAGCAACCTCCAACTCCTGGGCTCAAGCGATCCTCCTGCCTCAGCCTCCCGAGTAGCTGGAACTACAGGCATGCACCACCATGCCCGGATAATTTTTTATATATATATTAGTTGGCCAATTAATTTCTTTCTATTTAGATGCGGGGTCTTGCTCTTGCTCAGGCTGGTTTCGAACTCCTGACCTCGAGCAATCCGTCTGCCTCGGCCTCCCAGAGTGCTAGGATTACAGGCGTGAGCCACCACGCCTGGCCTGTTCTACTTCTGTCTCCATACACACTTGCCTATTTCGTGTACTCATATAAGTGGAACCAAACTATATTCATCTTTTTGTGTCTGGCTTCTTTCACTTAATAGAATGCCTTCAAGGTTGGTCCACCTTATGGCATGTTGATGTAGTTTGGACATTCGTCCCCTCCAAATCTCATATTGAAATCTGATCCCCAATGTTGGTGGTGAGGCTGAGTGGAAGGTGTTTAGGTCATGGGGGTGGATCCTGTATGAATGGCTTGGAGCTGTCCCCAAGGTAAGGAGTGAGCTCTTGCTCTATTATTATTATTATTTCCTTTAAAAGCTATTTCTGCTTATCGCTATATTATTAATAGTTCACTTTTCAGGAAGAAAAAAAAGAAGAGTAAGCAAAATATTTTTCAAATAATAAAAAATAAATAAATAAAAAATAAATAAAAGAATTGTTCACATAAGAGCTGGTTGTAGCTGGTTGTTTAGAAGATCATGGGCCAGGTGCAGTAGCCTGTAATCCTAGCACTCTGGGAGGGCGAGGCGGGAGGACTGCTCGAGGTCAGGAGTTCGAAACCAGCCTGAGCAAAAGCGAGACCCCGTCTCTACTATAAATAGAAAGAAATTAATTGGCCAACTGAAAATATATAGAAAAAATTAGCCGGGCATGGTGGCGCATGCCTGTAGTCCCAGCTACTCGGGAGGCTGAGGCAGGAGGATCGCTTGAGCCCAGGAGTTGGAGGTTGCTGTGAGTGAGGCTGACGCCACACACTCACTCTAGCCTGGGCAACAGAGAGACTTTGCCTCAAAAAAAAAAAAAAAAAAAGATCATGGTCTCCATACTTGACAATAAGGAAATAAAAAAAAATAAAAAATAAAATAAAATAAATTAAAAAAAAAAGATCATGGGACTCCTCCTCCTTCTTCTTCCTCTCCCCCACCCTCTTTCGCTTCCTTCCTCTTACCATGTAATGGCAGCTGCCTTTCACCTTCTGCCATGAGTGGAAGCTTCCTGACGCCCCCATCAGAAGCAGATGCTGGCACCATGCTTCTTGTACAGCCTGTAGAACCATGAGCCAAATAAATCTCGTTTCTCTGTAAATTACCCAGCCTCAGGTATTCCTTTATAGCGATGCAAAACAGGCTCAGACATAGGTGCCAGAATCTGCTTTCTAACGTTGGATCATATTCCATTGCACGGATGGACCACATTTCGTTTACCCAGGCATCCATCAGTGGGCGTGTGTGTTGGGATGATGGTTTTTAAGAAGCGGGAGAACGGGCCGGGCGCTGTGGCTCACGCCTGTAATCCTAGCTCTTGGGAGGCCGAGGCGGGCGGATTGCTCAAGGTCAGGAGTTCAAAACCAGCCTGAGCAAGAGCGAGACCCCGTCTCTACTATAAATAGAAAGAAATTAATTGGCCAACTGATATATATATAAAAAAAATTAGCCGGGCATAGTGGCGCATGCCTGTAGTCCCAGCTACTCGGGAGGCTGAGGCAGCAGGATCACTCAAGCCCAGGAATGGGAGGCTGCTGTGAGCGAGGCTGACGCCACGGCACTCACTCTAGCCTGGGCAACAAAGCGAGACTCTGTCTCAAAAAAAAAAAAAAAAAAAAAAGAAGCGGGAGAACGTACCTGTAGTCCCAGCTACTCGGAGGCTGAGGAGGGAGGATTGCCTGAGCCCAGGAGTTTGAGGCCAGCCTGAGTAACGTAGGGAGACTGTGTCTCTAAAAAAAGAAATAAATAAAGTGGGTAAGGCTTCTCCATTCTCTCTAACACCATTTATTTCACAGGACTCTGACTGAGGCCCTAGAAAGTAACCAACTAACAAGAAGAAAAGACTCTGCACCCTGGAATGATCATGGAACCTTCTAGATGACCAGGCACACCTGCATTGGTCCTTCATATGAGTAAAAAACAAACTCATTTTATTAATTAACATGGGAAATTTCTGGCTGGGCGCGGTGGCTCATGCCTGTAATCCTAGCACTCTGGGAGGCCAAGGTGGGTGGATTGCTCGAGGTCAGGAGTTTGAAACCAGCCCGAGCAAGAGTGAGACCCCGTCTCTACTATAAATAGAAAGAAATCAATTGGCCAACTAATATATATATAGAAAAAATTAGCAGGGCATGGTGGCGCTTGCCTGTAGTCCCAGCTACTCGGGAGGCTGAGGCAGGAGGATTGCTTGAGCCCAGGAGTTGGAGGTTGTTGTGAGTGAGGCTGACGCCATGGCACTCACTCTAGCCTGGGCAACAGAGTGAGACTCTGTCTCAAAAAAAAAAAAAAAAAAAAAAAAAAAAAATTGGAAATTTGGAATTTATTTCCTACAGCAGCTTCTGTTACCCTAAAAAGTATATCAGGCTACTCATATTTCTTTACTTACTTGACAAAACACTTTTGGTCGCCTGACCCAGCATAACAATTATTCTCTCTCTCTCTCTGTACCACCACAATTTCTCTGCTTCGAGAAAACCCCAGTCCCTTATGAATCAAGAAAGTAAGCAATATATATATATATATATATATAATTTCTGTTTTTTGAGACAGAGTCTCACTTTGTTGCCCGGGCTTGAGTGCCCTGGCGTCAGCCTCGCTCACAGCAACCTCCAACTCCTGGGCTCAACCGATCCTCCTGCCTCAGCCTCCCAAGTAGCTGGGACTACAGGCATGTGCCACCATGCCCGGCTAATTTTTTCTATATATATTTTTAGTTGTCCAGCTAATTTCTTTCTATTTATAGTAGAGACGGGGGTCTCGCTCTTGCTCAGGCTGGTTTCGAACTCCTGACCTTGAGCAATCCTCCCGCCTCGGCCTCCCAGAGTGCTAGGATTACAGGCGTGAGCCACTGCGCTTGGCCAGGAAAGTAAGCAATATTGAAAGGTCTCTTCCTTCTCTTCCACTCATGAGAAGTAAGAATTGAGATTTCTGTTCCAGAGCCTCTCCATCGGCTTAGTTTTCAGCCTGACCCAACTAAGAGAAGACATCTCTCGCGTGTGAGCCTCCCAGGGTATCTCCATGCAGATGTGTTCTGACTTCACAGAAAGCGGACAAAGTTCTTTTCCCCGAAATCACCAGGCGTCCGCGTGGGCAGAGGCCTGGCAAATCAAGAGCGCCCGCTGCCATCTGTCTTGGCACCACCCCCAGATGGGTTTCGTCTGTTTGCGTTTGGGCTTTGCCAGCTAAGATTTGCAATCCTCACCTGTGCCCTGTTTAGCAAGGTGCCGAAAAGGAGGGCAGCACCTTGCAGTGAGGAGCGGAGGGACTCTGATCAGAGGCAGCCACCGTCAGGTGACAGGTTGTGTGACTGTGAATGACACATCAGCGGTTTCTGCACTCACGGCGTGGACTGCAGGCTCAGCTTGGCCTAGCCAGATTTCCAAGACTGGCCGGGCGCGGTGGCTCACGCCTGTCATCCCAGCACTCTGGGAGGCCGAGGCAGGAGGATCGCTCAAGGTCAGGAGTTTGAAACCAGCCTGAGCAAGAGCGAGACCCCCCATCTCTACTAAAAAAAAAAAAAAAAAAGAAAGAAATCAATTGGCCAACTAAAAATATATAGAAAAAATTATCCGAGCATGGTGGCGCATGCCTGTAGTCCCAGCTACTCGGGAGGCTGAGGCAGGAGGATCGCTTGAGGCCAGGAGTTGGAGGTTGCTGTAAGCTGGGCTGACTCCACGGCACTCTAGCCGGGGCAAGAGAGTGAGACTCTGCCCCCCCACCCCCACCCCCCAAAAAATGGGGCAGGGGATGCAGAATGAGGCAGATGATCATCTGGTAAAGTGATAGGAGAATTTGGAGGAAAAGAAAGGAAAGAAGGAGAATAAGATGGGGAAGGAGGAAAAGGGAGGGGGAATATGGGGGAAAGGGGTCGCAGAGAGGGGAAGAGGCAGGGAAAGGAGTGGGAATTAACATTCCCCGGGCACCTTTTAGATGAACGATAAACACCCTTGAGGCTGGAGTCTTACTGGCTAGCTGAGAGGGACTGGAGCTGGGGCTGGGGTTTAGCCCTTGTGGCCACGGTGTCTACAAAGCCTTATTCTGGATGACAGCTTGTTGGTACCCAAGGTGCCTGCAGCCAGGATCGAACACATAACTTGCAGGGCCCTGTGCAAAATGAAAATGTGGGACCCTTTGTTAAAAATCATTGAGAATGTCAAGAGGGTGACAGCAGAACATCTAACCAGTCACTGAGTCCTTCCCAGCACGGGGATCCTGCGCGGTCCCACAGCTTGTACGTCTGTGAAGCTGGCCCCGGATTCAACGTATCGACACAATAGGTGGCTAGAAAATTAACCCAACATGATGCAAAACCCTCTGATTTGCCAAAACTGAATGTCTGGGCCAGGCACGGTGGCTCACGCCAGTCATCCTAGGGCTCTGGGAGGCCAAGGCAGAAGGGTCGCTCAAGGTCAGGAGTTCAAAACCAGCCTGAGCAAGAGTGAGACCCCAGTCTCCACTAGGAATAGAAAGAAGTTAATTGGACAGCTAAAAATATATAGAAAAATGAGCCGGGCGCGGTGGCTCACGCCTGTAATCCTAGCACTCTGGGAGGCCGAGGAGGGAAGATCGCTCAAGGTCAGGAGTTCGACACCAGCTTGAGCAAGAGTGAGACCTTGTCTCTACTAAAATAGAAAGAAACTAATTGGCCAACTAAAAATATATAGAAAAAAAATGAGCCGGGCATGGTGGCGCATGCCTGTAGTCCCAGCTACTCGGGAGGCTGAGGCAGGAGGATCGCTTGAGCCCAGGAGTTGGAGGTTGCTGTGAGCTAGGCTGACGCCACGGCACTCACTCTAGCCTGGACAACAGAGCGAGACTCTGTCTCAAAAAAAAAAAAAAAAATTTAAAAAAAGCAGGAGGCGAACAAGGAAGGGGGTTCAGAAGATGAGAAGCAGAGAAGCGAGCTGTAACACGTGCTGTGCTGAGCCTGCTGGAGGAATGAAGACAGTTCTCCGAACCTTCACGTGCTGCTCGGTTCTTTCCCCGGTCAAGAGCCGTAGCCCGGGCTGTTCCCTCGCCCTAACACTGCGATGTTTGCACAACGCAATCACCTAAAGATGCATTTCTCAGAACATATCTCCATGGTTCAGGGACACATAACTGTATTTTCTTTTTTTGAGACAGAGTCTCACTCTGTTGCCCAGGCTAGAGTGCCGTGGCATCAGCCTAGCTCACAGCAACCTCAGACTCCTGGGCTCAAGCGATCCTCCTGCCTCAGCCTCCTCCCGAGTAGCTGGGACTACAGGCATGCGCCACCATGCCCGGCTAATTTTTTTTCTATATATTTTTAGTTGTCCAGCTAATTTCTTTCTATTTTTAGTAGAGACAGGGTCTCGCTCTTGCTCAGGCTGGTTTCGAACTCCTGACCTCGAGCAATCTGCCCGAGTCAGCCTCCCAGAGTGCTAGGATGACAGGCGTGAGCCACCGCGCCCGGCCACATAACTATATTTTATACACTTTGGAAAGAGGAAGTGAAAGCTACATAGTGCTTGTTTGGTCAGGGGGATAGACTCCACCACTGTGACTTCCTGTGTCAGTTTTCTATTGCTGTGTAACCCCATATCACCCATTTAGGGGCTTAAAACAACAGCATTCATTAGCTCACAGTTCTGAGTCAGAAATGCATGCAAGCTATGGCTCAGTTCTCTGCTCAGGATCGTAGCCGTCTGTGGTCTCCTTCCAAGCTCCCTAGAAACTGGCAGAATTGATTGCCTTGCAGTTGCAGGACTGAGATCCCCATTTTCCTGCCAGCTCTGCGCTGAGGACCGTTTTCAATTCCTGGAGTCTGTGTGCAGTTCATAAAATGAATGAATGTTTGCTTTCTTGTAGCCCACCGCAGTCCATTGCCCCAACTTCTCCTGGGACCTGCCTGAGAAAAGTTTTCTCCTTTCAAAAGCCTCATGTGTCGGCCGGGCGCGGTGGCTCATGCCTGTAACACTAGCACCCTGGGAGGCCGAGGTGGGAGGATTGCTCGAGGTCAGGAGTTCGAGACCAGCCTGGGCAAGAGCAAGACCCCATCTCTACTATAAATAGAAAGAAATTAATTGGCCAACTAAAAATATATAGAAAAAATTGGCTGGGCGCGGTGGCGCATGCCTGTAGTCCCAGCTACTTGGGAGGCTGAGGCAGGAGGATCGCTTGAGCCCAGGAGTTGGAGGTTGCTGTGAGCTAGGCTGACGCCACGGCACTCTAGCCAGGACAACAGAGTGAGACTGTCTCAAAAAAAATAAAAAGAAACAGGAAAAAAATCCTAGTTATTGGAATTAGATATGGAACCAGGCAACTTGGCTTTCAGCTGTTGTTTGAGAATATTTAAGTCTTAATTGACTCAAGTTAGCCTCACATTTAAGTGTAACAAAATCTCTGTTGAGATAATGGATCATTATTGGAGTCCAATGGGTACATGATTTTGCTTTTCATAAGAGTTTTGATGTGACTTTATGAACATTTTCTAACTGTACACTGGATTTGTAAAGCGAGTTTGAATGGGAAGTGATTGCCTCTTGGGTGAGTCAGAATATTCTTACCTGTGATCGCTGTTACTGTAAAAGATTCCCATCAAATACGTGCCACTTAGCCTTTCTACAGTCCAATCCTTGCCGCGAGCAGCGACAGGCAAATTTGATCAGATATAATACACCCAATCAGATAAAAATGGGGGTTATTAGCAGAACACCTGGCATATTTGAAGAAGTGAATTGAAAAGGTCATGTGCTATCGGACTACCTTTAGCGATAAGAGGAAGCAAGAAGCAGAAAGCATGAGAGGACTCTCTGGGTAGGGACTGCCATTCTCTCCTCGTGGTTTCTCCTGCAATTTATGAAGAAGTAAGTACAAAGGCACATGTCAGGGTTGTTATAATCACTGTATATTCAGAGCAGCCCAGTTCACAGGATGCTGCACTAGATTCAAAGTTAATGTTGTAACAAGCAATGCCTCTCAATCACATGAATTACCAAGGGGTCTTTTAAACAGGCAGATTCCGATTTTGCAAGTTTTGGTTGGGTCCCACGAATTTTGCGTTTCCAATATGCTCTCGTGTGATGGCCAAGGGCCTGGGAAGGGTCTTTTGGGGGGACTGTAATGTTAGATGTTAGTTTTATCTTTGGAAATGTTATCATATATATCATATAAGATGTAGACTTGGGGCCGGGCGCGGTGGCTCACGCCTGTCATCCTAGCACTCTGGGAGGCCGAGGCAGGAGGATCGCTCAAGCTCAGGAGTTCGAAACCAGCCTGAGCAACAGAGTGAGACTCTGTCTCAAAAAAAAAAAAAAATTTAGACTTGAGACTAACTGGACATTTCCTCTTCAGCCACACTTCTACTTTGTCACTCCTTTAAGCTATGCGTAACTCTGGAGGAGACTGGCAGAACCTATACTGCTCTTAGGCCCAGGCAAGTGGGGACCTTGCCCCAGTCCTGGTCCTTAGGGAGCCTTGTTCTTTGGAGTGCCTTCTTTGAAATTTTCTAATTGCCCCTCTGGCGCCTGCCTTGTTTCTCCCCTTTGGGGTGCTCTCTGTCTCTCTCCATGCATAAAAGGTTGACCAGATGTCCTGGGGAGCTTGGACCTGTTTCTATGGGGTCATCCTGGGGCCATGTGTCCAGGCTCCACTTCCGGTAGGGTGGCCTGGTGGGCAGACCGCTCCTGCTGTTTGGCGAGGCATTTCTTTTGCAGAGTTGCATGCAATTTGGCTGCCAGAATGATGCTGATTTTGGATAATTCTCACTCACATTCGACACAGGTGTGATTTAGGGCTCTGGGCTATCTAAGGTCCAACGCGCAAGCCACATGCGTGGGCCCATGTATCCACTCTCACTATCTGTGTTCTGAGCTTAGTGCCACCTCTGATATATCCTAGGGCTCTAGAGGTGGTATCAGCTGTCCTTACCTCCCCGCCCCCCCCCCCACTGCCATTCAGGGCAGTCACCCCTCCCTTCTGCAAGTACTGTGTCGTGGGTCAGTCAGTCCTTTGCGGTGGCTGCACCTATCTCTTCTGAAGTTTTTTTTCTTTTTTCTTTTTTTTGTGAAACAGAATCTCGCTTTGTTGCCCAGGCTAGAGTGCTGTGGCATCAGCCTAGCTCACAGCAACCTCCAACTCCTGGGCTCAAGCGATCCTCCTGCCTCAGCCTCCCGAGTAGCTGGGACTACAGGCATGCGCCACCATGCGCGGCTCATTTTTTCTACATATTTTTAGTTGGCCAATTAATTTCTTTCTGTTTTTAGTAGAGACGGGGTCTCGCTCTTGCTCAGGCTGGTTTTGAACTCTTGACCTAGAGCGATCCTCCCCGCCTTGACCTCCCAGAGTGCTAGGATGACAGGCGTGAGCCACCTCGCCTGGCCTCTTCTGAAGGCTTTTAAGACTATTGCTCCCACGGGGGAGGGGGACATGGGCAATGTATGTAACCTTAACACTTGTACCTTAACACTTGTATAATACGCTAAAATAAAAAAATAAAAATTAAAAAAAAAAGAGACTATTGCTCCCCCCACACGAATGGACCCTTCTGATTGATGGGATGCTGTATTCTCCCCCGTTGGCATTAAACTGTCCTGGATGAGGAACAGACATTCCTTGTGCAAATGGGACTGCTCATTCTGTTCTGCCTACAACCCCCTCTCCACTGGTGGTTGGTGTATGGGAGGGACGGTGCAGTCACCACGAAAGAGATCGATTCTAGGAATGCAGTGATTGTGGCCCAAAAGGTTCAAGACAAGACCTAGTCGAGGCCGGGCGCGGTGGCTCACGCCTGTAATCCTAGCTCTCTGGGAGGCCGAGGCGGGCGGATTGCTCGAGGTCAGGAGTTCGAAACCAGCCTGAGCAAGAGCGAGACCCCGTCTCTACTATAAATAGAAAGAAATTAATTGGCCAACTAATATATATACAAAAAATTAGCCGGGCATGGTGGCGAATGCCTGTAGTCCCAGCTACTTGGGAGGCTGAGGCAGGAGGATTGCTTGAGCCCAGGAGTTTGAGGTTGCTGTGAGCTAGGCTGATGCCACGGCACTCACTCTAGCCTGGGCAACAAAGCGAGACTCTGTCTCAAAAAAAAAAAAAAAAAAAAAAAAAAAAGACCTAGTCGAGAGATGTGCTGTTTTATGTTATGCTATAACATGACAAACTTAACATGACCAGTAAACAGATTATCATTCATGCTTTCCTGTATGTACAGCCTGGTTAAGATGTTAAATTTGTTAAAGTCTAAAATTTGACAAAAAAAAAAAAAAAAGATGTTAAATGATTCCTGGACCAAACAAAAAGAGCTGGGACCAGGATATCAAGAAGAATCTTTACATGCACTGATTGAACAATAAATAAAGAAATCTTCCTCAGGCCAGGCGCAGTGGCTCACGCCCGTCATCCTAGCACTCTGGGAGGCCGAGGCGGGAGGATCATTTGAGCTCAGGAGTTTGAGACCAGCCTGAGCAAGAGCCAGACTCCATCTCTACAAAAAAAAATAGTGGAAAAAAAAAAAGAAATCTTCCTATTATTCTAAATCTTTATCAGTAAATCACTATACAGCATACACCTATGAATTTTATGATGCAATTTTAATAACATTATTTATATTGATAGGAGCCCTGCAAAAAATACTTGCCTGGAAACCTGCACACCCTAGTAGTAGCCCTGGAACTGGGACTTTGGTGGGAAAGAGAACCCTTAGAGAGAATTACTGGTAGAGATTGTCACAGTAAAACATTTAGAAACTTAGCTGGAATTTACAAGGAAAAGGTCTACACTTAAACTATGCAAGAAAAATGGGCAAAGAGAGCTCAATATTGTGCTTCTGCTTTCTCTGAGCTTCACTCATAAAGGATTAAAACCAAAATGGAATTAAAATGGGAAGTTTTCTTCTTTGCACTTAACATAATTGGAATTTATTTTGAGATGTTTTTGTTGTTGCTGTTAATATGTGTATAATATTTTTAGTTTCCTGTGTATGGTAATTGCCCAATAAAGTAAAACTAAAATCAAATATCTTCAAGAACTTTTTAAAGTAAAGAACAAGGCATTGAGATTTCACAATTGCAAATCTGTGTAAACATTTGGGTTGTCAAATTTTTAAAAATGGCTTCATTATTTATAACCATGCCATGAGGAAAAATTATGAAGGGGAAAAAAACTCCTTTCTAATCCACATGCCAAAGAAACAAGATAAAACTTTCCTTTTTGCGCACAAAGAACAAACTCAGAGCAATATTAAAATTCATCAGAGTGCATTACAAATATTTTTGCAAGACAACTTGACAGTATTTATCCAAAATTCTGATGATCTTACCCATTGGCCTAACATTTCTATTTTTAGCAATTTATTTTGTTAAACGTTTGCACAAATTTGCCAGTATGAATGTAAATGCACAAATGGTGCCTTTCCAGTCTAACAGATGCCTCAAATCGAAATCAAAACCTCAAAAACTAAACAATCTCTGGGACCAATGATATATGAAAACATAAACTCCAAAGAAAGAGGCTATCATGGAGTTAGAACTTCAGATAGAACTTCAGATTCAAAATAGAGTCAGTGGTCTTTTGTAGTGTAATACAGTGTAGTATTTTAAGAGATTACGAAAAGGACAGAAAGTATAGAGGTTCCACGTTTGGTAGACATAAGAGTTAAACAAAGGACAGAGTTAAGTAATAAATTCCAGAATATGGTTGCAGTGTTTCGAGCTGATAAAAAAGGAAGAGGTTAAAATCCTGCAAATACCAAGTCTTACAGAGTAACCTGTTGGTCATTGGGAGCTCAACTTCTTGCTTAATTAAGCTTATCTCCAACTGAGAACTCCCTGTTTCTGTTGCCATTCTGTGGCCTGGCCACAGGTTGGAAGGTTACTTGAGAACAGCCTTAAAGCTTCCCTGCGTAAATCAGTTCTCTTCATATTTACTCTCGGGAAGGTAGTTTTTGTCCACCTTTAAACGGAAAGAAACAAAATAATATGTCTTAAAGAAAAAAAAAACGACCTTTTAAGTATGTTTATGTAAGCACAGAAATTTTTAAGAGACATGGGATGAAAAATGAATCTGACTATTAAAGACTACGTTACTATTCTTGCAAAACAGAAAGGTGATTAGTCTTGTTCGTTCTACTGCTGTTAGGGCCAAACCAATGTTTTTAATGTCAACATGGCTGGAGAATGTGGAATAGAGCTCTGAAGCATGGACCCTAAAGTTAGAGTCATGTCGTTAACGTGCATATATCTGTGGCTGCAGCTCATTTATTCATTTCATTTTGATTTTGTGGCCAACAACTGCTTCAAATTGAATATCCTGCACACGATTTATAGCTGCCAAAGCGCGTTCGGGAAGAAACCTGTATGGAAAAAAGAGATGAAATAATTTCAATTTAAAGTCTTTGACATCACAGTCCTTTTTTGGGTTAGTTAGAATATCCCAGGTGTTATTTGGCTTGCATTTAATTTTCCTCTGTTTTTCCTTTCTGCCTTTGCAACTACCTCTCTTTCTTTTTGTGTGTCGTTTTAATACTCACAGTTCAAAGTGCATACAATATATAAAGAAAACACTGGTATGTATCACTCTTCTCAACCTCTCATCTTACATTAGTAAAATCTTATATGAGATTTTTATATGATTTTATATATCTAGAACTGACCTCATTGCTGAAACTATCGATGAATCCTGACGCTAAAGGCTCACAGAGAGACACCACCAGAATCCATGCCTCCACCTCTCCTTAACTATGAACTGAATATCTACTATGTACTCTATAAAAAGGTAAATTAAAGTATTTAAAAATAGCTGCTGCCTTTGAGGAGCTTATTGTTTAGCTGAGAGGCCAAGATCGCTATCTTAAAACAATTACTGAAAAAATATCAGCCATCTTCAATTAAAGACTATAATGATGAGGATGATTAACATGGGCTGGAATAGTGGAGAGAAATTTCAAAAGGACAACTAGATGTTCAAGGATGGGTAAGATTCAAATAGGCAGATGAAAGGAAGAGAGTGTGAGTGAATGTAAAGTGGCAGGAATAATACATTTTACAAAGAAAGTCATATTGAAAAAAAAATCGCTTTGGTATCGTTGGCTAATGCAAGAGTTACTGCCCTGTCTTGGGTGGGGCAGGGGGTGAGTGAAAGATGGGGGGATGAACAGGGGCAGGAAGATGCGACTGGGAGAAGGACAGGATTAGAAGAGAGCTTATGTGGGCCTTTTATTAATAACTACCCTCACAAAGAAACCTTCCTGTCCATAACTGTATCTGCTCACAAAATCACAAAATCGTCTGTCTCTGTAAAATGAATTAAATGAAAAACTAAGGCAAAATAAAGGCTTTTTGAGGCATACGAAAGATGAAAGAATTCACAACCAGCAGACTTGCTCTAAGAAAATGTGAAAGGGTGTCCTGCAGGCAGAGAGAAATGATACCAGAGAGAAAACTGGACCTACACAAATGAACAAGGAACGCCAGAAATGCTCACTACGTGGGTAAACATGAGAATTTTCCTTGTGATTTAAATCTCTTTAAAAAGACAATTGACTGTTTAAACAAGAATAATAATTGCAGTGTGGGATTTTTAACAAATCTAAAAATAAAATGTATGACTGTCCATACATGAGCAGGAAACAGCAGAATACTCATGTTTTTTTTGGTGCACATAGAACACTTACTAAGATATACTATGTTCTGGGCCACTAAACATGCTTCAGTACATTTAAAATATTCAAGTCATACAGTGGAATGAAATTAGAAAGGAATAACATAAAGATCTTCAGAAAATCTCCAAATTATTTAGATATTAGAAAACATATTTCTTCTGCCTGCACTAGTAAAACAAACAAACAACAACAAAAAAAGAAAACATACTTCCAATTTCCCACAATACAAAAGGGAATTTAGAAAGTATTTTAAACAGAATGTAAATAAAAACACAGTATGTCCAAATTTGTGTGATAGAACTAAAGAAGTACATGGGGGAAATTAATAGAACTAAATGTCTATATTAGAAAAAAATTGATATACATACAATAGAACACTATTCAGCCTAAAGGAAATTCTGTAAATATGTGGCAACAGGGATGAACCTTGAAGACATTATGCCAAGTGACGTGAGCCCATCACAGGAAGACAAACACTAAATGATTCCACTGTATAAGGTATCTAAAGTAGTCAAACTCATGAATCCAAGAGTGGAATAATGGCTGCCAGGGGCTAGGAGAAGTAGAATATGGAATTACTAATCAATGGGTATATAAAGTTTCAGTCAAGCAAGATGAGTCAGTCCTACGGATCTGAAATACAACAGTACTTGTAGTCGGCAGTAATGTAAAGTACACTTAAAGTTTTGTTAAGTTGGTAGACCTCACGTTAAGTGTTCTTACCACAATGAAATGAATTGAAATAAAATAAAACAGTATCAAATCAATGAGCTCAACTTCTGCATTAACAAACTAGAAAAAGAAGACTAAAGTAAATACAAAGTAAGCAAAAGGAAATAATATAGATCAGAGAAGAAATTAATTAACTATAACACAAAAAAAGAGAAAAAAAATCAAACACTGGTTTTTTGAAAAGATCAATAAAATGGATAAACCTCTAGTTAGACTGATGAAGGGAAAAAAAGGGACAGAAAACACAAATTACCAATATCATGAATGGAAAATTCTAAAGATATTAAAAGGACAATAACGGAATGTTATATATAAATTTATGCCAAGAAATTTGATAACTTAGACAAAATGGACAAATTTCTTGAAAGATACATATTACAAAGAATAAATAAGTAGCCTGACTAGCCCTATAGCTATTTAAGAAATTAAATTTGTAATTAAAAACCTTCCCATAAAGAAAATTAGAGGCCCAGTGGCCTCACTGGTGAATTCTATCAAATGTTTAAGGAAGAAATAATACCAATCCCACACAAGTTATTCCAGAAAATAGAAGAGGAGGGAATACCTTCCAATTCCTTCTACAAGACCAGTATTACTCTGATACAAAATCAGATAAAGGCAGGATTGGTTTATCCTTTAATATGAATCAATGTACAGGTTGAGCATCCCAATCCGAAATGCTCTAAAATCTGAAACTTTCTGAGCACTCACATGCTGCTCAAAGGGAATGCTCATTGCAATATTTTGAATTTCAGATTTTTGGCTTTGGGATGCTCAATTGGTAAGTATAATGCAAATACTCAAAAACACCAAAAAACCTGAGACATTTCAGATAAGGGATATTCCAACTGTAATTCATGACATTAACAAACTAAAACAAAAAGGTCATAAGATCTCAATATATTAAGAAAAAGCATTTGACAAAATCCATATCCACTCTCAATAAACACTCTAATCAAACTAGTAAGAGAAGAGAAATTCCTCAATCTGACAAAGGGCATCTATGAGAAAAAATGTGCAGCTAACATCATACTTAATTGTGAAAGACTGAATACTTTCCTCTTAAGATCAAGTAGAACACTTGGATGTACACTCTCACCAATCCTATTCAACATTGAATAGGAAGTTCTAGCCAGGGCAATAAAGCGAGACAAAATAAATAAATAAAACCATGCAGATGGTAAAGAAAAAAGTAAAAATGTCATTATTTGCCAAAAGTATAATTGTCTATATAAAAAAATCTGATGGAATCTACGAAAAAGCTTAGCAAGTTTAGCAGATTAAAAGTTTAGCAAGTTTAGAAAGACTTCAGAATACATGATCAAAATGCACAAATCGAAAAAAAATGCACAAATCGAACATAAACTAGCAACAAACAATGGAAAATAGAAATGTTTTAAAAATGCCATTTGCAATAGCAGCAAACCATGACCTACTTTGGGATAACGTGATAAAAAATGTGCAAGACTTGAACACCAAAAACTCCAAAACATTGCTTAACGATTTTGAAGATGATAAAAGAAAGGAAAGATATATTGATTCTCGGATCGGAAGACTCAATATTTTTGATATGTCAATTTCCCCCCAACTGATCTGAGGATTCAGTGCAATCCCAATCGAATTCCCAGGAGGCTTTTAAAAAAATAGACCCTTTATGGTTAACTCCTCCACTATACTGCATTCTTTTCAAACTGCCTTGGCTTCAGTTAGAAGAGCCTTCGGCAAAGACTGGCCAAAGATGGGAGATGTGGTAGAGAAAACGAAGCGTTCTCTTTTTATAGATTGGGTAAGGCTATAACAGATGAAACTGGACTGCTCTCCCCAGGGATGGAGCGTCTCCATGGCAACCTCCACAACCGAAAGACTCTGCATAATTCCAGCTGTCTTGGTGTCTCAGTATTTTAGGCATTCTGTGCCGTACTTACTTCTCTAGTATTAGACAGATACCGATATATGATGGAACAAAAATCATTTTCTTATTGGTAAGTATCCCATCTATCAGGCTTCTTGCAACTTTCTCAGTCTCCAACACGGGCCATAATCTGTGATTGAAAATAAAAAAAATTTAAAAAAAGTTTATTTTTATTTTTTTATTTTTTGAAATTTTAATCTTTTTAATGAAGACTTTTGACTACATTTGGAATGAAGATTTAAAATGTTCCAGGGCTCACTGCATGAATGCCGCCCTCCCTTCTTTCTTCCTCCACACCCCATGCTGATGGTTTGCTATCAAGTCTTACGCTTCTGCATCCAGTAGGAGCCTTTCATGAGTTTCATAGCTCACTCAGTCAAAGTATGCAAACGTCAGGGAAACACCTGATACCTCAAGCCCTGTTGCATGCAAGGAGAAAATTCTACAGTCAAGTATTCTTTCTTTCTTGCAGGGGCATTCCATAAAGCTGGGTTGCTTTGAGAGCATGCAGTACTCAAGATTCGCTTCTGACTTGCCTACCTTGCAGTTTAATGAGAAAAGATGTGCACGAGGAGTGTTTCGTGACAGCAGGAGGCATGGCCTTCCTTACACGGAAGACCGTGCACATGTATTCTTGGGAAATACGAATAGCCACAAACCCAGCGTGCAACTGCCCATCGGTGCAAGATGATGACAGAAAATTAAAATATAAATAGATCTAAAATCTTGCACCAATGTTAACATGTTTAGGCATGAGCAGAATGGCCAGTGAATAAAAAGGTTGGTTAAGGCTGGGAGCGAGGTGGCTCACGCCTGTAATGCTGGCACTCTGGGAAGTTGAGGTGGGAGGATTAAGATCAGGAGTTTGAGACCAGCCTCAGCAAGAATGAGACCTTGTCTCTACTAAAAATAGAAAAAATGAGCAGGGCATGGTGGCGCATGCCTATAGTCCCAGCTACTCAGGAGGCTGAGGCAGGAGGATCGCTTGAGCCCAGGAGATTGAGGTTGCTGTGAGCGAGGCTGACGCCACGGCACTCACTCTAGCCCGAAAAAAACAAAAAACAAAAAACAAAACCAAGGTTGGTTAGAGGAGTCAAATAACCAGTGGATGTTAAAACTTCATTTCCTGAGATGTTTACTGCAGATCATTATGTCACTGAGGTTTCCATGGCACTGAATGGCAAGCTGGCAGAGCGTAATAAAAAATCAATACTTTCCTAAACTATTGGGTTCTGCTTTTTCCGTCCCTGATTTCAGCTACCTGGATCCATCAACCCAGTCTCTGAGCCAAGTGGGACACTGGCATATCAATGCCTGAGTCCTTGCTGAGGAAATTTAGAATCCAGCAGCCTAGGTGAGACCCATGCTAACTCTTCAGCACTGTCTGTGTCTACCCCCAAGGTCACCAATGGGCACCCCACTGCCCAGGGTCCCATTATCCTTACTGTTCTCATCAATCGTGCCTTCCCCCAGAATGGCAGGACACTCTGGGCAAAGCTTGTTGCATACTCATCTTTTTTTTTTTCTGAGACAGAGTCTCACTCTGTTGCCCAGGCTAGAGTGAGAGCCGTGGCATCAGCCTAGCTCGCAGCAACCTCAAACTCCTGGGCTCAAGCGATCCTCCTGCCTCAGCCTCCCGAGTAGCTGGGATTACAGGCATGCGCCACCATGCCCGGCTCATTTTTTCTATATATTTTTAGTTGGCCGATTAATTTCTTTCCATTTTTAGTAGAGATGGGGTCTCGCTCTTGCTCAGGCTGGTCTCGAACTCCTGACTTTGAGCGATTTGCCCACCTCGGCCTCCCAGAGTGCTAGGATGACAGGCGTGAGCCACCGCGCCCGGCCAATACTAATCTTGAATGCCTACCACAAGGATTTTTATTGGGCCCCATTTCTTATCTAGAAAACACTCAGGAGATACAGCGTTTACTTACATGTTGCATACTTAGTAAGTTCTATGAGACAAAGTAGCAAATGTGTTTGCTCATCAGTATAATTTTACAAAGCCCCTGACTCTCTTGACATGTGCCCCTCCAAAAAGATACTGTAAAAAGACAAAATAGGATAGAACACAGCCTCCCACTTCTCTTGCCTGAGTCGCTATATGTCTTTGAAAATAAATGACCCTTTTCCTGCACATAAGGTAACAGATATGTGACAGGGTTAGTGGTTATGCCTCTATAATCTAGAACCAGATGTACTTTTTTTTCTTTTATCATAGCTCAGTGCAACCTTGAAATTCTGGGCTGAAATGATCCTCCTTCCTCAGCCTCCTGAGTAGGTGGAACTACAGGCATGTGCCAGCATTCCTACCTAATTAACAAAAAAAAAATTTGTAGAGAAGGGTTACACAATAACATTAAAAAGAAAAAAATTTTTTCCTTTTATTCTATTTTCTTTCGAACTCCTGACCTCAAGCGATCCTCCCGCTTCAGCCTCCCAGAGTGATAGGATTACAGGCATGAGCCACCACACCTGGCCTTATTCTATTTTCTTAGTTGGCCTGCCTAAAAAAAAATTTTTTTTTTTTTTTTTGAGACAGAGTGTCACTCTGTTGCCCGGGCTAGAGTGAGTGCCGTGGCGTCAGCCTCACTCACAGCAACCTCAAACTCCTGGGCTCAAGTGATCCTCCTGCCTCAGCCTCCTCCTGAGTAGCTGGGACTACAGGCATGCGCCACCATGCCCAGCTCATTTTTTCTATGTATTTTTAGTTGGCCAATTAATTTCTTTCTAATTTTAGTAGAGACGGGGTCTCGCTCTTGCTCAGGCTGGTCTCGAACTCCTGACCTTGAGCCTCCTCCTACCTCGGCCTCCCAGAGTGCTAGGATGACAGGCGTGAGCCACTGCATCCGGCCCTAAAAATTTCTTAGATAGTTTCCATATCAATTTCTCGTGGCAGATTCCCATCCTATCTTGATTTTGAACTCACCTTGTGCTTGGGTTTTTGGTGAACCCAGTATTGACAAAAACTGGGCAGAGGCATGAGGTTTTGATACCGGTTTTTCCCAGGGCTTGAAGTTCCGATGTCAAAGCTCTGTGAAAGCCAACAGCAGCAAATTTGCTGGAACTGTAAGAGAATTTTCAACCGTCATTGCCTGAGGGACAGTGAAAGGCAGTGCTCAGCTGTCAGCGCGAAGGTGGCAGCATTTGGCTTGGGAACAAGTAGAAGCCAAACTCCTCAAATCAACCACCTGCAATTTTTCTGAGGGGCTAAACGGCCATTCGTTTCCATTTACATTTTCTTATACGATTAACAGAATTCTGACTGCACCCAAATTTCTTAGCTAGCAATGATATCAAAAGAACAATAACTCTTTTCAGCTGACCTCTGCAAAAAAAAAAAAAAGACAAAAAAGAATTAAAAATTAAAATAAAAATAACAATAACTCTGTTTCACTGGCTCAGTGTTCACTGTTCCACCCTACATGCAAGGTTTTCCGTTCAATCTTTACACTATTTTCTAATCAGTTTTTATTTTTGCTTTTATTTTGAAACATATGAATCAGGAAAATCATATTTAGACAAAACTACAAAACTAACATCTGTATTGACAGACTTCTGGGGGACTCTGCACATTTCTCCTCTCTTGATAATTGAGTGGATAGTTTCTCTCTTGACAAAGTGGTTGCCACTTTGGCTTCTAAATTTCATTATGGGGATTGGAGAAGAATTTACAAGGAAAGGCTATTTTGCAAATATAGTAGTGTATGTTTGGGGCCTCCCACATTCTTCTCTTAATGTCTTTGATGGGGGCATGGAGTATATCTGCATTTTTTAATCAGACAGAAGTTCTCTCTATTTCTCTCTCTGTCTTTCACACACACACACACACACACACACACACACACACACAGACACGTGAACTTTCACAGCACAAGCACACTGGGAAATGTTTTGATCCAGGGATCACTCTGGTTGGCTTGGACACCCAGGCCATGAGACAGATTTGTGTTCACTTTAGCTTCTGTATGTTTTGCTCCTTAGTTTCTGGATTTTCTGTTTCTTTTACCAACATCTACTCATTCCAGGATACAATGGAAACATGCTTGACATTACTGTTTTCTTTCATAGCTCTACAGGGGAGTTTTCAGAAATCTAAAAACATTTTAAATGTAATTACCACTAGTATCATTGTTTTAGAAAAAGTCATTTACAATTTGTATTCTACACTACTATGTAACTACTGTATTGTCATTTACAATCTGTATTCTACACTACTATGTAACTTCTGTATTGTCATTTACAATTTGTATTCTACACTACTATGTAACTTCCAAATTACCTTGCTATAAGCATAGGCATCTAAAGTCTAATTCCCTTAAATACATACAAATACAAACAAAAATATGTAACACTGCTGGCCAGTAATACTTACCAATATGGGATGAGATAAGGGATTACTCCGTGGCCGCACAGGGAAGCCACTGTGACTACATGGCCGTGATTTCTCTTCATCATCGATGGAAGAAGTGCTTTTGTGATCTTAAGGATCATTGCAGAAAGAAGAGAAACAAGGACACAGGTGTTAGGTCTCCAAATCAGGTTGTTTTATTCTTGTTAAGATAGAGTGGCAGGCTGGGCGCAGTGGCTCACGCCTGAAATCCTAGCACTCTGGGAGGCCGAGGCCGAGGCAGGCGGATTGCTCGAGGTCAGGAGTTCGAAACCAGCCTGAGCAAGAGCGAGACCTCGTCTCTACTATAAATAGAAAGAAATTAATTGGCCAACTAAAAATATATAGAAAGAAAATTAGCCGGGCGTGGTGGCACATGCCTGTAGTCCCAGCTACTCGGGAGGCTGAGGCAGGAGGATCGCTTGAGCCCAGGAGCCTGAGGTTGCTGTGAGCGAGGCTGACGCCACGGCACTCACTCTAGCCCAGGCAACAGAGTGAGACTCTGTCTCAAAAAAAAAAAAAAAAAAAAAAAAAAAAAAAAGATAGAATGGCATTTGAGAGAACTTTCACAATGAAATTAAATACTTGCCAAAATTCTCTGATTAGTTGATGCAAATGATAGAAAGAAAAAAGATAACATTTATTGGTCTGAGCTGGCATTGCGTCCTGGGCACTGTATTTCAAAGCCAACACCCATCTCAGTATTCTCTCTTCAGAAGGAATCAAATGTATGGCATCTAAACAATATTAAGGAAAAAAATCAGAATTCTCATTGCTAAAAAAAATTCCCTATGATAATCCAGTGCCATGTGTTTTCTTGGCTCAGGGCTTCATCATTCTAATTAGAAGACTGAAATCTTGTGTACGTGTGTCAAAACAGTTGAGTAGTTGAATAGTGTAAGCTAAGAGTTCTCCACTGATCCACAATCCTTATGCACCATTAGATCTCCATTTGTAATGTTGTATCATATTATATTTGTATTATCTATTACAAGAAAGAAAAGTCTTTTCCTCCAAAAAGCTCAATAACATTTTATGAGAATTTTATAGACCCATCCTTATAGATTCCATGCAAACTCATAGAGCCAGGATTGCCAATCCAAGCCAACTCCAAATTCCTAATCTACAAAAACTGTGCAAGGATAATGAACATTTGTCATTGCTTTAAACCACTAAGTTTTGGTCTCATTTGTTACACAGCTATAGATAAGGCATATATTAGTGCACTAATGCAAGACATCTCTGCATAGTTTGGTGGGCATGATAATGAATTCACATTAGCTTGTGGGGGGGAGCTGGTGAAGGTAGGGGGACACATCTCTTCCAGAATCTAGATTTGCCCCTGGTTCTACATTAATGTCAGAGCACTGGAAGTTTAACTCATAAAAATGCTCTTTACAGGGGCAGTTGAAATTATCATTAATATTTCAGTCTCCCACAAAACTAACCAATTATATGAGGTCTGTATAGCCACACTACTCAGTTCTAGTAACCCATGGATCTAGAACGTGTCTCAGAGTTTATCTAGAAACGTCCCTGACCCTGCATGTATCCAATTAGTTCTGATGTCCTTTCAGTTCTAAAATCCCATGAAATGAGGTCACAAGTGAATGGACGTCATATATATTTCCTCCAAAGCATTGAAAAGATACACAATGACAACTCCCAAGGAACCTCCACGATTTGTAGAGGGCCTGGTACACACCAGGCTTTGTGTTAGATGCTGGTCGGTAAGTAGACCATGTGGCTTCCGTTCTGGAGTGTGGTCTCCACTTGGACTCTGCACCCTTCTCTTGGGGACTCTGTGGTCTGCTACAAATTTGATGATTCTTTTTTTTTTTTTGAGACAGAGTCTCACTCTGTTACCTGGGCTAGAGTGGAGTCATGGTGTCAGCCTAGCTCACAGCAACCTCAAACTCCTGGGCTCAAGCGATCCTCCTGCCTCAGCCTCCCGAGTAGTTAGGACTACAGGCATGCGCCACCATGCTCAGCTAATATATATATATATATATATATATATATATATATATATATATATTTAGTTGTCCAGTTAATTTCTTTCTATTTTTTAGTAGAGACAGGGTCTCACTCTTGCTCAAGCTGGTCTCCAACTCATGAGCTCAAAGGATCCTCCTGCCTCAGCCTCCCAGAGTGCTAGGATTACAGGCGTGAGCCACCATGCTCAGCCCAAATTTGATGATTCTTGATTTAAGGCAAAGATCTGGCCAGTTTCCCACCCAGAAGGATGTGAACTCTATCATAAACCTCACGTACATTAAGAGAAGGTGTCAAACATGCACAAATCTAGGCATATTTCTGACTCACCCAGAAATGTCCTAGGATGTTGACCTCAAACGTTTTGGCGATCTCTTCATCTTTGGTGCTCAGAAGATCGGCTGGATAGATTACCCCAGCGTTATTCACCACAATGGTTACATCACCCACTTCTTTCTTCACCTTTTGAAATTGAAAGAACACATTCATTGAGTGTGTTATACAAACTCACAGTTTTAGGGCCGATACCATCCAGGGATTAGAGTCTTTTTTCTGCTGGGTGAGGTCTCTCAGAGTTCAGGCACGAAAAACTTTCTAGCTCCAATAGTGAATGCCAAGGGAATGCAGTCAAAAGGTGGTTCAGCTGGTTTTTTTTTTGTTTGTTTGTTTTTTTAATGTCTAAGTTTCAGTCCCTGGTACATCATAGATTTTTTAAAGTTTATCATTAAAATAAAAATTAATGTTTGTTTTGACAAATTGATATATAAGTTCAGACCAAATATATATATATATATATATATATTTTTTTTTTTTTTTTTTTTTTTTTGAGACAGAGTCTCGCTTTCTTGCCTAGGCTAGAGTGAGTGCGGTGGCGTCAGCCTAGCTCACAGCAACCTCAAACTCCTGGGCTCAAGCGATCCTCCTGCCTCAGCCTCCCGAGTAGCTGGGACTACAGGCACAAGCCACCATGCCCGGCTGATTTTTATATATATATATATTAGTTGGCCAATTAATTTCTTTCTATTTTTATGGTAGAGACGGGGTCTCCCTCAGGCTGGTTTTGAACTCCTGACCTTGAGCAATCCGCCCGCCTCGGCCTCCCAGAGCGCTAGGATTACAGGCGTGAGCCACCGCGCCCGGCCAAGACCAAATATTTTTAAAGTGCGGATTGAGTAATCCTGGTTCAACCACCTATCAGATACCTGACCTTGGTCTGGCTTAATCTCTGCAGGCCTTAATTTGCTTATCTGTAAAATGAGGTGTATAGGGTCATCATAGGGATTACATTTAAAATTGCAATGGTTTATTGGAGTGCTTGGTTCATTGTGAGCATTTGTTTTCACTCTTTTAAAGAATTGTCATAATAATCATTCATGTTATATTTTCCATAGAAAAACTAGAGTAGCACCCAAATAAATAAAATCTCACAAAGGAAATAAAAAATAGGAATTACTACAAAACTAATAGGACTGAAACAAAACTAGAAAGCGATCCGTTTTCCCTGGCGATAAATCCTTTGCCAGTCACTGAGCCACTGCTCAAAATTCTGATCAGGATTTGATTAATAGCATGAAACAATAATAATGGACAGAGCTGAGTGGATTATATGCAAGAAAAAAAAGTATATATCCTGTCTTGGTCACAAAATGATTTCAGTTAGCAGCGGCTAAAATCTAATTTAAATCAGGCAGTCATAACGAACCTTTTCATTGTCCATGTCAGTGGGAGTGGATACAAAATCATCTGAAGAAATACATGACCTGGGCTGGGCGCGGTGGCTCACACGCCTGTAATCCCAGGACTCTGGGAGGCCAAGGGGGGAGGATCCCTCAAGGTCAGGAGTTCGAAACCAGCCTGAGCAAGAGCGAGACCCCCATCTCTACTATAAATAGAAAGAAATTAATTGGCCAACTAAAAATATATAGATAAAATTAGCTGGGTATGGTGGCGCATGCCTGTAGTCCCAGCTACTTGGGAGGCTGAGGCAGGAGGATCGCTTGAGCCCAGGAGTGTGAGGTTCCTGTGAGCGAGGCTGATGCCACGGCACTCACTCTAGCCTGGGCAACAGAGTGAGACTATGTAGAAAGAAAGAAAGAAAGAAAGAAAGAAAGAAAGAAAGAAAGAAAGAAAGAAAGAAGGAAGGAAGGAAGGAAGGAAGGAAGGAAGGAAGGAAGGAAGGAAGGAAGGAAGGAAGGAAGGAAGGAAGAAGGAAGGAAGGAAGGAAGGAAGGAAGGAAGGAAGGAAGGAAGGAAAGAAAGGAAAGGAGGGAGGAAGGAAGGAAGGAAGGAAAAGGAAAGGAAAGGAAAGGAAAGGAAAGGAAAGGAAAGGAAAGGAAAGGAAAGGAAAGGAAAGGAAAAGGAAAGGAAAGGAGGGAGGGAGGAAGGAAGGAAGGAAGGAAGGAAGGAAAGAAGGGAGGGAGGAAGGAAAGAATGGAGGGAGGGAGGGAAGGAAGGAAGAAAGGAAGGAAAGGAAAGGAAAGGAGGGAGGGAGGGAGGGAGGAAGGAAGGAAGGAAGGAAGGAAGGAAGGACATGACCTGAAGTCTCACCTGATTTACAGAGCTGTAGATGGCCTCTCTGTTACTGCAGTCTACGACAAACACATGCACGGTGGCCCCCAGTTTTCGGCATTGGGCTGCAGTTTCCTCAACACCACGCTGTGATTGGGAAAAACAAATTCAGAAAAGAGTGGGGGAGAAAGCACTGGAGAAGAAAATTTTTAAAAGGTTAACATTCATATCCCATCTGCCTCCTTATTGTAAGAAAACTGCGTGACAGAGACTAATTTGCAGTGAGATTAGACCTGGCTTCTCTGCCAGACAACGCTCATGTGAACGCCAAAGCAACAAAACAGAACAAATAACAAAAAAAAAAAAGTCCCTTCGTGTTTTTCCAGCTTTTCATCTTGGTTTTGGAGGTTCTCCAGTAGGCATTTTTTTTTTTTTTTTTTTTTTTTTTGAGACAGAGTCTCGCTTTGTTGCCTAGGCTAGAGTGAGTGCCGTGGCGTCAGCCTCACTCACAGCAACCTCCAACTCCTGGGCTCAAGCGATCCTTCTGCCTCAGCCTCCCGAGTAGCTGGGACTACAGGCATGCGCCACCATGCCCGGCTAATTTTTTCTATATATATTAGTTGGCCAATTAGTTTCTTTCTATTTATAGTAGAGACGGGGTCTCGCTCTTGCTCAGGCTGGTTTCAAACTCCCGACCTTGAGCAATCCGCCCGCCTCGGCCTCCCAGAGAGCTAGGATTACAGGCGTGAGCCACCGCGCCCGGCCATCCAGTAGGCATTTTTCTCTAAAGCAGGCTACTTTTGTAGCTTAAAGAACATTCTTGAAAGGTGTTGCTCTTTGTGGTATCATGGAAGATATTTGAGTATGGAGAACAAAGGAAAACTCAACGATCATTATAATTTCACACACATTTGTTGAGCAACCAACTATGTAATAGACAGGAAAGTGTTAAGCAACCTCAAACTCCTGGGCTCAAGCGATCCTCCTGCCTCAGCCTCTCAAGTAGCTGGGACTATAGGCATGCGCCACCATGCCCGGCTCATTTTTTCTATATATTTTTAGTCGGCCAATTAATTTCTTTCTATTTTTAGTAGAGTCAGGGGTCTCGATCTTGCTCAGGCTGGGTTTGAACTCCCGATCTTGAGCAATCCTCCTGCCTCGGCCTCCCGTAAAAAAGCTTCAGTCTTATAACAGAGATAGAGCACTGGAAAATGTCATGCTCTGTCTTTTCATAAGCGAGACGCTTGCTTTAGCCTCAGCTGCAGTGTGTTGTTTACTCCACTTATCTATGTGTTCCTAAAGCAACAGTTTAGATTGAATGAGGGCCAAACTGCTAATGTTTAACCGTAACATTCAAGGATTCAAAGAGAATTTGGAAGGTTGGGTTGCCCATCTCTCAGGTAGAATCTTTTTTTTTTTTGAGACAGAGTCTCACTGTGTTGCCCGGGCTAGGGTGCCGTGGTGTCAGCCTCGCTCACAGCAACCTCCAACTCCTGGGCTCAAGCGATCCTCCTGCCTCAGCCTCCCGAGTAGCTGGGACTACAGGCAAGCTCCACCATGCCTGGCTCATTTTTTTTCCTATTTTTAGTAGAGACGGGGTCTCTCTCTTGCTCAGGCTGGTCTTGAACCCCTGACCTCAAGCGATCCTCCTGCCTCGGCCTCCCAGAGTGCTAGGATTATGGGCGTGAGCCACCATGCCTGGCCTCCTGAGTCTTTTTTAACAACCTGCACAACATGGCATAAAAATGACTGCTTAGGTCTCAGTTAAGTTCAAGTTCCCTTCCTTTCCCAACTTGATGCATACGTAGAAGGCTACTCCATGGAATTGATCAAACTTTGAAAAAGGAAAATACATGGGCCGGGCGCGGTGGCTCACGCCTGTAATCCTAGCACTCTGGGAAGCCGAGGCGGGAGGATCCCTCAAGGTCAGGAGTTCAAAACCAGCCTGAGCAAGAGCGAGACCCGTCTCTACTATAAATAGAAACAAATTAATTGGCCAACTAATATATATAGAAAAAATGAGGCCGGGCGCTGTGGCTCACGCCTGTAATCCTAGCTCTTGGGAGGCCGAGGCGGGCGGATTGCTCAAGGTCAGGAGTTCAAAACCAGCCTGAGCAAGAGCGAGACCCCGTCTCTACTATAAATAGAAAGAAATTAATTGGCCAACTGATATATATATAAAAAATTAGCCGGGCATGGTGGCGCATGCCTGTAGTCCCAGCTACTCGGGAGGCTGAGGCAGGAGGATCGCTTGAGCCCAGGAGTTTGAGGTTGCTGTGAGCTAGGCTGACGCCACGGCACTCACTCTAGCCTGGACAACAAAGTGAGACTCTGTCTCAAAAAAAAAAAAAAAAAAAAATATAGAAAAAATGAGCCGGGCTGTGGTGGTGCATACCTGTAGCCCCAGCTACTCGGGAGGCTGAGGCAGGAGGATCGCTTGAGCCCAGGAGATTGAGGTTGCTGTGAGCTAGGCTGACGCCATGGCACTCACTCTAGCCCGGGCAACACAGTGAGACTCTGTCTCAAAAAAAAAAAAATAAATAAATAAAATAAAAAGGAAAATACAAAGATAAGCAGATGCTAAATCAAATAAATTAAAAAAAAAGGCATTTCTTACATTGTGACTTCAAACGGCTGGCAGATGTATACATTACCTTATTAATATCCCACAGAACCAGTCTGCTCTGGCGTTTTGCAAATTCGTGGGCAGTCAGCCTGCCTATGCCGTGCCCGGCCCCGGTGATGAGGACGATCTCCCCGGCCACCGACTTCCTCCTCTGGGGAATGAAAAGCTTCACCAACGACTCCAAGTAGGAGTAGACGATGGTGAGCAGGAGCAGGAGGATATCCAAGACAATGTTCATGGCTGTGGTCTGTCCTCTTCCTTCTGGCTCAGCCCTCGCGTTGTCCTAGGAAAGAGAGGCCGTCTGCACAGAGCTCCAGGCACGAGCTGCGCTCAGGTGCTAGTGGGAGTGTCAAAGAAGAGGCTGGCTGTGGACGCAGAGTTTTGTCCACGTGCCCTAATGGGTTGAGACACCTTGAGTTCTTGAAGCGATGCCAGCTGCTAGCAGTAGCTCAGCTCAGGGTAAAAGAGCCCCAGGGAATGTGCCCTCTGAACTTGTTTATCTGAAAAGCTGTTGTGTGCTATATATCTCACCAAGTTCCACCCCCAGAAATAATTCTGGAGATATCACATTAGCTAATGATGTGTTGGTATCTTCTATATACTGTTTCTTTTTTTTTTTTTTTAAGTAAAGAAAAGGAGAAAGTAGAGATATTATCTCAGAGAAATTTGAATAAAATGTAGGTTGACCAAGCTTAGATCTTTCATTTATTTATTTATTTATTGAGACAGAGTCTAACTCTATTGCCCAGGCTAGAATGGCGTCAGCCTCGCTCACAGCAACCTCAGACTCCTGGGCTCAAGCGATCCTCCTGCCTCAGCCTCCCGAGTAGCTGGGACTACAGGCATGCGCCATCACAGCCCGGCTAATTTTTTCTATATATTTGTAGTTGGCCAATTAATTTGTTTCTATTTTTAGTAGAGACAGGGTCTTGCTCTTGCTCAGGCTGAGCTTGAGCGGTCCTCCCAGAGTGCTTGGATTACAGACATGAGCTACCGCGCCCGGCCTGATTTATTTATTCATGAAAGCTCAACATGGCAATATTCAGTTGGCTAATCATTTTACAAATGATGCCAATTTCCCTGAAAATCTCTTGAGTTTGAGGGGGATTTTCAGTTATAAAAATAATCAGTTCCCTTTGTGATAATATTGGAAAAGCATTAGATCAGAAGTCTCAACTTAAAAGTGGTATGTCGTCTGTCTTAGTCAATCTAGGATGCTATAACAAATGACCACTGACCAAGTGGTTTATAATCTACAGAAATTTGTTTCTTACAGTTATGGAGGCTGTGGAGTCCAAGATCAAGGTGCTGGCAGATTTCTTGTGTGGTAAAAATTGGCTTTCTGGTTTATAGATGATTGGCTTTTCACTATAGCCTCACATGGCAGGAGGAGAAAGGAAATTCTCTCTGTTTGCTCTTTTTTTTTTTTTTTTTTTTTTGAGACAGTACCGTGGCGTTAGCCTAGCTCACAGCAACCTCCAACTCCTGGGCTCAAGCGATCCTCCTGCCTCAGCCTCCCAAATAGCTGGGGCTACAGGCATGCACCACCATGCCCGGCTAATTTTTCCTATTTTTTAGTTGAGACAAGAGTCTCGCTCTTGCTCAGGCTGGTCTCGAACTCCTAAGCTCAAACGATCTGCCCACCTCAGCCTCCCAGAGTGCTAGGATTACAAGCGTGAGCCACCGCGCCCAGCATGTGTTTGCTTTTATCAACTCCCAAAGGCATCACTTCCTAGAGCTATCGCGTGGGAGGTTAGGATCTTATAACATGAATTTCGGGGGAACGCATTCAGTCTATAGCAAATTCTAGTAGTCAAAAAGTGGCAACGACCCAAGCATTCATCAACAGATGGCTAACTCAGCAAACATGCCATGCACACACAATGGAATATCATTCGGCCTTAGAAAGGAAGGAAACTCTCCACCCATGCTACAACGTGGGTGAACCTCAAAGACTTTATGCTAAGTGAAATAAACCAGACACAAAAATACAAATATTGTATGCTTCCATGTATAGGAGGTGCCTAGAGCGGTCAAATACATAGAGACAGAATGCAGTATTGTGGTGGCTAGTGCATTTGGGGTGAAGGAGAATGGGGAGTTATTGTTTAATGGGTACGGAATTTCGATTTGGGGTGACGAAGGTTCTGGAGATAGATGGTGGTGACTGTTGCACAACAATGTGAATGTGCTTAATACTACTGAACTGCACATGTGAAAATAGTTAAAATGATAAATTTTATGTCCCTGCCTCACACATTCCAACACAAAGTGGTTATAAAGATCGAATGAGACAGCATGTTTATGAAATGGCTTTGCAAATAGCGAATGGTTACAAAAATCAAATAATAGTAGTAGTTTGAATTTATTAGTCATTTACTTACTGTATGTCATGGATTGATTTAAGGGCTTTACATATACTCTTATTTAGTCCTCACAAGATACGTTTGAAGTAGGTACTATTAAAATCTTCAGGCCGGGCGCGGTGGCTCACGCCTGTAATCCTAGCACTCTGGGAGGCCGAGGCGGGCGGATTGCTCAAGGTCAGGAGTTCGAAACCAGCCTGAGCAAGAGCGAGACCCCGTCTCTACTATAAATAGAAACAAATTAATTGGCCAACTAATATATATAGAAAAAATGAGCCGGGCATGGTGGCGCATGCCTGTAATCCCAGCTACTTGGGAGGCTGAGGCAGGAGGATTGCTTGAGCTCAGGAGTGTGAGGTTGCTGTGAGCGAGGCTGATGCCACGGCACTCACTCTAGCCTGGGCAACAAAGCGAGACTCTGTCTCAAAAAAAATAAAAAATAAATAAAAATAAAATAAAATCTTCAATGTGCAGACAAGGAAACTGACATATAGGCAAGTTAAGTAACTTAGCTGTAAGAGTAAAGTCACACAGCTGATAAGAGTTGGAGTGAGGATGTAAACCCAGGAAATTTCACACCTATAATCCCAGCAGTGAGGTGGGAAGATCGCTTGATGCCAGAAGTTTAAGAGTTCAAGACCAGCCTGAGCAACATGGTGAGACTCCATCTCTAACAAAACAAAACAACAAAAACCAAAAGCCAAAAAAAAACCCTCAGGAAGTCTGATTCTGGAGCCCCGACTTTTAACTTAGGCCAGTGGCTCTCAACGAGGGTAACTTTCGTCCCACCGGCTACCTTTGGGCATGTCTCGAGACATTTTTGGTTGTCAAAATTCATGCATGTTACTGGCATCTAGAGGGTAGAGGCCAGGGATGCTTCTAAACATCTTACAATATGCAGAACAGCCTTGTGCATCGAAACAAAGAATTTTCCAGCTGAAAATGTTAGTAGTGCTGAGGTTGAGGTACTTTGACCTGGGCTATACTATATTGCATTGGAGAGAGCATAACTGGTTCTTTAAGTTTGAACCTTGAGTGTATTTATGAAAGAGCACTTGACTATATCATTCTTCATGCAAACGGTCAGTGATATTTATATGGAACCATTAGATATTAACACAAGTGGTTTCGATCACACCTCATGTTGGGCTGCAATGCAGGGATCGGTTTTCAGATTGAACATCTATAACTTCAATATTCAGCTTGCTTAGAGTGGGCCAGACCAGAGGAATAACACCAGCCAAAATCCATACATTACTGATACGCTTCTGAAAGGCAGTTTTCAAACTTACAGTGGGATCTAGATTATTTTACTTACTAGGCTAGTTGTATTACCCAAGAATTAAGAAACTTTGAGGCCGGGCGTGGTGGCTCACGCCTGTAATCCTAGCACTTTGGGAGGCCGAGGCGGGCCGATTGCTGAAGGTCAGGAGTTCGAAACCAGCCTGATCGAGACCGTCTCTACCAAAAATAGAAATAAATTAATTGACCAACTAAAAATATATATACAAAAAATTAGCTGGGCATGGTGGCGCATGCCTGTAGTCCCAGCTACTCGGGAGCCTGAGGCAGGAGGATCGCTTGAGCCCAGGAGATTGAGGTTGCTGTGAGCCAGGCTGACGCCATGGCACTCACTCTAGCCTGGGCAACAAAGTGAGACTCTGTCTCAAAAAAAAAAGAAATTTTGAGAAAGTGAAAAACACTTATTTAACATTGTTCTCAAATAGTTTGGGTGCTGAGAAATTTTATCAGCCTATGGGATAACCTGGTGAATTCTCTTATTGTTTTTATGCTTGTTTTCAAGGGGCCAGAATGTTCATGTTCTTCAAATACAGGATTCTATTTGCCTCAAGGATGCTAGAAACGTACAATCTGCCCCTTGATTTTTTCACTCTAAGCTTTAGAGATTTTTTTTGTTTGTGTGTCTTTCTGACTTCACTGGCTTCATTTCAACATATTTTCGTAACAAAAACATTTAGTTTACTCTGATCACATTTTAGATCTGTCATTTCCTACTGATGTCAATGAAGCACTCTGAATTAATCATTAATTTGTCTTCATCTCACAGTTTAGGATGAGATTCTTTCAGCAAAATTTTCTCAACTAAGCTAAAACAATTCATAGCATTTAGACTCTTATTAAACTGAAATATTTTCTTACCTTTGTTTTTCTTTTATCTTTCATTAATTTCCCTCTTGAGAGCCATCTGCCTATCAGTTTAAGAAATGTAATTATTTTTACAAAGGTAAGAATAATTATGGTTTTTTTTTTTTTTTGAGACAGAGTCTCATTCTCTTGCCCAGGCTAGAGTGCCCTGGTGTCAGCCTAGCTCACAGCAACCTCAAAGTCCTGGGCTCAAGCGATCCTCCTGCCTCAGCCTCCCGAGTAGCTGGGACTACAGGCATGCGCCACCATGCCCGGCTAAGTTTTTCTATATATTTTTAGTTGGCCAATTAATTTATTTCTACTTACAGTAGAGACGGGGTCTCTCTCTTGCTCAGGCTGATTTTGAACTCCTGACCTTGAGCGATCCTCCCGCCTCGGCCTCCCAGAGTGCTAGGATTACAGGAGTGAGCCACCTTGCCTGGCCAAATAATTATCTTTGTATAGATAATAACCTGGAAAAAGGTAGAACATGGTAACTAGAAGATTTATAATTTGGAGCATAGATGATAATGATATTAATATTAATAATAGCACGTATGTAGCAAAGAAAAGTGAAGGGAAAAGGGAAGGTGTGAGAGAACACCAGCAGAAGTATCTTTCAAGTGGATTTTACTTTCAGAATAGAACTATTCTTGTGTCATTTGCACACCATAAAGCTCAGAAGACTTGATACGATAGGAATTGTTACTGAAAGTTGGGTACTTGTCCCCAAGGCTGAGTCAGTGAGAATGAAGGATGAGGACAAGTGGTTTGAGGAAAAGGAAAGAGAAGTTTATTAATTTGCCAAAACATGAGGAGGGTGGTAGAATAGAGTCTCAAAAGACTTCCATCCTGCCTATAAGCAGAAAAGCAGGGTGGTGTTTCAGCAGTTGGGCTCTATGTGACCGGTGGTGACAAAGGTCTTAGTTTGGGGCTATTGTTATTTAACTGTAATTGGTTTCTATCAACCTTATCTCCTGTGACATGATCTTGTGACCCTTGCACAATTCTGTTGAGCCATCTCCTGCAGTTGAATAAAACAAACAACAAAGAACATTTTTTTCTGCCCCTTTGATTACTGGCCTGCAGGTTTTAATTCCCCAAAAGAGTGGGTTGTTGTTTTTTTTTTAAAGAGACAACTTATAAAACATTTCGTGGCCCTTTTTCAGATCCTTACCTCTGTTACAATATTTTAATTTATGGAGGGTGAGAGGTATTTGCGGTGAAAAAAAAGGTCAACACTAAGCCATCATTTCTTTTCTTTCCTTCTTTTTTTTTTTCTTGAGACAGAGTCTCACTCTGTTGCCCAGGCTAGAGTGAGTGCCGTGGCGTCAGCCTGGCTCACAGCAACCTCAGACTCCTGGGCTCAAGCGATCCTCCTGCCTCAGCCTCCTGAGTGGCTGGGACTCCATCATCATCTGACTTGCCCCTGCTCATCCTTTAGAGCCCCACTGAGAACTCACCTGCCACCCCCGTCCTCAGGGCTTGGTGACCTGCCCTCCCTATGAGCTCCCGCTGTCCATCATGCTTAGCTCTGTCACAGCGCTCTGCACCAGCTTGGCATTGCAGGGGCAAGAGACTTCTGTCCTGCAAGGAGACTGGTGGCCAGAAAATAGAGATAATCACCATGGATTAATTCAACAGTAAAACATGGAAGACAGGATGGTTCCTTTTCATCTTTCTTACAATCTAAAAATACTTGAAAGCGAAAAAGACAGCTTCTCCAGGCAGGAAGAGATTGGCATTAATAGAGAAAGAAGAATTAGGGTAACAAGCAAAGAAAGGTTGGGGACCAGACTGCCGAGGTCAGGACTCTTTCTTTGTTACTACAGGAAAAGAAGTAGGATTGGTATGCAGTGAAGAATCAAGGGGTTTTATGAACCAAAATATGCTGGAGCTCTCCATGAAATGTGAGTTTGGGTTTTGTATATTTGGATAGGGGTTTTGGAGCCTCCAGGAGAGGTTTATATGTCCTTTAAGAATACCTAATACTGCTTTATCAGTTTCGCAGTACATAGAACCCTTGACAGTGAACTCATGAGGCCCCCTAGAAAGGAAAAGAAAAAGAGTATTTATCTGAAGGGATTATATTCCCAAAACCTCTGCTTGTCAGATTACTATTATATAATTAGCCTAAACAAACAGTGGATAAAAGTAATGTGCACAAATGCCATAACTTCCTCATTTTATGGTCTCCAAAGAAATATAAAAAAAAAAATGAAATGGAAAAAAAATAAAGAATCATTGGGAATAACACAAAGGGGAACAAGAGGTGTTGGTGGCTTGGATCACAGTGGTAGCAGTGGGGGTGATAAGAGTCGATAGAATTCTGGATATATTTTCAAGGTAGGGCAAACAGAATTGTCTTTTGTAATGAATGTGGGGAAGGGGAGAGAGGAATAAAGGATAACCCCGGATTTTTTGAACAGGGCAACTGGAATAATAGGGTTTGGGATAACATCAGAAGCTCTGTTTTGATGATGTTAACTTTTTTTTTTTTTGAGACAGAGTCTTGCTTTGTTGCCCAGGCTAGAGTGAGTGCCCTGGCATCAGCCTAGCTCACAGCAACCTCCAACTCCTGGGCTCAAGCGATCCTCCTGCCTCAGCCTCCCGAGTAGCTGGGACTACAGGCATGCGCCACCAGGCCCGGCTAATTTTTTCTATATATATTAGTTGGCCAATTAATTTCTTTCTATTTATAGTAGAGACGGGGTCTCATTCTTGCTCAGGCTGGTTTCGAACTCCCGACCTTGAGCAATCTACCTGCCTTGGCCTCCCAGAGTGGTAGGATTATGGGCATGAGCAACTGCGCCTGGCCCGGTGATATTAACCTTGAAATGCCTGTTGGCTATACAGGTGGAGATAGCAAGAAGGCATTTAGACATGTCTGCAGTTCAGAGGCGAGATCCAGGCTGGAAATATAAATTTGGGAATGGCGATTGATACTGAACGTGTGTGGTGGGAATTAGAGGATTTGGGCGAGGTGAGGGAAAGGAAAGAGGCATGTGGAACTCCAAGTTTTCGGCCTGGGCACTTGGGTACTTGGCACTTGTTGGAAGTGCCACTTTCCACTGGGGAACACAGATGGCCTGGAGAAGAAGCCGTATTTTGCATGTGATGACTTTAAGACATTTATGTAACTGGAAGTGGAGATGACCTAGGAGATGACACAGCCTAATTTAATCCTTTTGTAGGTGAGGAAACTGAAGTTCAAGAACAGCTAGCTCTACTGGATTGCCCAGTGCTCTTTCTGCAGTACTAAGGCACCTGTCATTACAGGGAAGGCATGACACTAACAGACACAGTTTCCTAATTCCGAGCTTGGCCCTGTCCTCCCCAGACACTAAAAGCGTTGAGTGATCAGATCAGCTCTAAGGTCAAGTGGGGATTCCTATCTACTCCTCTCCATTCTTCTTTGGGGAAGAATTTGTTGTCCCTTGTGGATTAAAACTATCTCAATGCTGACCTATAGTTTCACACTTCAGCATTTTATTCGGTCTAAAGGAAACTTTACATATTTTTTTTACTTCATTTATAATTTTGTCTGAATAAAGGAAACTTTAGACTGTGGTAATATAGGGCCAGGGCGGGCTGGACCTTTTTCAGGAGAAATAACTGGGCGCATCTAGATTGCAGCATTTTACTCCACTTTAAAATAATTCTAGGTTCAATAGTCTCTCAATTGCCATCAGAGGTTTCTATTGGCTGATTTTGGAATATTGTTTGAATTCCAAGGAAAGCCTGGGCAAAAGAAAGTAGAGGGTGTTTAGGGCAATCACTCAACTCTCTTAGAATTCCACTGAGGCTGTAGGATGGGAAGGTCAGTAACCCGGAGGTCAAGTTCTCAGTTTGATCTTTAGCTGTGTGATTTTAGGTAAGTTGCTTGGCCTCTCTGGGCTACAGTTATCTCATCTATACAATGAGAATAATGATGTCTTTTGCGCAGAATTGTCCCACGGAGTAAATCTATCACCAAAGCCTGGGAGAGGAAGCTCTTAATTGTTCCCTTCTCCACAATAAGATCCCTTTAGTCACCGGCCGAGTCACACTGCTGAAGATGTACCAAGCGTCGACTTCAACCCTTTTACTTGCCTAATTCCCCACTCTTTTTAATCCTCATTCCCAATAAAAAGACTAGCTTTCTGGCAAGTGGCATAGGGATGGAGGTGAGGAGGAGTATTTTTGAAGGAAGGCATGGGAATATTCTCAAGGGAATAGAAGAGAGGCCAGCGAGTCCCAGCTGAGTGTGAACAGTCGCATGGCAGGGCCCCATGGTGACAGTGAGGGCCCAGAGGAAAGCTTTGGGGTTGTCCAGGGAGGCTGGGCTCCCTGCAGCAGTCAGGATTTCTGGGAGAGCCATTTGTCGTCAAGGGATCCCCTGGTTTGGGACCATGGAGTGTCCTGATAGTTGACACTTCTTTCCCCATTGACCTGAAGACAGCAGAAGGCTCTTAGATCCTCCTGGGTCCTTCAGAAGTAGCCCTATTGACGACTGAGATGGATTTCCCCACCAGACTGTTGAGAGGTGGGTTCAGAGTTAGGATTAACTTCATTCAAATGACATTCACAAGTTTTCAGACTTTGAGTCTCAGGAGTAATTGCTTGATGTTAGTGAATTAGAGTAAGCCTTTTTTTTTTTTTTTGAGACAGAGTCTTACTCTGTTGCCCAGGCTAGAGTGAGTGTCGTGGCGTCAGCCTCGCTCACAGCAACCTCCAACTCCTGGGCTCAAGCCATCCTCCTGCCTCAGCCTCCCGAGTAGCTGGGACTACAGGCATGCGCCACCATGCCCGGCTAATTTTTTCTGTATACATTTTTAGTTGTCCGGATAATTTATTTCTTCTTTTTTTTTTTTTTAGTAGATACGACGGGGTCTCACTCTTGCTCAGGCTGGTCTCGAACTCCTGAGCTCAAAACGATCCTCCCGCCTCGGCCTCCCAGAGTGCTAGGATTATAGGCGTGAGCCACCACTCCCGGCCGAGTAAGCCTTTAAAAAAAAAAAAAAAATGCAAAATTCCAAATCCCCACATTCACCTTTCCTACAGAGTGTGGGCTCCAGACCCTAAGGCTCTTCTTCTGGGTTCCTGCTACCACTGCTCTGCTCACAGCTGCTCAAGTCCTGCAAACGATGCCTCCTGCGCAGGGTCCCTGTGGGAGTAAACGGCCAACTGTGCCTGGCACGTGATTAACATTCAATAAATGGGACGCACCACCAGTCTGCCAGCATCCTCTCCAAAGAAGTAATGCGTATTTCTCATGATGGTTAATGCCAAGGTTCATTCAAGTTTTGATTTCTGACAAGCATTTTTGGAGCCAAAATATGGCCATTGGGAAAAGTCATCAGTATACTTAGGTGGGTTTCAGTGAACTTACTGGAGTTCGTTAAAGGCTTTCTCCAAGTCTGCTTCACTGGCAGGTGGCCGGCAAGCTGGAACAGGTACGACTTAATCAGAAGAACAGACAAATGAAATACATTTCAAAGTGAGTGAGAAGCTGATGGGAACAGGCTCTCCACTTTCTAGTGCCATTCTCTGCTAATCAGGGCGAGTGTTTGAGGAGATCTGTAAATTCTGTGGATGTTTAACTTTGGAGTGCTGCCGTAGTATGGCTGAAGTATGGAGGAGAATCTGTTACATTATTTGAATATAATGTTTTGGAAAGCAAGGATTTTGGACTCATATGTATTTACATCAACTAATTGCAGAATACAGTCCGACAGCAACTGTATTTTGATCCTCTGTATTAGAAGAAGGTAATTAATGGGAAAGAGGGAGGATTTATCGTAGGGACGACGCCTTCTGAGAAATTGTCTTATCTGTTACAGAATCAATAGCAGAACCTTCCTTAAAGAGATTACCATATGATCCTTATAATCCGCAGTGGCACTGATGAGATTACTCGGTGAGTGAGCGAATTAATATAAGTCAAATGTTTAGGACAATAGGCGACATAGGTTGAATAAATATTCATTTTTGCTTAGAATCTGGGTCAAAATCTTTCTCCATGAAAGCTTCTGAATCTAAATGTAGCTCATTTGCTACATTTCATAGGGACTAGCGGTTCTGCCTTGTATGTTTTCTGAGTATGAACTTTTTCTAACATAAAGATCAAAGTTTCACTTTATGTGTATGTCTGAAATAGTCTTGAAAATATTTTTCTTTAATAGAAACCCAAGAAACATACTTATATTTTCAATTTATAGATCTGCTCTTATAGTACCATCTTACCGAGCCTCACACCCAAGAAATTTCCAGACACTTAAAATAAAAACACCTTTCATTACATAATCCATTTTCCTTTCATTTGAAGGTTAAGCCATGTTGTGTTTAAGATAAAAAAATGGAAACACCAAATGTTAAAGTTTGATCCATTTATTATTATTGCCATTTGTGGGTACATTCTCCCAATTCTTTGCCTTAAATCCCAGTGATGCTTTTATTCTTGCAACACGCGTCCATTTCTAGTTTCCTTGTGCTGAAATGTTTGGCATTGGAATGTGAGGTATCGCTCAGGAAACAGAGTGGTAATGTGCAGGATGAAATGTTTGAGAGATCATGAAGTTCACTGTGAAATGCCCCTAGACACAGTCCTTCATTCTATTTAGGGAGCTTGAAGTTTCTGATTGTATGTAGAAAATGTGAATTATATAAAATTCAAGTACAATTAAAAATAAAAATATATCTTAAAGAAACATTCATAGTATAAATTTTGCAAAGCCTTCAGATGAACACAAAGTCTTGGAAATGATTTGAATAAAATTGCTTTTGTTCTTTTTTCATTTTCCTTCAAGTCGACATCAGGTATTTCTCTGTCTTATATGTCATCAGCTTTTAGCTAAAGAACAAACAAGTGATAATAAATGAAGATTGACAGAGCCTTAGAAAGTGATACTGAAGGAAAAAGGATAACTAGGAAAAACAAAAGTCCAAACATTCAAATTCTGATTAATACTAGATGAAATCAACTTAAACCTGATGAATCGGTTTTTAGAAGACTTACTTCCCTTTACTTTTATATCCAATGACTGCATCAAACCTAACATTGATCTTTTGTTTTAAAACTGCCAGGAAACGTTCAGGAAGAATCCTAAAAGAAAGATACATGAAAATAATGAGGAAATTAATATTAAGTGCATTTGTAAAATACCTTCTTTTAAAATATTTATATTTAATTTTTCATGTATCATGTCATGTTCATCTTAAACAAGATTAAGAACTTTAAGTTGCTACTATGCATTCTTTTTTTTGAGACAGTCTCGCTTTGTTGCCCAGGCTAGAGTGAGTGCTATAGCGTCAGCCTCGCTCACAGCAACCTCAGTCTCCTGGGCTCTAGCAATCCTTCTGCCTCAGCCTCCTGAGTAGCTGAGACTACAGGCATGCGCCACCATGCCTGGCTAATTTTTTCTATATATATTAGTTGGCCAATTAATTTCTTTCTATTTTATAGTAGAGAAAGGGTCTCGCTCTTGCTCAGGCTGGTTTCGAACTCCTGACCTCGAGCAATCCTCCTGCCTCGGCATCCCAGAGTGCTAGGATGACAGGTGTGAGCAATCGTGCCAGGCCTGCATTCTTTATGATTAATTCCATTTCCTTTTCAAAAGGAAAAGAAAGGAGGTGTAGCTTTGTTTAGGGTAGGAGTGATCTGAAATACTTAGTTTTTAAAATAAATATATTCTTACATTTTTTCAAAAGATCTAAGAGAGGAGGTAAACAGAACTGAACAGTTGAGATACTAAGGGTTTTTTTCTTTTTATTTACAAAAGAAACCTGATGTTGAAAAGGAAGTGAGAACAGGAGCTACTTTTATACTTTATAATCTAGAATACAATATTAAAATGTTCCACGAAGAGAGTGAGGAAGTAGAATTGCTAAATGAAAATGCAGAGATCACATTTGGTTTGGGGTATAATGCTGAACAAGTTATTTCAGCTTTGAGTTTAAATGCCTCATGTCTAAATGGAAAAATTAACACCTATCCTGCAGTGTTTCTATTGGGAATCAAAGTGTTCGTGTAAAATGCCTTGAACGGTGAGGGACACTAGCAGGTCTCATCTTTTTTCTTCTGACTCTCTATTTAAGAATATTTAGAGGCCAAGGCGTGCGGATCGTTAGAGTTCGGGAGTTTGAAACCAACCTGAGCAAGAGCGAGACCCTCTCTACTATAAAAATAGAAAGAAATTAATTGGCCAACTAATATAGAGAAAACTAGCCGGGCATGGTGGCGCATGCCTGTAGTCCCAGCTACTCGGGAGGCTGAGGCAGGAGGATGGCTTGAGCCCAGGAGTTGGAGGTTGCTGTGAGCGAGGCTGATGCCACGGCACTCTAATCTGGGCAACACAGTGAGACTCTGTCAAAAAAAGGAGTGTGTCATGATGAGACATTCTTTAAACCAGTGGTTTCCCATCTTGGCTATGCATCAGTTACCTGGAAAGTTGTTATGTCTCTCTAAGCCCAGGCCACACTCCAAACCAAGTAACGTCAGAATCTTGGAGATGAGGTCTCAGGCACCAGCATTTTTTAAACATCCCAAGTGAATTCCAACATGCACCAAAGTTGAGAGCTACTGCTCCAAAGAAGTGCTTCTCAAATTTTACTATGCACATGAATCATCTGGGGATCTTATTAAAGTACAAATTCTCGGCCAGGCGTGGTGGCTCACGCCTGTAATCCTAGCACTTTGGGAGGCCGAGGCGGGCGGATTGCTCAAGGTCAGGAGTTCGAAACCAGCCTGAGCGAGACCCTGTCTCTACCAAAAATAGAAATAAATTAATTGACCAACTAAAAATATATATACAAAAAATTAGCCGGGCATGGTGGTGCATGCCTGTAGTCCCAGCTACTCGGGAGGCTGAGGCAGTAGGATCGCTGAGTCCCGGAGTTTGAGGTTGCTGTGAGCGAGGCTGACGCCACGGCACTCACTCTAGCCTGGGCAACAAAGTGAGACTCTGTCTCAAAAATAAATAAATAAATAAATAAATAAATAAATAAAGTACAAATTCTGATTCAGGAGATTCTGTGTTTCTAATCAATTCCCAGGTGATTCGGATGCTGCTAGTCTGTGGAACATACTGGATGTAGCAAGGCTCAAGAATCTCTAAAAGTATAAGATTATTTAGCAATTCCTATGCTTCAGTATGATTTTGCGCAAAATACAAGCTCAATGATTATCTGTTGGATATTTAAATGATGCCTAAAACCTAACTGTGTTTAACGTCATTGTTCTATAGTTCTATTATGTAAAATGCTTAAAAACTATGCTTCTTTGTAGTCATTCATTTATAAGATAGGACTTCCAGAAATATACAAATTTCTTTCTTAAAAAAAAATAACAGCCGGGCTCGGTGGATCACATCTGTAATCCTAGCACTCTGGGAGGCCAAGGCAGGAGGATTGCTCGAGGTCAGGAGTTCGAAACCAGCCTGAGCAAGAGTGAGACCGCCTCTACTAAAAATAGAAAGACAGTAATTGGCCAACTAAAAATATATAGAAAAAGTTAGCCAGGCATGGTGGTGCATGCCTGTGGTCCCAGCTACTCGGGAGGCTGAGGCAGAAGGATCACTTGAGCCCAGGAGTTTAAGGTTGCTGTGAGCTAGGCTGACGCCACAGCACTCTAGCCGAGGCAACAAAATCAGACTCTGTCTCAAAATAAATAAATAAATAAATAAAATAACAACTTAAAAACGTGTGGACATTATTCAGTTCATTTATGTAATAGCTATAACAATCTTCCTTCAATGATGAACATAATGTGATTTTAAAATTGATGTAGTCTTTAAGCCTATTATTTTTATTAATTTAATTCCATGTAATTGCACTTAATTAACTGTCTGACTTTAAATCTGAGTAAAAATTATGTAATAGATAATTTCTATTTTGTATTTCATTTCTCTTGCTGACAAATGTAACTGTGGCTTACCTTTCCAATACCATTAAAAAGCCTAGAGAAGATGGAACAAAAATCATTTTCTTCTCAGTCAAGATCCCATCCATTAGGCTGCTCACCACTTGCTCAGGTTCCAGAGTGGGTCCCAAACTGAAAGCAGAGGAAAACATTTCACTGTGACTTCTGCTTTAGTTTGGTGCTAAACAAATAAGTTAAATTACCATAGGAACCATAACATAAGCGACTTATAGTGCCTACCAGAGTGCTCAGAAATGGCAAGTACTTTACCATTAATAATAAGAAGAACCCTATATTTAGTGCTTACTAGGTACTGCACACTGTACTAAATATTCTACACAGGTTATCCCATTGAAGTTTTACAGCAACTTTATAAAGGCAATATTATATTCTCTATTTTACAAATGAGATTTTATAGAAGCAACTAGGACTCAAAAATAATTTATCAAGGATTAGGACTGACAAGTTCACTTTTAAACTTTCAGCAGTCTTGGGAAAGAATTCAGATGCCATTATAAAAGTTTTATTATATACTAAGTCTCTTTACTGAGCGATTTCTAAAGTGTCAGGGGCATTAAAATATGATAGGTATGTGCCCGGCTCTAGGTCCTTAACCTTCATATGGAACGCTTATATTTATTAGGTCTTGATTTACTTTTTGGCTTTGTTACTTAGTTCCATGTTACATCTTCACTGGATAATCACTCAGATATGTGCACCACAGAATAGCAGGTGGTCTATAAAAAGTGTCTTTTTAAAAATCTGTGTGTTGGCCATGTGCGGTGGCTCACGCCTATAATCCTAACACTCTGGGAGGCCTAAGCGGGAGGTTCCCTCAAGGTCAGGAGTTCGAGACCAGCCTGAGCAAGTGTGAGACCCGGTCTCTACTAAAAATAGAAACAAATTAATTGGCCAACTAAAAATATGTAGAAAAAATTAGCCGGGCATGGTGGCACATGCCTGTAGTCCCAGCTACTCGGGAGGCTGAGGCAGGAGGATCGCCTGAGCCCAGGAGTTTGAGGTTGCTGTGAGCAAGGCTGACGCCACGGCACTCTAGCCCAGACAACAGAGTGAGACTCTGTCTCAAAAATAATAATAATAAAAATAAATAAAATAAAATCTGTGTGTTAGACAAGTGTACTTAGGAAGGAATTGCACAAGAGTTGGTCCTGAGTTTTTTTTAACATTTTCTTAATGACTTAGAAAGAAAAAAAAACAGTACATAAACAAACATGGTCATGACTTTTGCCAATGCTACCAAACTATCTGGGAGGCTAACATTTTGGGGAGGCAGATTTTTGATGGGTGTGACTAGTTAAAAGAAGTGAGACAAAAAGCACTGAAGTTTTTTAGAAATAAATACAGCATAGTTCATTTGGAAAGAAAAAAATATATTGTAAAGTGAAATTGGGACAACTGAATATGGCATTGTACTTAAAAGTGAGCTCGATAATTGGAGGTGTGAAGGAAAATAGAGCTTCAGATACATAATATAAACTTTCATTCTCGGCATAGTTCAGTCATAGAATACTGCTTCGAGATATGATGGGGAAGAAATATCATAATGAAGCCAATGGCTTTTGGCCTAATGGAGGAAAAAATCAAAAGCAGTCAGAGCACTCCTTTATCCTGTAGTGTGGGCAGCTGTGGGAGCCAAGGAGGATGAATCCAGAAACAGAAGTATGCTGTGCCTTGAAAAGCATTCAGAGGGAAATTCGCTTTGCAGCATATTGCTACCAGACTTCAATATTCCCAAGCTCCAAGAAAGTTCATGAACACCTGTGCAAATAGACTCCCTTTTCCACACTGTGGCCTTGCTAACCCACCAATCAAGCGGTGCTGCAACGACTGAACTTTTCTCAGTGTGCCTGATCTCTTTAACTAAAGTTCTTAGCCCGTGTCAGAGAACTTCTCATTGAAATGTAACGACTGTCCAATATCATGATCTTAAAAGAACCAAAAGGCTTTCAGAAAAGACTCGATTTCTTGGCAGAATAGAATCTTAAATCATTACAATGTCAGTCTGTGGAAACATTTTTTTTTCCTCTGACATTCTCATATTAATGAGAATAGCAAATCCTATTAAACAGATGTTCTTAGTGGATTCTGTAGAAACTACCCACAAACATTCAGGGCCCATCTGTGGGGTGGGGAAGGAGGGTACATGTGGGGGCAGAGGAATACTGAGAAAGAAAGAGTATTTCCATTTGGAAGGAATGCATTTGATTATCTACTTCACCATTTATGTAGCTGATTAATTTTCAACCCTTTAAAGCTCAAGTTTTTGTTTTTCTTGTTTTTTTAATCTGAAAAATGGGAGAATGCAGTGGCACAGTGGTAAATGTTTAACAACTGGATCTCCAGGAAACATCTCAGTTTTATAGCATTCAGTGATTTCCACGGTATAAATACGCCCATCCTGGCTGATTTTAAGTTACCAAGGTGACATGACTGAGTGAGTACGGCAGAAGCCAGCACCAGCACCCCACTGGGAATATGATGGTTAAATGGAAATGTACATGCACGCATGCTACACAGTTATAATATACAAATGTAACCTGAGTCACCTTGTTACGTAACATCTTTTTATAGTACTATCCAATAAAAACTAGTACCTGTCTGTCACACATACTCTTATCTACTGAAGAGAACTAATAACTCCTGCTTCAAAGAACTGTTGTTAAGATTTAAGAAAATGATATTTTATTTAGTCTAAAATATAAACAGGTGTTCAATTAGGGTATGCTCTTTCTTTCTCCTAGATAGAAGTACCAAGTTTCTATATCAAAACAAACTTCACCTTTGTGGTCCACTCTAGTACCGGCTTAACCTCAAAGGGGTTCATGTGGCTGAACTTTGCCAGGTTTATATTCTGTGGTTAGGCTAGAATCACATTGGCTTTTTTTAATTTCAGAATATTACAGGGGTACAAACATTGAGGTTACATATACTGCCTTTGCACCCCCGAGTCAGGGCTACAGGTGTGCCCTTTTAGTCACGGTTCCGCCCACAGCAAGCTTCACCATCCTTTTATGACTGTACTAGTAGAGTTTCACCAGCAGAGGGCACTCCTGCCTGCGTTAGGGTTAGCTCTGCGTAGCCTTGTCCTGGGACGAGGTTAAAAAATGCAATTATAACTTTCAAAAATATGGTGTGCATTTGTAACTACGGAAAAACAGTCTGTGTTAAAAACTAGACTCAAATATGTAAATTGGAAAGCTTTGTCTTCCACACCTGCTTTCAGTCTTGGTGAACTCTTACCCTTTCTTCTCCTCCACAGCTCCCCTTCCCAACCCCAAATACTTGTCCTTTATCTTCTCTTTTCAGGGTCCAATCACGGTTTTCTTTCTTACTCTTTTTCTTTCTTTCTTTCTCTTTTTCTTTCCCTCCCTCTCTTTTCTTTTCCTCCTTTCCTCTTTTTCTAACTGGGTCTTGCTTTGTCACCCAGGCTAGAGAGAGTGAAGCCCCAAACTCCTGGGCTCACAGATCCTCCCACCTCAGCCTCCTGAGTGGTTGGGACTACAGGTGTGCACCGCCATGCCCCATTAAAGGGTTTTCTTAATTGATATATTAATAGATGAATTTAAGCATTGACCTTCTTGAAGTAAATATCCTTACTTTTGTTTTCTAACAAAATTATTTCTTAAAATAGATTTTTAGGACTATTTGATAGAATTTTGGGAGCTTGAGGTCTTTGGACAGCTCCAAAATTACAGCCTAATGTTGGCTTTCCATCCTGCCTACCTGTGGAGTGACTTGCGCTAAGGCGTGTTTACAATAGAAGCTGCTATCCTCTCAAGTGGCCACACTGAATATTCCTCATTAATTTCAAATACATTTTCACCTAAGGCAGCTGAATTAGGGGAAAGAAGAAGAAACGTTAAGCAGGCAAAATAGAACTTAAAGATTGAATCTCATCAGTACAACAGAATAGAGAATCCCAAAGTAGATCCAAGTAAATATGTGAACTTATTATAAATTTCAAATCGATGAGGGAAATGATGTATTAATTTAATAAATAGTGCAGAAAAACTCTATTTGGGAAAAACAACGAAACTGTACTGTGACCTCACTTGTTTTTGTTGTTTTATTTTTTGGAGACAAAGTCTCCCTCTGTCACCTTGGCTAGAGTGCAGTGGCATCATAGCTCAGTGCAACCTTAAACTCTGGGGCTCCAGCAATCCTCCTGCCTCAGCCTCCCAAGTAGCTGGGGACTACAGGCATTCGCCTCCACGCCTGGCTAATTTTTCTATTTTTTTGTAGAGACGAGGTCTTGCTCTTGCTCAGGCTGGTCTTGAACTCCTGAATTCAAGCGATCTTCCCACATCAGCCTCCCAGAGTGCTAGGAATATAGGCATCAGCCACCACACCCAGCCTCACTCCTTAAATCAAAGTAAATTTTGGTGGAGGAAAGATTTAAATGTGAAAAGTGCAATCATAAAATATGCACTAGAATAAAATATAGATATTTCCATAAACCTGGGACAAGAACGACCTTTCTCAATATAGCACAGAACTTGAAGGGCACGAAGGAAAAACATCTCTGAGAAATTTTGGTGCAACACTAAATGAAAATAGGCTTAAAGGCAAACAGCAACAGATGTGCCATATAAAGGGATATTTGGAATGTACAAAGAGCTCTTTCTTCTGTACCAATTTAACCTCTATAGCTCAATAAAACAAAGTGAACAAAGGCCACGAAATAGGCAATTCATAAAAGACCAAAAACCACATGTGGACACTTTTGTCTAGCTAGTCGTCGGGATAAAAATAAAAATTATTCTTCATGTATTGAATTGGCAGTGATTAAAAGATAAGCGGAAGGCAGACTGGTATAGTAGAGTGATGTGCTCTCCCTTCACGTGGGCAGGAGGGCAAGTTGGTACGACATTTCTGATTTCTGAAGGGCAATTTGGCGATACGTAGGAATATTCACAATTTGTATATCCTTTGACTGAGCAAGCCCCATTCATGGATCTAACTGAAGGAGGTAATTCTCCAAATGTGAAACTATGTGTGCACAAGGATGTTTATTACAGCTTTGCTATGTTATTATAAATATAGAAAATTGAAAACAACCTTCAAATCATTACTAGGAGACACTATTGTTCCCAACGATCAATGCAATTTATGAGAAACTCTGTCCCTGGTGGGCGACATGAAAAGATGCCCACAACATAATGCTAAGGGAAGGAAGCAGTATACTTCCTGCCCCAGAACTTCATGTGTAATATACACCAGTTACATAATATTTAGACATTGGATCTATATGTAGAGAGATATCTAGAAGGATATTCATTAAAATGTTAAGAGTGGTTTCCATTGGATAGAGGGATTTAAGGAAATTTAAAAAGAAGCTTTCAGCCAGGCGCGATGGCTCACGCCTATAATCCTAGCACTCTGGGAGGCCGGGGCGGGCGGATTGCTCGAGGTCAGGAGTTCGAAACCAGCCTGAGCAAGAGCAAGACCCTGTCTCTACTATAAATACAAAGAAATTAATTAGCCAACTAATATATATAGAAAAAAATATTAGCCAGGCATGGTGGTGCATGCCTGTAGTCCCAGCTACTCAGGAGGCTGAGGCAGGAGGATCCCTTGAGCCCAGGAGATTGAGGTTGCTGTGAGCAAGGCTGACGCCACGGCAAGACTCTGTCTTAAAAACCAAAAAAAAAAAAAAAAGAAGAAGAAGAAGAAGCTTTCCTATCTGTCTTTTTCTATAATGTGGGAATTTAAAAGAAAAGTAGGCATCATGTTTACAAAGACATGAAAGGTATTCCCAAAGAGAGGAAACATTAATTATCCTCAAACCAATCTTTTAGAATTTTATTATTTATTTATTTAAAGACAGTCTCACTCTGTTGCCCGGGCTAGAGTGCCGTGGCACCAGCCTAGCTCACAGCAACCTCCAACTCCTGGGCTCAAGCGATCCTCCTGCCTCAGCCCCCCGAGGAGCTGGGACTACAGGCATGTGCCACCATGCCTGGCTAATTTTTTCTATATATTTTTAATTGGCCAATTAATTTCTTTTTTTTTCTTTTTGTTTTTTATTTGCATGTAAATCTTAGAACAAGCTTATTAGTTGGCCAATTAATTTCTTTCTATTTTTAGTAGAGATGGCGTCTCGCTCTCGCTCAGGCTGGTTTTGAACTCCTTGACCTTGAGCAATCCTCCCGCCTCCGCCTCCCAAGTGCTAGGATTATAGGCGTGAACCACCACGCCCGGCCTGTTATTTTGTTTTAAGAAAGAAATTTTATTATTATTTTTTTTATTTTATTAATTTTAAGAAAGAATTTTATTTTTTTAACCAAGGAAAGAGTATGGTCTGGTACTCATTTTGGAGAATAATCTCCAGGTTACCAAAGGGAAATGTCTTCCATATTGTAGTTCTGGGTTATCTCTATCAGAATCACCTGTGATGCTTTTTAAACATACAGTTCCAGGCTCCCTTGCCCACCACCCTTCCCCAATCAAACCCAGGAAATCAACACATCTGGGGCTAGGGCCTCTACACGTTCCCAAGCACTCCTGGTTACATGTATGTATATTTAAGTCTGAGAAACACTGCTTAGGGGAAGAAAAAAAGGATGGGTGAGCAAGTTCACCTGTGTCATTCGTATTTATTTTTATAGTCATTCTTTCCCTCTCTTCCTCTCTCTGTCTCTCCACCTGTTTTCCGAAAACCCACAGAAGCTGAAATCAAGACGAACTAAAGGTATTGGATATCAGGTGTTTCAGGGATTAAAACACTTAGGAAAACCCACAAAATAGCTGATATTCATAGCAACCTCCAACCCTTGTGTCTCAATTTCTGTCTCAACTTACCTGGTACTGGGATTTTTGATGAAGCCAGTGTTTATGAAATTAGGACAGAGACATGTTGTTTTGACTCCAGTTCTTTCTAAGGCAGCCAGTTCATCAGTCAATGCTTTATGAAATCCAACAGCAGCGAACTTGCTTGAACTGAAAATAAACAGAGAGAATTTGTAAAATAATTCAAGAATCCTGACATGTCTGCTTAATTCAGGTGCTTGTGTTTCTTTGTTAAGTGCCATCCCCTGACAATGGGCATGAGTGTCCCTGAATCTCAGGCCCCCGTACAGACCTTGAGTCAGAGCCTGCAACTTGTAAGATCCTCGGGTAAACTTATAGGCACATTAAAGTTTAAGAAGTACTGACACAGAACATTTACTGCACACAGCGTCATTTCTCAGAGTGAGATTCATATAAATGAATTAATAGGAGTAATTTTATCAGAGTAGTTCATATAAATGTCTTCGTAACAAAATTAGTAGAGTATTTGTTTTTGTTATTGCTATTTCCATAAAATTCACTGTCCCTATAAGGTGTTCATTATTTATCATAAAATGTTCACAGAATGCACTGAAACATTTTCCTGGACAGGCCAGGCGTGGTGGCTCATGCCTGTAATCCTAGCACTCTGGGAGGCCAAGGCAGGAGGATTGCTCAAGGTCAGGAGTTCGAAACCAGCCTGAGCAAGAGTGAGACCCTATCTCTACTGAAAATAGAAAGAAATTAATCAAACAACTAAAAATATATAGAAAAAATTAGCCGGGCATGGTGGCACATGCCTGTAGTCCCAGCTACTCGGGAGGCTGAGGCAGGAGGATCGCTTGAGCCCAGGAGTTTGAGGTTGCTGTGAGCGAGGCTGACGCCACAGCACTCCAGCCCAGGCCAACAGAGTGAGACTCTGTCTCAAAAAAAAAAAAAAAAAAAAAGATTTCCTAGACAAATCCCACTCTCCCTGTAAGTCACAGCTTCATTTCCTCAAAGAGACCTTTCCTGACCCCTTGTCTAAATTATTTTCTCATTATATAGTCATCTTCAGTTTTCTATAATAGCACGTCTCAAATTTGTAACTAAACATTCACTTGGGATTAGTTTGTTTAACATGTGTCCCTTACACCTGTACTACATGCTCCATGACTGCTTTGGAGACCAGTGAGTCTCCAGGGCCTAGTACAAGCTTAGCTATTAGTGGGTGCTCAGTAAATATTTGTCAAGTGAATGAATCACAATGCAGAGCAATTCTTATTTAATAGCTCTTTCATTTGGAAATAGCAAAATTACTTATTCTAAGCAGACATTACTTTTTCCAGATAGGTTTTTTGTAAAAAAAAGAAAAAAAAAAAAAAGCTTTATTGAGATATAAATTCATATACAAATTACCCACTTAATGTGCGTAATGCAATGATTTTTGGTATATTACATTATAAATTTTTTTAAAACTCTGGTATAACATATAGTATAAAATTTGTCATTTTAACCATTTTTCAGTGTACACTTTAGTGGCATTAATTATCAGATAGACTTATTCTTTTAAATCTGTACGAATTAGCAATAAAACAAGGTAGCTGTAAATTCTTGCCAGTTAATCTGTGCTTTGGAAAATAGAAAGCTGTGGGAAGTTCTCTCTTTCCTTTTTTAAAAAAGCTTAGAATCCTCTTGAAGTCTCAAGAGAAAGACTGCTAGATTCATCTATTTAAGATAAAATCTTTTGTACATAGAAAAACATAGACAGATAAAATAATCATATCTAGGATTGTTAGACACTGTCCTCAGTTATTCAGAAGTATTATTTCATTTACTCTTCATGACAACTCTATGAAATATATTATAATCCTCATTTACCAAAAAGGAAACTGAGGCATGGGGTTGGAAGATAAAGAACTTGCCTAAAGATACAAAACAAAGTGGCAGAATCAGGCTTTAAATGTGGGAAATAAATCAGGTCTGTATATGATATATGCTACACTTTATTAATTCCCAACCAAGTTAAGAGGCAAGTGACAAACTGGTAAGGCATTTGGGTTAATATATGCCAACTTTTATAAACAAATAAGAAAATATTCTAATAGATAATCACTAAAAGACATTAGTAGAAAATTCACAAAATAAAAATATCAATAATTATAGGCATATAAAAATGTTTTATTTCAAGAGTGATTCATATTACACAAATACAAAGCAAAATAAAACAGAATTCTTGCCCATTGGTAATGGTAAGAATAGGAGGAAATTTTTATTTGTTTGAGTTGTTTTTAAATGTACAGAAGATTTTTATTTTATATAATTGAATCTAGCAATCTTTTCTTTTTAAGCTTTCAATATATGTCTAAGCTTTAAAAAAAAAGTGAGAAAAAAACTTTCCCCAGCTTTCTATTTTCCAAAGCACAGGTTAATTGACAGAACAATTTGGGAAAAGGCATCAAATTCATTTAAAATGTGCCATGCTCTTAGATCCAATAATTTCTCTATTAAGTGTGTATCCCAAGGAAATAATCAATCATGTTTCCAAAGATTTATATTCAAGGATAGTCCCTGGGGTGCAGTTGATGAAAGCAAATAGTGTTCATCTTGCATTTTTCACATTAACCATTAAAACTATTGACTATAGGCCGGGCGCGGTGGCTCACGCCTGTAATCCTAGCACTTTGGGAGGCCGAGGCGGGCGGATCGCTCAAGGTCAGGAGTTCGAAACCAGCCTGAGCGAGACCCCGTCTCTACCAAAAATAGAAAGAAATTAATTGACCAACTAAAAATATATATACAAAAAATTAGCCGGGCATGGTGGCACATGCCTGTAGTCCCAGCTACTCGGGAGGCTGAGGCAGTAGGATCGCTGAGCCCCAGCTACTTGAGAAGCTGAGATGGGAGGATTGCTTGAGCCCAGGAGTTTGAGGCTGCAGTGAGCTATGATCATTTTTTTTTCAAAAATTAAAGCCATGTCTGGCTCTGTTGCTCTATTCCTAGAGTGCCATGGCATCAGCCTAGCTCACAGCAACCTCAAACTCCTGGGCTCAAGCGATCCTCCTGCCTCAGCCTCCCGAGTAGCTGGGACTACAGGCATGTGCCACCATGCTCGGCTAATTTTTTCTATATATTTTTTCAGTTGGCCAATTAATTTTAATTTCTTTCTATTTTTAGTAGAGATAGGGTCTTGCTCTTGCCCAGGCTGTTTTCGAACTCCTGACCTAGAGTGATCCTCCCGCCTCGGCCTTCCAGAGTGCTAGGATTACAGTCGTCAGCCACCACGCCCGGCCAACAGTCTACTTTTTTGTCCTGCATGGTAGTTAAATGGATGTGTCCACTTTGCAGTAACTCATTGAACTGTACACTTATGATTTCTTCATTTTTATATGAATGTTATGTTTCAGTTAAAAACGTTCAGGTCGGCCGGGCGCGGTGGCTTACGCTTGTAATCCTAGCACTCTGGGAGGCCGAGGCGGGCGGATTGCTCAAGGTCAGGAGTTCAAAACCAGCCTGAGCGAGACCCCATCTCTACTATAAAAATAGAAAGAAATTAATTGGCCAACTAATATATATATATATAAAAAATTAGCCGGGCATGGTGGCTCGTGCCTGTAGTCCCAGCAACTCGGGAGGCTGAGGCAGTAGGATTGCTTGAGCCCAGGAGTTTGAGGTTGCTGTGAGCTAGGCTGACGCCACGGCACTCACTCTAGCCTAGGCAAGAAAGCGAGACTCTGTCTCAAAAAAAAAATAAATTAAAAAAAAAATAAAAAGGTTTAGGTTTAAAAAAGCAGTGTTACAGTTTAATTGCCCAATTGGTAATAACCACATGTGATAAACACTGCTCTTTGCTGGCAGAGAAGTCTTCAGTGCATCTTTGTGAAAGTTCCATCATTGATCAGATACTGAGCAAAACCCAGAGCCAACTGAACGGAAGGTAACTGTGGTCGGTAAGGATCGCAGACCCCGGCAGCTCAGGCCAGTGACAGGGGAGGATCCTAAAGAGGAGTTCTGCAAGAGCAAGCAAACCTCAGATCTTTCGCAAAGTTGGATGTGTACAAACCTGTGTACAAACCGCTGTGTGGTTGCAACCCTGCCTGCTCTTTCAAATGGCACCTTTATGTGGATTTTTTTTTTTTTTTTTTTTGAGACAGAGTCTCACTTTGTTGCCCAGGCTAGAGTGAGTGCCGTGGCGTCAGCCTGGCTCACAGCAACCTCAATCTCCGGGGCTCAGCGATCCTACTGCCTCAGCCTCCCGAGTAGCTGGGACTACAGGCATGCGCCACCATGCCCGGCTAATTTTTTGTATATATATTTTTAGTTGGTCAATTAATTTATTTCTATTTTTGGTAGAGACGGGGTCTCGCTCAGGCTGGTTTCGAACTCCTGACCTTGAGCAATCCGCCCGCCTCGGCCTCCCAAAGTGCTAGGATTACAGGCGTGAGCCACCGCGCCCGGCCCTTTATGTGGATTTTTAAAAAGCCATTCCTCTTCTCAAGCAATTTTACTGCCATCTGCTGGAAAAATCATTCACGTCTAAAAGGACCTGAAGTTGCATACTGCATCGTAGAATTGTGTGGTGCACATTCTGCACAACTGTATGGGTTGACCTTGCTTTGACAGTACTCAACGAGAACCTTTATATCTGCTGAAACCACCATCGTTAATCACCAAAACTAATTTCTCACACAAAACTCATTTTCTCTTGGTTTTTACTGCGAATGCTCGGTGGAGCAGTCAAATCAGAACCCAAGAGCTACAGTATTTACTAGGGCAAAGGGAAGGAGAAAGAATGATAGGGCTCACAGCCTGCTGGGTTCTCTGACCCTCTTTGCTGATGTCAGTGCCTGTCTGGCAGGGAAGTGGAATGCTGTGTAGTAGCCCGGGGGCAACACCTGTAACTACCTTTCATCAAGGAAGTGAAATAAATGCCAAATCGTATTAGCCCTTGGTGGCTGAGGGCCAACTGCCTAACTTCAACTGGCTCTGAAAGAGACAATACACAATCTGGACACCAGTGGTCTGTTTGGTGACTGCTTCACCAATTGTTTCATCTTTTTTGTGAAAATTCAATCCAATTCTGTATTTATTTTTAAAACTAGTAGAAAACAAATAATGTTCAGAAAGAAAGAAAGAGAAAGACAGGAAGAAAGAAAATATAGATGAACCAAAAACAAAACAAAACAAAACAAAAAACAACAAAATAAAATCATTTGGCCATTTCCTAAAAATAAGCACTTTTTAGATCTGGTTAGAGTAAAGCAGTTTGGTATATATTCTTGCCAACTTAAAATGCAAGTTATATAAAAACAACTCACCAAGGTCTGTGTCTACATATTTATACACATATCTATAGCTGCATGTGTAACTATATCCATGCTTTTAGAATTTAGATACTTATTTCCAAAAGAGCACAATGATAGAAAACAAATTTGAGCATTATGTGTGTGCACATATATTTGCACAATCATAATTAGACAATTTAAAAGTTATTCGCTAGAATGTATAGTAAAGATACAATAAAATATAAACTACAGACAAGACCTATTAGGGTGTATGCAACCAGCAGGACCACCCTGGCTATGGTGGCCTCACTGACCAATTCTTTACAGCCCAATGGAGCACACCGTTGCTGTGGCCTTCCTGCATCAAGCTCTTTTAAATGGACAATCATTCAATTATTTTTTTTTAAAGAATTCCATTGTTTGGATATTTTTAATGTTTAGAATCTCAGATAACTATCACGTACAAACTCACTGTTTTCACAGAATTTTACCCATTTTTTATTAATATTAAAAAGCATTAATATTAATTTTTGTTCATGCTACAAAAATATTGTTCTTGTTTGTAATTCCTTGCTGTTAAAAGGGAGGAGTGACTGGCTAAGTGGTTAGCTTGTAACTGGATAAATTCCCTGCAGCCAGGTCTAGAAGGTTCCCCTCGTTGAAATCTAGAAGGGGATTAACAGTCGATAACCGCTGTCATACAACAGACTTTGTGCGACTCTTTCTGCCTATCTCAGCAACTCGAAGGCTGTTATTGTTATAAAGGTGTCCTCATTCGACAGGCTAAGAAATCTCACATACGAGTTAAGCATAAGAACCAACGAAGAAGGAAACACAGGCTCACATACCAATAAGCCAGTAAGAAGGGGACGACAGTGTGCCCAGCTAGTGAAGCCACGGTGACAATATGGCCGTGATTAGTCTCCATCATCGCTGGAAGAAATGCCTTTGTAGTCTAGGAATAGTTTTAGCAAAAGAGAAAAAACATTGTAATTTTTATTTGCAGACCCATTGGGAATATTTTGAAACAAAGATTTAAACAAATAACATTGTTCCTGGCGTAAATGAAAAAAACCTAAATTAAATGCCACATGCGGCAACGTAAAGCAACTGGGCAGGATTCCCACATTGGAAAAACTAAGCAAAATATCAGATACTGAAAGCTTTGAGAATCCATCTCATTTAAATTACCAAAATAAATCACCAAATTTTTTTTTGGTGATTTTTACGTAACTTCTTACCGTCCCCTAACCCTCCACCTCTTGTCACTGATGTCACTTTGTCATCTCATATACCGAATAGGGATGATAATTCCAGAGTTATCGAAAGATTTTACATTTAGTGAAATTATTAAAAAATAGTTCGGTTATATCATCAAAATATTGCCATGAATAGCAATCTGCCAGTGGTCACTAAATGACTCATGCACCAAATATTTGTTGAGTATGTACTATGTGCTGGAGATGCAGAAACAAGACAATGCCTTACATTTTTTTTTTTTTTTTTTGAGACAGAGTTTCGCTTTGTTGTCCAGGCTAGAGTGAGTGCCGTGGCGTCAGCCTAGCTCACAGCAACCTCAAACTCCTGGGCTCAAGCGATCCTCCTGCCTCAGCCTCCCGAGTAGCTGGGACTACAGGCATGTGCCACCATGCCCGGCTAATTTTTTATATATATATCAGTTGGCCAATTAATTTCTTTCTATTTATAGTAGAGACGGGGTCTCACTCTTGCTCAGGCTGGTTTTGAACTCCTGACCTTGAGCAATCCGCCTGCCTCGGCCTCCCAAGAGCTAGGATTACAGGCGTGAGCCACAGCGCCCGGCCTGCCTTACATTTTAACAAACACAAAAACATAACAATAGATCTCATTAACTTGAGAATATTAACATAAAATAACACTGCATTTTTACCAATCCCGATATTCTTATTTTTTTATTTTACTTTATATTTTTAGAGACACAGTCTCACACTGTCATCCAGACTGGAGCACAGTGGCATGATCACAGCTCACTGCAGCCTTGAACTCCTGGGTTTAGGAAATCCTCCTGCCTCAGCCTCCCAAGGAGCTAGGACCATAGGTATACACCACCAAGCCTGGCTAACTTTTTTATATTTTGTAGAGACAAGGTCTCACTATTTAGCCCAGGCTGGTCTCGAATTCTTGGCCTCAAGCGATCCTCCCATCTTGGCCTCCCAAAGTGCTGGGTTTACAGGTGTGAACCACTGCGCCTAGCCCCAATATTCTTTTAATATTAGTCATTCCAAACTCACGTCCAAGAAAACTTTGTGAGCCCTTTTAAGAATTGGCCATATGGGCCGGGCGTGATGGCTCATGCCTATAATCCTAGCACTCTGGGAGGCCGAGGCGGGTGGATTGCTCGAGGTCAGGAGTTCAAAACCAGCCTGAGCAAGAGTGAGATCCTATCTCTACTATAAATAGAAAGAAATTAATTGGTCAACTAATATATATAGAAAAAATTATCTGGGCATGGTGGCGCATGACTGTAGTCCCAGCTACTCGGGAGGCTGAGGCGGGAGGATTGCTTGAGCCCAGGAGTTTGAGGTTGTTGTGAGCGAGGCTGACGCCACGGCACTCACTCTAGCCTGGGCAACAAAGCGAGACTCTGTCTCAAAAGAAAAAAAAAAAAAGAACTAGCTATATGGACAATATTTGGAGACTTCAGAAACATGCACATCATGTGTGTGTGTGTGTGTGTATATATATTCATTATATATATTCATATATAATATGAATATATATATTCATATTATTATATAATGATATGAATTATATAATAATATGAATAATATAAATAATATTCATATTATATTCATTCATATATATATGAATGATAAAGTTTGCAATTTTAGGGCTAGGAAATGACATGAGGCCTGAGTCTCATGAGAATCTGAAAGCAAACTGTGTTCACCTTCACAGAATCACAATGACACAGATGGTTCCTAACTCCCTTCTTTATCTCTAAACAGGATCATGCAGAGATGTGGGAACCCAGCTTAGAATTTAATTTTTTTTTTTACCTTCTTGCAGTCTGGCATTTTTTTTTTAAATTTTTTTTTTTTTTACCTTCTTGCAGTCTGGCACCAGCTTAGAATTTAAACATGCACAACACCTGAAGTTTATTATTGCTATCAATATTTTCAGGGGGTGGGGGGAAGAATGATAGATGGAATTTAGACATAGCATGAACAGTGCTCTCTTTGTATAATGTCGCCCCTGGAGAAAACTTTAGCTTTGATTTATTACTTTCTTGTATTTGCTGAAAGCTCTACTTTAAATTTAATCTTTGGGATTTTCAAAAGGAAATGTTTTTGTAGAAGATGTCATACTCACCCAGAAATGTGCAAGTACATTAACTTCAAAAGTCTTCTCAATCTGAGGGTCTTGTGTAGCAAACAAATCTGATGTGTAGACTACACCAGCATTATTTACTAAAATACTAACATCTCCAACTTCCGCCTTCACCTTTAAAAATAAAATAAGAAAATTATATTCATTAAGAGGTATGAGAGTAGGTTTGCATGCAATGACTAGTAAAGGGAATATGCATATTTCCACTAGATGTGGGAAAAGTGGTTTTATAATCTACATACTAACACGGCGAAAAACAAAACCCTTTTTATCTTAGGAACTTATGTATGAAACAACTCTATCTGCTAGCCTACTATGTAGAAATTTTCTTTTGCAACTTAATTTCATCTCTTGACTTAGCTCTATTTATTATAGCTCAAGAGGCATTTGGCTAAGCAGCATTTATTTTTTAAACACTATTTCAAGGCCGGGCATGGTGGCTCACGCCTGTAATCCTAACACTCTAGGAGGCCGAGGCGGGCAGATCACTTGAGGTCAGCAGTTCGAGACCAGCCTGAGCAAGAGTGAGACCCCATCTCTACTAAAAATAGAAAGAAATTAATTGGCCAACTAAAAATATATAGAAAAAATTAGCCAGGCATGGTGGTGCATGCCTGTAGTCCCAGCTACTCGGGAGGCCGAGGCAGAAGGATTGCTTGAGCCCAGGAGTTAGAGATTGCTGTGAGCTAGGCTGATACCATGGCATTCTAGCCCAGGCAACAGAGTGAGACTTTGTCTCAAAAGGAAAAAAAACAAAAACAAAAACAAAAACCCGCCATTATTTCAAAAGCTAAGCAAAAATAGTTAAATTAATTGGCAAATTCATAGAGAATTATACAGAATAGATTACCCTATTAAGCTGGCCATATTTTCTGTTTCTGCATTTCTATTCCTTTATTTTCATGGTCACTCTCCTATTGTTCACCAGTCATTCTCCATGTGGTGGCAGGAGGTTTAAGAGTTAACATGCGTGGTGTCTTTGGACCTTGAGTTGAATTCTGGCTCTGCCACTCACTATCTGTTGGACCTTGGACAAGTTACTTAATCTCTTAAAACTTCAATTCCTCCTCTATAAAACAGAGATAATAACCAAGCTTCCCTGTGACTTGTTGTGGAAATAAATAAAATAATGTGCATATAAAAGAGCTAGCACTGTATCTGGTACACATAGTAAATTGCTATTACTATCATTATTATACATCATTATTTCATCACAATTTATACCTGTCTACAAGTACTACATCTTAAAGTTCTCTTCTTGACCTTCTTAGGTATCTATGAGAGTACTTAATATGGCAAATAATATAAAAAATACATCTGTATGTTTTTCTAATATGTGTGTGTGTGTGTGTTTTCTCTTGATAATTAAATCTCCTTTGGTATTGGTCCAGAAGGAAGAACATTTGAGAAATTGAAGTGGTTCTGTGGAAAGGCTTATGTAAGCTCTTAAGGCCAGATTTCAAAGGTTACTGCAGCTGTCATAGGTACAATGATTTCAGTTGAGGAAATATATATTAATACAAAAGAACAAGGCCTGCTGCTAAGAGCATAGAAGGCATCCTTTAAACTGCAAAGACTATTTGTGCTCAACAGGGAATAATCACAAGTAATATAATTTTTTTTTTCAAAATAATTGTTATAGCTTGTGGACTCTAATATAAGCAGTAACAGGATTTTCAAATAAGAAAGATCATAAAATCTTGATGCTTAAGTTGTACTTTTATAAGATTAGATTACCACAGTCCCAAGGGCTAGCAATGCAAGAATATCTTATATAATATATTTTTATGGTTCTTTGAGTAACTAAGCTTCTTGGATAGATAGACTCTAGAGTCTGAATGCATTTTGGTATACATTATGTTTCAAACAAAAGCTAACTCTATTAATGGAGTTATTGTTATTTAGAGATAGTGCTACAGTATGTTAGGGGACTGAGGGAAAGGTGACAAATAACCTATTAGAGAGGCTATCACTGTATTATGCATTTTATATCATTTCACTATTTTTCTCATTTAATTCTCACAGCAATTCTTTTTTTTTTTTTTTAGAGAGAGATAAGTTCTTGCTATGTTGCCTAGGCTGGACTTGAACTCCTGGACCGAAGAGATCCTCCTGCCTCACCTCCTAAGTAGCTAGAACTATAGGTATGCACCACTGCACCGGCTGAGGCTGCAATTCTTATAGACCCACTTTAAAGATGAGAAACACGAAACATAAAATGGGTAAGTTTCATATTCAAGGTCACATGGCTGTTAAAGGAGGGAGCCGGGACTCTCCCAGATCCATGTGACCTCAGATCCCAAGACCATGCACCTCAAACAGAACAGAAGCCCAGGGCAGAGGCCCCGTTGACACCCCAGTTTGGGATCAGCATGCCACGCTGAAGGCTCATCAGCCAGAATCGTATTTTATTTACTGAAATTAGTAGAGTATGAAGCTAAGTTATCTGACCCTTGGTCAACACCATTTATACCTATATCCACATCTCTAGCACAATATAAAGATTGTTGTTCAGAATAATGCCCCAAAGTATCAAGAAAAGCAGGACATTTTATGTGGTTGAATTGCTAAAGCTGCCATATTGCTTCTGAATTATTACGACTCTCAAAATACAAAGTAATGTTTTATGTTACCAAAAAATTTCCCCATGTACTCTTGACTCTTTCTTCATCAATATCTATTATCTCTCCAGGGTGTGAATGTCTGGCTTGCATATTTCTTTTCTTTCCTTTTTTTTTTTTTTTGAGACAGAGTCTCACTGTGTTGCCCGGGCTAGAGTGCTGTGGCATCAGCCTAGCTCACAGCAACCTCAACCTCCTGGGCTTAAGTGATCCTCCTGCCTCAGCCTCCTGGGTAGCTGGGACAGTAGGCATGCACCATGCCCGGATAATTTTTTCTATATACTTTTAGTTGGCCAATTAATTTCTTTCTATTTATAGGAGAAATGGGGTCTCGTTCTTGCTCAGGCTGGTTTCGAACTCCTGACGTTGAGCCATCCTCCCGCCTCGGCCTCCCAGAGTGCTAGGATTACAGGTGTAAGCCACCGCACCAGGCCGCATATTTCTTATTAATGAAAGCAAGTTGAGAATTATTTAGGTGGCATAAAAATGTCCCATTACCAAAATGGCCACATGAAACTAGGTACTTCAAAATATCTTTACAAAGGTGGCTTTCAGAACTGGAAAAAGAAAAAAAATAAATAAATAAAAAATAAGTTTTAAAAAATTTATAAAATTTTTAGGGGGGGTGGGAAAAAATTTATAAAATTTTTAAAAAATAAAATAAAATAAAATATCTGATAATCACATATCTTTGTATATATTCTGTTTATACTTATAGCCTTAGATAATTTTTTTTCTTCTTCTTTTTCATTAATTTACTTTATTAATTTTTTCTTTATTATTTATTTTCTTTCTTTTTCCATGCTAGTGAGGTTGAAAGAACAATTTCAATAAAAACTCTATAGCTAAAGTATACGGAATAGGTTAAAATAATAAAATTATCTTTTCCAGAACAGATTATTCCCAAATGAGTCTGGAAACAAATGTTTTCTAGTTATCTGTAAAAATGGGAATGCCACAAAAAGAAAACAAAAAAACCCCCCAAAAACCCAAATGTTTTCTATTTAGGTAACTAAGGAAGTTGGGCTAGTAGATCTCCCTAACAATGACTAGTAACAAAATTCTATAGATAATATTGTTAGTTCCATTATAAGACTAATAGCTAACACTTACAAAGTGATTACTATGGGCCAGGGATTATTCTAAGTACTTTACATCATTAACTCATTTAACCTTCACTAATAACCCTATGAGGTATGAGGCTGTGATCCCCACAACATGGTTGAGTAAACTCTGATAGAGAGGTTAAGGAACTAGTCCAAGGTTAGACTAGTATGAACTGGAGGGCAGAATTTGGACCTGGTAGTCAGCTTCACAGTCCCTGGTCTTTAACAAAATGCAATAATGCTTATCTCTAAGAAGGATAATCATTGTTAATGTAAGTAAAACGTTTATTGATAAATACAGATGTTTTGTGCCTACAGCCTTGCTCTTACTGAACTCCCCCTCCCAGGAAAGCTATTTTGCAACCTTGATCTGGGTTAACTTCTCTTTATTTTTTTGACTTAGCTCAGGCCTCACCAATAATAAAGAGACATCGGTTAGAAATAAAAGACTCAAATTTTAAAATAGAAGTTAAGAATGAACCCTAATCTAAAATTCCCTAAACAAAGTGGTTCCCAGTTCGGCTGAATCAGAATTGTTACATTGCTCTGAATCAGAATATTCAGGGGTGTGGTCCAGGAATGTGTATTTTAAAGAAATTTGTCCAGGTAATGCTGAGGACCTTCCTACCATTACGGTATTTAGGGCCGGGCGTGGTGGCTCACTCCTGTAATCTTACCTAGCACTCTGGGAGACTGAGGCGGGAGGATTCCTTGAGGTCAGGAGTTTGAGACCAGCTTGAGCAAGAGTGAGACCTCGTCTCTACTAAAAATATAAAAATCAGCTGGGCATGGTGGTGTATGCCTGTAGTCCCAGCTACTTGGGAGTCAGGCAGGCGGATGGCTTGAGCCCAGGAGTTTGAGGTTCCAGTGAGCTATGTATGACGACATTACCGTACTCTACCCAGGACAACAGAATGAGACTCTGTCTCAAAAAAAAAAAAAAAAAAAAAAAGGTATTTAATTAACACATACAAGTTAGAGTGCATTCAGAAGAGGCAAATAACACTTTATCGATAAACATGTAGGGAGCTAAGTGTGCATTCTGGGCCCTGTGCTCAACCTACTGAAAGAAAACATCCAGGGGGGTACAGCCCAAGAGTGTATATTTTTAGCAAGCTCCCTGGAAGGTTCCAGAACACACTAATGTCTGAGAACTTCTGTTTTCTAGGCTCTAGTTCCGGGTTTGCCACTAGCTAGACGCGGTAACCTTTGACAAATGACAAAATTTCTCACTGTGCCTTCATCACGAACAGACTAGGTAGGTAATCTCCAAAATACCTCGAGGCTGTAACAAGATATGATTCTAACCAAACATAAAATTTCACCTTCTTCGCAGAGCTGTAAATATCCTCGCGGTCACTGCAGTCTACTACATAGGCATGAACCCTGGCACCCAGTCGCTTGCATTCAGCAGCCGTCTCCTCAATGCCATGCTAGGGAGAGCAACAGAGAGGGCAAGGGAACAAAACAAACTGATATGAGCATATTATATCAATAGCTGAAAAATAATTAAAAATAATTTTAAAGAGATAGATTCTTCGAACTTGAATTGGGCAAGAAGTTAACTGACACATTTTTGGCAGGGATATAGGAACATTTTGCTCTCAGTACTTTGCTTAGCTTCTTTTATTTGGAACTTGAATTTAAAGCTGCAGTCCCCAACCCCCAGCCAGTACCCGGCCGTCTGTGGCCTGTCAGGAACCGGGCAGCAGAGCTCCACCTCCCCACCCCGCCCTTCCGTGGAAAAACTGTTTTCCATGAAACCAGTCCCTGGTGTCAAAAAGGTTGGAGGATTTACACTTGATCTTAGCCAAAAGGCCGAGAAGCTTTTGAGGCTGCTGATTTAAAGCAAGCTTTTTTTTTTTTAATAAAGAAGATAAACATCTTAAAATATATGTTTTGTATTCATGAATTTTAAATACTTTGTGAATGTATGTATTTGAGTATATTCCATATCAGGCTTTAAAAAAATAAAACGTTTTCAAAAAAAAACAAAAAAACATTAAGTTTTCCATGTCAGTAAAGCTATTCATGGACATCAATTAACTGGCTACAAAATAAATAATGAGTTAACTACAGTTCATTGACCCATCCATTCTTTCAACATTTTTTTTTTTTTTTTTTGAGACAGAGTTTCAACTGTTGCCTGGGCTAGAGCACCGTGGCATCACAGAAACCTCCAACTCAAGCGATCCTCCTCTCAGCCTCCCTAGTAGCTGGGACTACAGGCATGCGCCACTATGCCTGGCTAATTTTTTTTTTCTATATATGTTTAGTTGTTCAATTAATTTCTTTCTATTTTTAGTAGAGACGGGGTCTCGCTCTTGCTCAGGCTGATCTCAAACTCCTGAGTTCAAACGATCCACCCACCCACCTCGGCCTCCCAGAGTGCTAGGATTACAGGCGTGAGCCACCGCGCTCGGCCCATTCTTTCAATATTTTAATGTGTGGGTCACATTCACTGAGTTTAGGAGAACCTAAGCTCACACACGAATGAGACAGAGTCCCAACTCCAAAAAGTTCTCAGTGTGGCAGAAAGAAACATAAAATAAGTATAATATTTAAGTAGGACCATATAAAATTGTTATTGTTTTGGTTACAGTGTGTATTTTTGAAAAAAAAAATTGTTATTGTTTTCGTAATGAAGGATTGAACATTGGCAGTTTTATCCAGTTCAGTCTAATACATTGTGGTGAGTCTAACAACAGAGTTATATACAGGGAATTCTGGAAAAACAGAGGAGGGGCAGGCAATACAGTTCTAGAAGTGGTTGGCATGCCCTTTCACCTGTCTTTCCCTGGGGTGAAAGGGCATGGCAGGCAGGGTGTGAGCAAAGATGGACAGGAGAACAGTCCTGGAAGGATCAGCATTGTTGGATGGATCATAAAGTTCAAGACCAGCAGAAGGTCTAGATTAAGGTGTTATGTGTCATATTATGTTTTATGCAAAAAAAAAAAAGTGAAGGGGGAGCAGCTGATTAAATTTTGAGGTCAGGTTTATGTGTTTGGTTGATTATTCTGGCTGATGCATGGAGAGCGGATTTTAGGGGTCAATACTGCAGGAAGGGAGAAAAATTGGGCAACAATTACAGTGATTCAGGCAAGAGATGATACAAACTTGAATTGTGGCACTAATAGAGAGGCAGAGGAGAGAATAAGTTTTAAAAAGTATCTTTAGGAGGCAAAATCAGCAATACTTGGTGTTTGGATGAGGAAGGAGGGAAAGGAGCTTTTTGGTTTTGGGAGCTGTCAAGACAGTGCCGTGACATGTCTGTCAAGTGCAGGATCATACCATAGGGTTCTGTTTTGTTTTTAATCTTTGCTTGTTTGTTTTCTTGGTTTTGAACAATTTTTAGCTTTTTTAAGGAATGCCTCAAAAGAGATCTTGGATTGGGGTGTAGTCTGTGAACTTTGTAAGCCAAGAAATTGTCAGATAGGCCGGGCGAGGTGGTTCATGCCTGTAATCCCAGCACTCTGGGAGGCCGAGGTGGGCAGATCGATCAAGGTCAGGAGTTCGAAACCAGCATGAGCAAGAGCGAGACCCGTCTCTACTAAAAAATAGAAAGAAATTAATCAGCCAATTAAAATATATAGAAAAAATTAGCCGGGCATGGTGGCACATGCCTGTAGTCCCAGCTACTCGGGAGGCTGAGGCAGGAGGATCACTTGAATCCAGGAGTTTGAGGTTGCTGTGAGCGAGGCTGACACCACAGCACTCTAGCCCGGGCAACAGAGGGAGGGAGGGAGGGAGGGAGGGAAGGAAGGAAAGAAAATAAAGAAAGAAAGAAAGAAAGAAAGAAGGAAGGAAGGAAGGAAGGAAGGAAGGAAGGAAGGAAGGAAGGAAGGAAGGAAAGAAAGAAAGAAAGAAAGAAAGAAAGAAAGAAAGAAAGAAAGAAAGAAAGAAAGAAAGAAAGAAAGAAAAGAAATTGTCAGATAATGCACAAGTGGATGGACCCTGGGAGAACTTACATTTGCCCACAGTGAGTAAGCTAAATCAAAGCAGCAGTGTACAAATTGTAAACAGAAATTAATGTTGCAGAAAAGCCAAATCTCGACAGCTATGGAAAGAATCAGTAGTTTGTGTGGTGAGCTTGTTATGGTAGTAAAGGGAAACAGGGTGTTTTTCCTTTACTGAAATCTCGACAAGCTGTAGTATGCTCTAATGAGGAACACTTATTCCTCAAGAAACATAATCATCTCAGGAAAACCTGCTGCTGCCCTCCTGTAGGTGACCAGCTTTTAGCATTCCCTTTTAAAAGTATATTTTATTTATTTATTTTTGAGACAAAGTCTCACTCTGTTGCCCGAGCTAGAGTGCCATGGTGTCAGCCTAGCTCACAGCAACCTCCAACTCCTGGGCTCAAGCGATCCTCCTGCCTCAGCCTCCTGAGTAGCTGGGACTACACGCATGCGCCACCATGCCTGGCTAATTTTTTCTATATTTTAGTTGGCCAATTAATTTCTTTCTATTTTTAGTAGAGACGGGGCTCAGGCTGGTCTCAAACTCCTGACCTCCAGCGATCCTCCCACCTCAGCCTCCCAGAGTGCTAGGATTACAGGTGTGAGCCACTATGCCCAGCCTAAAAGTATATTTTATTAATGTGGTATATACCTACAAGGGAATATTACTTAGCCTTAAAAAGAAATGAAATTCTGACACATATTACAACATGCACAACCTTGAGGACATTATGCCAAGTGAAATAAGCCAGACACACAAAAAGATAAATATTGTATAATTCCACTTATATGAGGTACTAGAGTATCTCATGCATAGAGACAGAAAATAGAATGGTGGCTGCCAGGGGCCGGGCAAACAGAGGGTTGGGGAAATGTTGTTTAATGGGTACAGAGGTTCAGCTTGGGAAGATGAAAAAGTTCTGGAGAGAGACAGTAGAGATCATTGCATAATAATGTGAATGTACTTAATGCCACTAAACTGTATACTCAAAAATGGTTAAAATGGTAAGTTTTACATTATATTTTGCCACATTAAAATAATTTTTTTAAATGTATTGATTCTTTGGGTCTTTATAAAAATAAATTATTTTTAACAAATAAACTTTACTTTGAACGAATTTCTATAAAAAAAATCCAACCTTTCCATTTATTCTGTTTTCTGAGATTTGCTAATTAGTGGTGGGTTTCTTAACCACTTAATGGACCAAGTGTGCGGAGGCAAAGATACCCTTCTTCCACATTTGCTGCCTCACTTTTGCTCTATTGCCTTGGTCTTCCTCATTTATTTCATTAGGGCTGTGGTCTGCTTTCCACACCCTCTGAAGTGTGCAACATGTTTAAGTTGTAATTCTTCCAGGAGAAGTTTCATTATGAACAAAGGAAAAGTTTCATTATGAACAAAAGTTTCAAATGAACAGTTCCCCATATTCATTTAGTATGAGATAAAAAATAAGCAGACCAAAGGAGGATGAATTCCTCTTTTAAAATTTTTCAAAGCACAGTGGAATTTTCATAGTTCTTTAAGATTTCCTTTGGTAACTTTCTTCTAATGTGTTGGATTCAGTTCTTAAATTTTAAATTCTGGATATTCCTTTACTTTTTTTTTTTTTTTTTTTTTGAGACAGAGTCTTGCTTTGTTGCCTAGGCTAGAGTGAGAGCCGTGGTGTCAGCCTAGCTCACAGCAACCTCAAACTCCTGGGCTCAAGCGATCCTTCTGTCTCAGCCTCCCAAGTAGCTAGGACTACAGGCACGTGCCACCATGCCCGGCTAATTTTTTCTATATATATTAGTTGGCCAATTAGTTTCTTTCTAGTTATAGTAGAGACGGGGTCTCGCTCTTGCTCAGGCTGGTTTTGAACTCCCGACCTCGAGCAATCCGCCCGCCTCGGCCTCCCAGAGAGCTAGGATTACAGGCGTGAGCCACCACGCCCGGCCTATTCCTTTACTCTTAACATTCAGTTATTCATTCTTCGCCTTCTATTACCACAAGTAAGACCTTTTCAGCTGTTAGCAAGACTACAAAAAATTTAAATGTTTTTATGTTTCTTCCCATTTTTTTGCAATTATTCATTAATTCATTTTTTAATTTGATAAACAGTCTGTAAGCTTATAGTATGTGCTTACTACTTCCTGTAAATTTGTCTTTCCAAACTAATCTACTCAGGCATGGGAATGAGAACAGTCAAGAAGTGATGGATTATCTGTATAAAGCAAAATGAATAATTCTTGGTTATTAGTCTCAGTAGAACAAAACTGATATCACCACTAATTCTTCCCTAACTTCACATGCCTTTTTTGTAGCCTTAATGATGAATGCGCAGATGTCATTCCTACATCCTGAGATTGGGTACATGTGCACGTTGCACGTTGCTAACCCACTCCTTGGGTTAATCTGAGACACTGTCTCTAGGGATAATTTGTCTTTGTACCTTAAGTGATAGTTCTCTCCCTTTGGCCCCGTCCTTCTAGCTGGATCTGTCAACATTCTTAAACTCCACTTCACTTCCTTCCTCTTTTCCACATATTTATTCACCAGCTCAAGAGTTTCACATGTTGAGTTTCTTCTACCTGGACTGCTCCAAACCACTACCCTACCCTTCCCCAGATTTAGTGGTTCTTAGACTCCCATAATTTAAAATCTACAAAATTCCAAGAAAAAGGGTCAGATGTATATACTGAACCAGGATTGCTGACCTTTTATTTGGCCAAAGAAGGACCTTAAAAACTAACAAAACAGGCCGGGCGCGGTGGCTCACGCCTGTAATCCTAGCTCTTGGGAGGCCGAGGCGGGCGGATTGCTCAAGGTCAGGAGTTCAAAACCAGCCTGAGCAAGAGCGAGACCCCGTCTCTACTATAAATAGAAAGAAATTAATTGGCCAACTGATATATATATGTAAAAAATTAGCTGGGCATGGAGGTGCATGCCTGTAGTCCCAGCTACTCGGGAGGCTGAGGCAGAAGGATCGCTGGAGCCCAGGAGTTGGAGGTTGCTGTGAGCTAGGCTGACGCCATGGCACTCACTCTAGCCTGGGCAACAAAGCAAGACTCTGTCTCAAAACAAAACAAAACAAAACAAAACAAAAAAAACTAACAAAACAATTCTCATATACTATCATTGTAATTTCATTAAAGAATACGTTATTTATTTATTTATTGAGACAGGGTCTCACTCTGTTGCCCAGGCTGGAGTGAGTGCCGTGGCATCAACCTAGCTCACAGCAACCTCAAACTCCCAGGCTCAAGCGATCCTGCTGCCTCAGCCTTCCGAATAGCTGGGACTACAGGCATGCGCCACCATGCCCGGTTAATTTTTTCTATATATTTTTAGTTGGCCAATAAATTTCTTTCTATTTTTAGTAGAGACGAGGTCTCACTCTTGCTCAGGCTGGTTTCGAACTCCTGACCTTGAGTGATCCTCCCGCCTTGCCCTCCCAGAGTGCTAGAATGACAGGCGTGAGCCACCGCGCCCGGCTGAGAATACGTTATTTCTTACTCACAAAAAAGTAGGAAGGAAATAATCTTAGAATAAAAGACAGATTGTTTCAATTATACTAATTTAACCTAATACAAACTTACTACATTGCCCTTAATTCTTCTGACCACTTCTCACAAGCTCTGCTACTACCAACCTGTTCCCACAGTCCCCATGATGTCACCTCTCACCTGCATCATCACAACAGCCTCGAACTTCCCACCCTGCTTCATTTGCTCTTTCCATCTCTCCTCCTCTTCAGTCTCTTCAATAGGAGGATCCTCTTCAACAGAAATTGGATCAAAACCCTCCACTGACTCCCCAGAGTAAAACTCAAAGTACACACAGGAAACCTCATGATCCTTAACTCCTGCCCCTTAAGTCTCTAGCCCAGCATTGTCCCCCAGAAATATACTGTGATGGTCACACAGAGTGGCTTAACAGGACATTGGAAACTCAGAAGCGGGAGGGCAAAACGGGAGTGAAGGCTGAAAAATTACTTATTGGGTACAATGTACACGATTCAGGTGATGGGTATATTAAAAGCCTAGACTTCTCCACTATGCAATTTAGCCGTGTAATTAAAAGCCACTTGTATCCCCTAAATCTATGCAAATTAAAAAAAAAAAAGAATCAGTTGACTTTTCTACTATTCTGCTATATATTAAATTTCATGAATATGAGAGAGGATTATAATATAAAATATTAATGCAAGTAATAACAGTTTAATCTAGGGACATAGGTAATGATTATACTAGATGAAAATAACAAACTGATAGGCACTGGAATGGTAACATCTCCTATTGCTTAGATGAAGTTCAGTTAGATTTATGGAGCAGTAACAACAAAAACATACTGTACCTAGCCTGTAGGTCTAAATAACAGCAGTATGTCTCAAGAGACTCTATTAGTCAATTACGTGTTTAGTCCTGACACTATCAGCTTCCTTGATTATTTGGATCTTGTGGCTCTAACCAATCAGAATGACTTATAATTTTTGTCCTCAATTTTCTCACCTATAAAATAGAGGGTTTAGCCACGATAACTCTAAAATTCTCCAAATCTCTAAAATTCTGAGATTCTACATTTTTGGAAGGTTTGAAAATCTGGACTCTAATTAATTGAAGCCAACCAACGCAAGGAGTATATGCTGTCAGCTATGCAGACCTGCTGCATTGTCAGCAAGCAAAACAGCTTTCTAAACACGAAACTATTTCTAGGATATCAAAAAGGTCACTTCCAAGTGCTACACGCTCCCTTCCCCCAGAAAAACCTCTCCTGTTGCCTGACTTATAGAGTTAGATGTTCATCTGTTTAACTTAAGATCTTATCCTTATGATCAATACAAATGACTCTGGAAAGGTCACAAATTAAACATCATCATTCTTAAAAAATAAAAAAATGTTAAAAGAAATAAAATGCAAACCATTTTAATTTTTCCAGTAGTCACGTTAAAAATTAATTTAGCATAATAATATATTTTATTTGACCTAATACAGTCAAATTATTATCATTTCAACCTGTAGTCCAGGTGTCCTCAAACTACAGCCCACAGGCCACATGCGGCCCGCCAAGGACATTTATCTGGCCCGCGGGTGTTTTTGCCGCCGCTGCCTGTCCTGCTTAGCAGCCGACTTGTCCCGGGCCCACAATGCGCATGTGTAGAATGTGCACCGTGCTCTCCAACGGCCCTCCCACGGTCTGAGGGACAGTGAACTGGCCCCCTGTTTAAAAAGTTTGAGGTCCTCTGCTGTAGTCCATATAAAACGTATTAACACAAAATTCTACATTCTTTTTTCCTACGAAGTCTTTGAAATCCAACGGGTTATTTCCACCTACATCGTATCTCAATTCAGACTAGCCACATTTCGAAGGCTCACAGCCAAGAGGCTAGTGGTTGCTACCCACCATTGCCCGGGGACAGCACAGTCCAGACCTTCGCTTTACTTCTCTCCCTCCCCTCGCCCTGTGCCGCGCTTGGTATTCGCTGATCCCTTTCCCAGGACTTACTGTGCTCTCAGCGCCTGTCTTCTGGCCTTGAACTCGACTGTCTCCATCTCAGCAAAGGCCTCCCTGGCCACCTGATTAAGCCCAGCACTCCTCCTACCCTCCCCACCAGACATGGTCCTCACCCGCTTTCACCATTTACTTCTTTCCCTACGCTTATCACAATCTAATGAGGATATATGTTATTATACAGTGTGGCTTGTCTATTGTCCTTGGCTCACGAGGCATTAGAGTGATGCCTGGCAGATAGTAGGTGCTCAATAAATGTTTGTAGGGGGCGACTTCTGGGGCTCCCCTCTCTTGGGGCCCCGGAACCTCGTCCACGAATGTATAATAAAGCCACGTGGTTTGCGCCCCCCCCCAAAAAAAATGTTTGAAGGATAAATGCACTTCACTCCAGATAAAATTCTGTACAAGCCGGTACTGGGCATTGGAAGTCATTAACCCAACCAATTTTTACACATCTTCAAATTCTGGCTTAAACTTCACTTTGTGGAGGAGCAATAATAGCCAATAACTCCAAGTGTGTTTGCCAAGTGACAAATGTGCTAAATGCTTGTGTGCAGTACCTCATTTCCTCCCCCCAGCCTTCTGAGGTAGGTACTGTTATTTTATCTGTCTTGCAGAAAAGGTCTGGAAAGTTCAGTAAGTTGCCCAATTAAGCAGTACAGCGCTCAACGTGTCTGACCATACCACCACGCCAAATCTCGACCACGCTGGCTAGGCTGGGCCTCCTTTGAATCTTTCACTATACTTATAATGACTTAATGTCTATTTTCCCCTAACTAGACCGAGGGCATGGGACCCTATTTCCTGTTTTGCTTCCCTGTCCCTAATGTCCCTGTATTTGTTGACTGCCATCTCTGCCAACCACTTACTAGGTTAACGCTCATTTAACTTCACACCCTTGACTGTGGGTCCAAGTCCACATCTACACTTGCCCAGGCTAGAGTGAATGCCGCGGAATCAGCCTAGCTCACAGCCACCTCAAACTCCTGGGCTCAAGTGATCCTACTGCGTCAGCCTCCCAAGTAGCTGGGACTACAGGCATGCGCCTCCATGCCCAGCTAATTTTTTCTATATATAATAGTTGGCCAATTAATTTGTTTATATTTATAGTAGAGACGGGTCTCGCTCTTGCTCAGGCTGGTTTTGAACTCCTGGCCTTGAGCAATCCGCCTGCCTCGGCCTCCCAGAGTGGTAGGCTTACAGGCGTGAGTCACCACACTAGGCCTGTTGGGTAAGATCTTTTAAAGCACTACCTCATTAACTGCAAGTAGAACTTTTCTTTTCTTTTTTTTTTTTTTTGAGACAGAGTCTCCCTTTGTTGCCTAGGCTAGAGTGAGTGCCGTGGCATCAGCCTAGCTCACAGCAACCTCCAACTCCTGGGCTCAAGCAATCCTTCTGCCTCAGCCTCCCAAGTAGCTGGGACTACAGGCATGCGCCACCATGCCCAGATAATTTTTTCTATATATATTAGTTGGCCAATTAATTTCTTTCTATTTCTAGTAGAGACGGGGTCTCGCTCTTGCTCAAGCTGGTTTTGAACTCCTGACCTCGAGCAATCCGCCCGCATCGGCCTCCCACAGTGCTAGGATTACAGGCATGAGCCACAGCGCCTGGCCAGGACTTTTCTTAATATGTACAAACTTTTTAAAAAATATATTCGCTAAAACAATTATTTTTTCTATATGATTAAGATAGTGGGATCAATGAAATCAGTTTGACTAAGAGATTGAAAATTATTTTCAGGTGGGCTGGGCGAGGTGGCTCAAGCCTGTAATCTTAGCACTCTGGGAGGCCGAGACGGGTAGATTGTTTGAGTTCAGGAGTTTGAGACCAGCCTGAGCAAGAGTGAGACCCCCCCCATCTCTACTAAAAATACAAAGAGATTAATTGGCCAACTAAAACTATATATATATATATATATATATAAATAAATTAGCCGGGCGTGGTGGTGCATGCCTGTAGTCCCAGCTACTTGGGAGGCTGAGGCAGGAGGATCGCTTGAGCCCAAGAGTGTGAGGTTGCTGTGAGCTACGCTGATGCCAGAGCACTCTAGCTGGGGCAACAGAGTGAGACTCTGTCTCAAAAAAAAAAAAAAAAAAAATTATTTCCAGGGCAAAAGTGAGGATGGACTTAACAATGTCAAATTAGTGATGGGCAGTACCTGGGAATCTTAAATCCTCTAGGTCCATTAATCATGTGGACATACACATATTAATGCATTCCCCCCCCATCTGCAAAATGGCAACAGTAATTTCTTTCTACCTACTTACAGAGATGATGGTCTAACGGGAGGCTGCTGGCAAAATGCAGACGCGTCCGCACGTTAAAGGTACCAGAAAGTAAAACACAGTAAGCACTGTTACCTTATTTATATCCCAGAGAACCAGTTTGCTTTTAAGTTTGGCAAATTCATAGGCAGTCAGTCTCCCAATTCCATGTCCGGCTCCCGTAATCAGGACGATTTCGCCGGTGACTGATTTTCTCTTCTTGGGAATGAAAAGCTTCACCAAAGACTCCAAGGAGGAGAGGATTAGTAAGGGCAGAAGCAGGAGGCTGTTCAGAATGAATTTCATCCTTTTTGTGGCTGTGAGCCTTTGGTGCGTTTTTCTTTTACCAATCGCTCTGAATTGCTTTTCGAGGGGTTGCTCGGTCCAGCACCACAAAGAGTAGAAGCCAGAACAAGGAAGAGAGCCCGTTTATCGAAGAGAAACAAACAACTCTGAAACCGTTCCTTCCGCTGGGCTGGGCTGGGCTGGGCTTTGTTAGGTCTTTTGCAATTGGCCCCGGCCGCAGTGCGGAGAGAAGGCTCGCTGGCTCTGAAATCTGGGAGGGACAAAGTCCAGACCCAGCGATGGTTCCTCTTTCTAAGTTTGTGGCCAAGGTAGACCTTTTACCCACTTTTCCCTGCCGGTGTCCAGAGCCTACCTGGGGGGGTTAATTACTGGCTTGTTTTCCTAAATGGGATAAATTCCTGTCCCTTACAAGGATCACTGACAGTGCCCGGCAATCCAGACGCTTCTAAGTGGAGGGTTGCCAATCAGTAGATAAGGGATGCAAATGTAGATGCTTATCCTTTTTTTTTTTTTGAGACAGAGTCTCACTCTGTTGCCTGGGCTAGAGTGCCCTGGTGTCAGCCTTGCTCACAGCAACCTCCAACTCCTGTGCTCAAGCGATCCTCCTGCCTCAGCCTCCTGAGTAGCTGGGACTACAGGCATGTGCCCCCATGCCTGGCTGATTTTTTCTATATATTTTTAGTTGTATAGCTAATTTCTTTCTATTTTTAGTAGAGACAGGAGTCTTGCTTTTGCTCAGGCTGTTCTTGAACTCCTGACCTTGAGAAATGCTCCTGCTTTGGCCTCCCAGAGTGCTAGGATTACAGGCATGAGCCACTACCCTGGCCCTATATGCAGTTTTTTTTTGAGACAGTTTCCGCTCTGTTGCCCAGGCTAGAGTGCCATGGTGTCAGCCTAGCTCACAGCAACCTCCAACTCCTGGGCTCAAGTGATCCTCCTGCCTCAGCCTCTCCAGTAACTGGGACTACAGGCATGTGTCACCATGCCCGGCTCATTGTTTCTATATATTTTTAGTTGGCCAATTAATTTCTTTCTATTTTAGTAGAGATGGGGTATCGCTCTTGCTCAGGCTGGTTTCGAACTCCTGACCTTGAGCGATCCTCCTGCCTCAGCCTCCCAGAGAACTAGGATTATAGGCGGGAGCCATTGCGCCTGGCCTCTATATGCATTTTTTAAATTCAGTTTTGGACAGCAATTTAACTTGGGCTATGTGCAAGACACGTCAGGGCTTGACAACAGACTTTTGCAACATGATGATGGTCAGCCTTTACAAATCAGAAAGATCACACAAAAAAATTAAAGTTCAAAAATAATTCATACTTACTTCTCCCTCTTAAGTAGCTCTACCCTGTCATAGGAGATGAAGGGATAGTGACAGTCCCACAAAAGTAGAGGTGTACTGTGGAGATCTTGTAAGTCTGAAATAGCTCCTACAACTCTTTTATATAGTCCCAAATCCTAGTTCACAAAAGTACAGTTTCCAAAGTGTTTTCCCACATATATTATCTCATTTGATTTTCAAAAGCCTCCTAGGAAGTAGAGAAGAAAAATATATCTCTATTTTATAAATGAATAAATCAGTTAGACTGATTATTTTTATTAATAAAAACTTCCTCGGTGCGTAAAAGTGTAATTGGGGCTGGACACATGGTCAGTGTTTGTCAAAACTTTTTGCCCAACATCTAAAGGAAGAAATGACATTTTACGTGGTGACCTAGTGTACGTGTGAGTGTTTGGTTTCATGTATGTTGACTTTCATATATTGAAGCTCTGGCTCTGCAATTCCTTATTTCATGCTATTAAAAAATAAACTTGGCAGTGTCAACAGAAAAGAAGCCAAACGGTGTAAAATAATTGAAAGAGGTTTATTCTGAGCCAAATTTGAGGACCATGGCCTAGAGCCACACCCAAGAATCCTTGCGCAAGTGGACTGGCTGTGATTGGGTTATAGTTTGGTTTTATGTATTTCAGGAAGACAGGAATTATAGGTAAAGTCATAAGTCAATACATGGAAGGCATATATTGGTTTGGCTGGAAAAGGAGGGACATCTCAAAGTGGAGGGGTGAGGGCTTACAGGTTATAGGTGGATTTAAAGACTCTTTGACTTGTAATTGGTTAAAGAAATGAAGCTTTATCCAAAGGCTTGGAACCAAATCAACCAATGGCAATTGGTTTGCTCACCACTGTATCCACAGTACCTACCACATAGCAAATGTTCAGTAAATATTTAGTGAACAAATGCATGCTTGAGAACTTAAACTTATAGTCCTACAGACCTATATTCGAATCCTGGTATAGTGAACTGAATAACGACCCCCAAAGATAACGGGTACTGGAACCCATAAATGTTTCCTTATATGGAAAAAGGTTCTTTGCAGATATAATTAAGAATTTTGAGATGGTGAGATTATCCTGGATTATCCAGGTGAGCACTAAATGAAACCACAAGCACCCTTATGGAAGAGAGGGAAAGAGAGATGGGCCTCAAACACAAAAGGAAAAGGCAGTATGATCACAGAAGCAGAGATTGGAGTGGTGTGGCCGCAAGTCACGGAATGCCAACAGCTACCAGAAACTGGAAGAGGTAAAGAATGGTTTCTCCCCTGGAACCTCCAGTTAGAGTGTGGTCCTCCTGACACCTTGATTTTGGTACAGTGAAAGTGGATTTTGGACCTCTGGTCTCCAGAACTGCGAGAGAATACATTTCTGTTGTTTTATTATTTTTTAGAGACAGAGTCTCGCTTTGTTGCCCAGGCTTGACTGAGTGCCGTGGCATCAGCCTCGCTCACAGCAACCTCAAACTCCTGGGCTCAAGCAATCCTCCTGCCTCAGCCTCCCGAGTAGCTGGGACTACGGGCATGCGCCACCACGCCCGGCTAATTTTTTCTATATATATTAGTTGGCCAATTAATTTCTTTCTATTTTTTAGTAGAGACGGGGTCTTCACTCTTGCTCAGGCTGGTTTCGAACTCCTAACCTCGAGCAATCCGCCTGCCTCAGCCTCCCAGAGTGCTAGGTGTGAGCCACCGTGCCCGGCCCTTTTCTGTTGTTTTAAACCACCCACATGTGGTAATTTGTTACATAGAAAACTAACACACTTGGCTCTATACATTTTTAGACAGGCTGTGTGATCTTGTCGAAGTTATTTAACTTTTCTGAGTCTGTATCTTCATCTGTAAAGTTGAGACAATCACACCAGCACTCCTGGGGTTATTGTCGGCATTAAATGTGTTAATATGAATAAAGTGCATAGCAAATAATAGGCACCATATTGTGAATGCATCATAAAAATAATTATTACTTTGTTGACACTTTACACAACTTACCTTCTTTAGTTCTCATAGCTCTGTGGTGTTGAGTACTACATCTCCTAATTTTACAGGTGAGGAAACAGAGAAGTTAAACAATTTGTCAAAATTACATGGTCAAAATGAAAAAATACTAGGAGGATGGTATTTTTGAAGTATTTTTTGATGTTTTTTATATTCTGATATCTTACTGCCCTGAGGCACCCCATCCCTTGTAATAATGGTTTCAGTGTTTCAGGGGGTAGGACAGATATGAACTTGAACAAAGAAACAACTGTCTAATGGGATTTTTTTTTTTAGTCTCTAGCACAGTATTAATCTTGAAAGCCAGGCTTTGTCAAGTGAGAAAGGGTTTTAAAAAATTCCTTCAGCATGCATTAACTTATCAAGAAGCAGGATGGGTGAGTGTGAAGGATTTCCCTAGCTGAAAAAACACAGAAGATATGAAGAAAATCCTTGCCATGAGAGGAGAGAGGGGGGAAGGAAGCTGCTGCTGACCCAGGGGATTATGAGAAAGAAGGGGGAGATGGCAGCAGTGTAAGCAAGTATTAAGAATCCGGTAACCTGACTTCCCGCCCCAATGCTGCTGTTTATCCAGTTTCCACTTTTATAATACCTACTTCTCTAGGTCGTGCAGAATAAAGTTTGGGGGCATTGTAATGGCTTCTCATTGCACTTGGGATAAAACCTAACTCCTCACCACAGTCAGTAAAGGCCTTATGTCACGGGTCCTCAAACTTTTTAAACAGGGGGCCAGTTCACTGTCCCTCAGACCGTTGGAGAGTGTGCGCTGTGGGCCCGGGACTAGTCGGCTGCTAAGCAGGACAGGAGGCTGCAGCAAACACACCTGGAGGGCCACATAAATGTGCTAGGTGGCCCACATGTGGCCCACGGGCAGTAGTTTGAGGACGCCTGGTATGTGTTTGACTCTTGTGCCAGGATTTTTTACCTATAATAAACGCAGTCATAGTGACTTAGCCAAATAAAGCTTATTTTTCTCATGAGTCCGGAAGCAGGCTGCCCAGAGCTGGTGCAACTACTTGAAGAGGCCATAAAAGACTTAAGATTCCTTCTGGCTCCCTTATCTGCCATCCATACTGTGTGCCTTTTGTCGTTATGGTCTCGAGACAACTCCTCCTCCTCTAGGAATTTGTATTCTCTTTTCAAGTAGGAATAAGGGAAGGAGGCAAAATGAGCCAGTTCCTTTTCATTAGGAAAGCAATACCCTCCCCAGAAGACCCACATAGCTGACTTCCACTTTCACCTCATTGACCAGGAAGGGCCATATGACCCGTTTAGCATGGGGATGTAAAATTTAGAACTAGAGCTATGTCTACACGTACCACGGAAGAACAAAAGCATGGATACTGGGAAGCAGCCATACTGGCCTCACTGCAGATTATTACGTCCCTGGCTTACTATGCTTTGCATTGGCTTTTCTGTTTCTGGATTATTCTTATTCTTTCCTACTTCAGAGCTTTTCTCAATTTACAGTCCTCTCTGCCTTTAATGCTCTGTCCCCAGCTTTCCAATGGCTGGCAGCTCCCTTAGGTCTCTGTTCAAATGTGACCTCCTGGCCGGGCGCGGTGGCTCACGCCTGTCATCCTAGCACTCTGGGAGGCCGAGGCAGGCGGATTGCTTGAGGTCAGGGGTTTGAAACCAGCCTGAGCAAGAGCGAGACCCTGTCTCTACTATAAATAGAAAGAAATTAACTGGCCAACTAATATATATAGAAAAAAAAATCAGCTGGGCATGGTGGCGCATGCCTGTAGTCCCAGCTACTTGGGAGGCTGAGGCAAGAGGATCGCTTGAGCCCAGGAGTTTGAGGTTGCTGTGAGCTAGGCTGACGCCACGGCACTCTCTAGCCTGGGCAACAAAGTGAGACTCTGTCTAAAAAAAAAAAACCCAAAAAACAAAAACAACAACAAATGTGGCCTCCTCAGAAAAGCCTTTCCTTTTTTTTTTTTTTTTTTTTTTGAGACAGAGTCTCACTCTGTTGCCAGGCTAGAGTGCCGTGGCATCAGCCTAGCTCACAGCAACCTCAAACTCCTGGGCTCAGGTGATCCTCCTGCCTCAGCCTCCCGAGTAGCTGGGCCTACAGGCATGTGACACCATGCCCAGCTAATTTTTTTTTCTACATATTTTTAGTTGGCCAATTAATTTCTTTCTATTTTTAGTAGAGACGGGGTATTGCTATTGCTCAGGCTGGTTTTTAACTCCTGACCTTGAGCAATCCTCTCGCCTAGCATCGGCCTTCCAGAATGTTAGGATTACAGGCATTTGCCTCCATGCCCGGCTGAAAAGCCTTTCCTCACACACCACCTCCGTAGTCTAAAGTAGTCACTTCTCCCTTAATTATTCTTTTTCCAGAGCAAGTTGTCCATTTCCTTCACAGCTCTTTTCCTAACCTGGAATTCCTAGTTTATTTGTTTATTAATGTTCATTTTCCTCTCCTAGAAAGTAAGATGCATGAGAGAAGGACCTTCTCTATCTTGTTCACAACTGTATTCCTGGTACCCAGGATAGTCCTTGGTAAATAGTAAATACTCAGTAAATATGTAAGGTAAACAGACAGCTAGGGACCTCCCGGCCCCTCCTGGGGACAAGGCGGGAGACTGTCACACCTGGGGGAGGAGGGAACAACCCAAGAATCTGCCAATCAGAACTTAGCCTGCCAAGTGCAAAAGAATGCAGAGGACTCTCTAGCCCTCGGGCCAGGTAGCATAGGAACAATAGAATTAGGACAAGTGACCTAGAACAGCTGGCTTTCAGAGAGGTTCATGGGAGATCTGCATGGGTGTAGTAAGACTCAGGTCATGTAACTCCCAACTGTCCAATCAAAGTGGTTCCAGGGTGACATCAGAGCCCTGAGGAGGGTCCAATTCAGACACTCTAAAACATGACCCAGACCAGCTGGGTGCGGTGGTTCATGCCTGTAATCCCAGCACTCTGGGAGGTCGAGGCGGACGGTTTGCTCGAGGTCAGGAGTTCGAAACCAGCCTGAGCAAGAGCAAGACCCCGTCTCTACTATAAATAGCAAGAAATAAATTGGTCAACTAATATATATATATATATATATATATATATATATATATATATATATATATAAAAAATTAGCCGGGCATGGTGGCACATGCCTATAGTCCCAGCTACTCGGGAAGCTGAGGCAGAAGGATTACTTGATCCTGGGAGTTGGAGGTTGCTGTGAGCTAGGCTGACACCACGGCATTCACTATAGCCTGGGCAACAAGCGAGACTCTGTCTCAAAACAAAACAAAAAACATGACCCAGACCATAACCATGGCCTTTATGTTGTGACAAAGGGTCTGCTCATCATCTGTGGTGACTGTACCTTGCTCTCACTCTGTAAACCTGTTATCTTGCTCTTGTTCTGTGATCCTATGTTTCTCTCCTTAGTAAACCTTGTTTTCATGCTCATGCTGCTTTCGGTGTGTCCCATCATTCTTCGGCCAAGAGTGCACCAAGAACAGACGTTTCAGACTGTGACCCAACAAACATTTTCGTTACTGTAGAACTAAATGAATGGAAAAAGGGGGGGAGGGAACAGGATATTTGCTGTTATTTTTAGCATACCTATACATTTCAATATTCACATACATCACTTTCCAATTTAAAAATACTCATTTCTGGCCAGGTGTGGTGGTTCATGCCTGTCATCCTAGCACTCTGGGAGGCCGAGGTGGGAGGATCGCTCGAGGTCAGGAGTTTGAGACCAGCCTGAGCAAGAGCGAGACCCTGTCTCTACCAAAACAATAGAAATAAACTAGCTTGGCAACTAAAAATATATAGAAACAATTAGCCAGGCATGGTGGCGCATGCTTGTAGTCCCAGGTACTTGGGAGGCTGAGGCAGGAGGATCACTTTAGCCTGGGAGTTTGAGGTTGCTGTGAGCGAGGCTGACGCCACGGCACTCACTCTAGCCTGGGCAACAGAGTGAGACTCTGTCTCAAAAAAAAAAAAAAAAAAAAAACTCATTTCCCACTTGATTTTTTTGCTTGCCTCACCAGCTACTGTAAGATGCCCTTAAGGTCAGTATATGCTTTATAAACTTAAAAAAAAAAAGAGCTCACTTCTCTTTAGTTACATTCTGATGACATCTGCTTAACCAATTTGGGATGCAGGTAAGTTGATGACCAGGTGTTTAGGTCCTGCCCAAGAGCAGGCTTCAGCACATGCGCTCACTACACTCTAGCAGATCTGGGGGTGTGGGTCCCCTGAAGGGAGGAACCCAGGAGACCTAGTTGTCTGAGCTAATTGCCGTTCAGTTCCAGCACCAGGGAGCTGGTTTTGTTTGCATAGCTGTGTTGTTTTCTAAACTAAGTTCATGCCAGCCTTCTCTTAAAGCATGTGGAGTTAGAAGACTAGGGCCTGAGGAGCTTCCTGTGAGAACTTCTTTCTGTTGCTCCCTTTCTCTGATAGGCGGCTTTGTGACTACTGCCTTACTCCTTTTCTCCCTAGTGACTAATTTGTCAGCAGATTTTGGACAAGTTGAACAAACAGAGCCTGGCTAATACAGCTCTGGTTTAAGCAGTGACTGACAGGAGAGCAAAGTTTATCTGACCAATAGGAAAGAGAATCAGATAGGAACTGAGCTCTACTTCCCTGAAACAAAAGGCTGGAGACTTTTTAAAAGCTGAGGTATGACGCCGGGCGTGGTGGCTCACGCCTGTAATCCTAGCACTTTGGGAGGCCGAGGCGGGCGGATTGCTCAAGGCCAGGAGTTCGAAACCAGCCTGAGCAAGACCCTGTCTCTACCAAAAATAGAAATAAATTAATTGACCAACTAAAAATATATATACAAAAAATTAGCCGGGCATGGTGGTGCATGCCTGTAGTCCCAGCTACTCGGGAGGCTGAGGCAGGAGGATCGCTAAGCCCCGGGAGATTGAGGTTGCTGTGAGCCAGGCCGATGCCACGGCACTCACTCTAACCTGGGCAACAAAGTGAGACTCTGTCTCAAAAAAAAAAAAAAGTTATTAAAAAGCTGAGGTATGCTAAGGGGAAGGTATTGAAGGATCTTAAGGGTGGTTGATTGATGAGACTAGGCCATCTGTGTTTGTTAATTGGCCTTAACCACAGGAGAAAGAGACTTCTGCTGTCTCTATGACAGGAGCAAAGCACCCACCTCCCACTGGGACTCGTTATCGCCCTGAATGTTTGTTTGCATTTTAAAGCAATGTCTCTTAAGCCCTTGAGGAAACCATGTTAGGTGGCAGACCTGTCTCAAAGGGTAGAGAAAGCTTTTATAATTGTAAGATTTCTAAAGTAACTTTATCTTTAGCAAAATAAGAGGGGATTCAGGGGCCTATCTGCTTATCACTAGGTTTTGGCCAGAACAAACAGTAAACCCTTGTGACACTGAGCTTTTTCAAGGGGGTCTGGTTGGGGGGGTGTCAACCCAGGGACAAGGCCTTAAGTTGCTGGAAGCCATGCTAGAGTATGGTCAAGTCTTTCAGCACAGAGGTTTGGACAGAGTCACTATGTGCCAGGAGTTCTGCAGTTTTCAGAACAATGTTGTTAAAATCTGATTAATCCGGCTTTGTGTGTGTGTGTGTGTGGACAGAGCTTCAATTGCCCAGTCTTTATTCCTTAATCACTATGGAAATTATAGGGGTGTAGGTGGGGAAAGGACAGAGATACCTTTAAGATATTTTACTTACATTAAAAAAAACTAAGCTTCTTTTCAAAGAAAACAAAAACATGACAGAGCCAGCACCAGATCTGAAAGATCTGTTGAAACCAGCAAGAGAAATTGACTTTCACCTGTGGTGGCCGCAGCAGCTAATTCCTGGTCCAGAAGACACCGTGCAGAATTGGTGGGTTTTGAAGAAGCAAGCCCATTTCCCGCCCTTCCGTTGTCTGCCTGCCTCCAGCCTGAGCCCAGTCCAGCAGTGTGGACAGGGAGAGTTTGGCCTGAGAGAGAGGGAGGGCAGCGATCCTAGCAGGGAGCTACCGGTCTGTTTCTGTACATGCCCAAATCGGCTCTTGGAGAGACCTGCTGGGCCTCAGGGTTCTTAATCTGGCTTTTAAGATGGTCAAAATTTTATGTCCACATCTGAACCACACTACTGAAAACAGTGAATTATGCACTTAAAAGTTAAATACTTGCTGGCCGGGCGCGGTGGCTCACGCCTGTAAGGTGACTCACGCCTGGAATCCTAGCTCTCTGGGAGGCCGAGGCGGGCGGGTTGCTCGAGGTCAGGAGTTCAAAACCAGCCTGAGCAAGAGTGAGACCCGGTTTCTACTATAAATAGAAATAAATTAATTGGCCAACTGATATATATATAAAAACTTAGCCGGGCATGGTAGCGCATGCCTGTAGTCCCAGCTACTCGGGTGGCTGAGGCAGGAAGATCGCTTGAGCCCAGGAGTTTGAGGTTGCTGTGAGCAAGGCTGATGCCAGGGCACTCACTCTAGCCTGGACAACAAAGCGAGACTGTCTCAAAAAAAAAAAAAAAAAAAGTTAAATACTTGCAACATCAATGAGCTAATGAATCTAAAAGATGTAAACCAGATTATAGACTGCTTTGGACAATCTGGGTTTCTGACCTTCAGTTTGGCTAATTTTGCCTCTTGAGTTTACTGCCAACGGTGTTGCCCTCTGTTCCTGTTATAGAATAGTCACTTCTCCTTCCATAGACGTGGAAGGGTAAAAGTGGCAGTGGGGAATATGTAACAGAGGGTATAGGCTGGAAAAGAAAATAAAGGCAAAAATGTTTTGTCTCTTTAAAACTTTCCCCACTCATTCTGGAGAACTAAAACCTGTATCCCTGCCTCTCTTTAAAACTTCCCCCACTCCTGTTGGAGAACTAAAACCTGTATCCTTGCCTCTCTTTAAAACTTCCCCCATTGCTTTTGGAGAACTGCATGCCTGGTCTGCGTAAGGCCAGCAGTCGGGAGGGGCAGGAGAATGTTCTTTGTGCTAAAGGAGATGGCTCAAGGGACCCGTTCGGTCTGCTGTCTGAGATGGGACAGACCGAGATCGGACAACGTTTAGAATCATAAACTGTAGCTGAATAGCCTAGAACTGAAAACCTTCCCTTTAAAAGCTCTGCATTTCTGCTTATGATTAGCACGATGGCATTTTAGACAGGAGTCTCCATCCTCCTCATTTGCCAGCAAATTAATAAACTCCTCCTTAAACCACTTGTCCTGGTTCTTCCTGTGTGGCCTCTGGGACAAGTGCTGAACTTCCGGTAACAATCCTGCTCCAGGCTGCATGCCTATTTCACAACTTCACTCCTTCATGGGTTTCCAAGAGGCACACCCAGCAAAGCTTTGTAAAAATTAGCAATGGTAAGGCCAGGCTCGGTGGCTCACACCTGTAATCCTAGCGCTTTGGGAGGCTGAGGTGGGAGGACTGCTTGAGGCCAGGAGTTCAAGGCCAGCTGAGCAATAGTGAGGCACTATCTTGACAAAAAAATAGAAAAATTAGCTGTTAGTGGTGACTCACAACTACAGTCCCAGCTACTTGGGAGGCTGAGGCAGGAGGATTGCTTGAGCTCAGGAGTTCAAGACCAGCTCTGAGCAAGAGCGAGAAAAAATACAAAGAAATTAGCTGGACAGCTAAAAATATATAGAAAAGATTAGCCAGGCATGGTGGCGCATGCCCGTAGTCCCAGCTACTTGGTGGGCTGAGGCAGGAGGATCACCTGAGCCCAGGAGTTTGAGGTTGCTGTGAGCTAGGCTGACGCCACGGCACTCTAGCCCGGGTGGCAGGGTGAGACTCTGTCTCAAAAATAAATAAATAAATAGAAAATTAGCAATTGAGGCCGGGCGCGATGGCTCACGCCTGTCATCCTAGCACTCTGGGAGGCCGAGGCGGGTGGATTGCTCCAGGTCAGGAGTTCGAAACCAACCTGAGCAAAAGCGAGACCCCGTCTCTACTAAAAATAAAAAAATTGGCCAACTAAAAATACATAGCTCTTTACAATCGGTCACCATCTGAGGTGTTGCAGGCCGAGAGCTCTTAAAACAGTCCTTTGAAGGCCGGGCGCGGTGGCTCATGCCTGTAATCCTAGCACTCTGGGAGGCCGAGGCGGGTGGATTGCTCAAGGTCAGGAGTTCAAAACCAGCCTGAGCGAGACCCTGTCTCTACCATAAAAATAGAAAGAAATTAATTGGCCAACTAAAAATAAATAGAATAAATGAGCCAGGCATGGTGGCGCATGCCTGTAGTCCCAGCTACTCGGGAGGCTGAGGCAGGAGGATCGCTTGAGCCCAGGAGTTGGAGGTTGCTGTGAGCTAGGCTGACGCCACGGCACTCACTCTAGCCTGGGCAACAAAGCGAGACTCTGTCTCAAAAAAAAAAAAGTCCTTTGAGCTAGCGTAGGGGAACTCAAAATGGTCCAACGTTTGACACATCGCCGTAGGCTTTCCTACAACACAGCCTCTAACAAAACTAGGCTGTCCCAAACCCCTGGTAATAGAATTGTTTACCTTTATACCAAGAAGGTTGGGAAAGCACCAAAATCTGCATGTGGCGTGTGCCCAGGTAGACTTTGAGGGGTTCGTGCTGTGAGACCTACAGTTCTTATGAGGTTGTCTAAAACAAAAAAACATGTCAGCAGGGCCTATGTGGTTACACGTGTGCTAAATGTGTTCGTGGCAGGATCAAGCGTGCTTTCCTTACCCAGGAGCAGAAAATCGTTGTGAAGGTGTTGAAGGCACAAGCACAGAGCCAGTAAAGCTAAATGACAAAATGAACCTTTTTTGAGGAATAAAAATTAAAAGGCTTAAAAATAAATAAATAAAAATAAAAATACATAGAAAAAAAAAATTAGCCGGGCATGTAGTCCCAGCTACTCAGGAGGCTGAGGCAGGAGGATCGCTTGAGCCCAGGAGTTGGAGGTTGCTGTGAGCTAGGCTGATGCCACGGCACTCTAGTCTGGGTAACAGAGAGAGACTCTGTCTCAAAAAAAAAAAAAAGAAAAAAAGAAAATTATCAATTGTAACAAACAACTTGGTTTAAAAAAAGAGAAGCGCCTCAAGATGCGAGGATTGGAAGTCTCTTGGCTACCTCCTCTTCGTGTAACTACGTATTATTCAAGAAATGACTAGCTTCTATAACCCCTTCTTGCCTTAAAAAAACAAAACAAAAAACACTAAACTTTTCTCAAATCCCATTTCTTTCCTCTTTCCTTCCTTCCACTTCCTCTTCCCTCTCAGGTTTCCTCAGCTCTCGCGCCGCCTCCGCCTTCCCCTCAGCCGCGCCCCGATTGCGCCTGCGCACACCGGGAGGGTCGTAAAGGAAGGCGCCAGGAACGGCGGCACGACTTCTGTTTCGCTGCCGCAGCCGTAAAGCGTCGCCGCGCGCGCGCTCCGGCCGGCGGGCGGGCAGGCGGGGGCGGTCACGCGGGCCCGGGTTGCAGTTCCCGGCACCTGACGCTGGGAGCGTGGGCGTCACGCGCCGGTTTCGGAGTTCCTCGCTGCGCTGGGGGGGGAAAAAGCGCTTGCTATTCGGAGAGGGCTGTGTGTGTATGTGTGTGTGTTTATGATAGATAACAGATGCAGCCGCTCCGTGTCGGGCGCGCGCGGCGGGCCGCCGGGTCCTAGTGCCGGCCGGGCGCCCGGCGCCGGGGCCCTGAGGCGTGGGCTGGCGGAGCCGCCCGCGGGCCGCTGATGGCCGGACGCTTCCTGGGAAAGGCGTTAGCCGCCGCGTCGCTCTCCGTGGCCTTGGCCTGTGCGGCCGTCGGGTCCTCGTGCCGCCGCGGCGTCCCCGCGTACAGGTATCTCCGTCACCCCTGCAGGTGCCGGCCGCCACTCGGGGGTGGGGACCGGGGCCCTCCCGCGGCTTCGCTCGCGCCCCGCACCTCCGTAACCGCGCGCGCGTTTCCACACACGCTCCCGAAATGCCCCGACCTGCTTTTTTGAGGAGAAAAAACAAAAACAAACAAAAAAAATAGTGGCAGGGGCCTCTCTTTGATCTCTGGAGTTTAAAATTTGCCACCCCGCCCCCCTCCCCCATATAAGTTTGCCGACGTTTGGGATTTGTCACCAGTCTCGATGGCTCTCGTTTGGGGGGCAGTGTTATATTCCCCCGCCACTTTTTATTTTTATTTTTTTTCTTCTGGCCGATACTTAAAACGTTATTATTAAAGTTAATATATACGCACACACAGAGTTTAAAAAATGTAGGAGTGTATAGCGCCTCACACTGCCGCCTCCTTTCTGTTCTTCCCTTGAGCAGTTTATATTCTTTGAGTCAGTATAAACGCCCCCTTTTACCTTCCTGTTTTATGTAGGTAAACAGTCTCTTGAACACATAAAGGTAATGATAATTAGAGCAAAAAGTTAACCTGTTTCCTGAATTGATCTGCATGCTGTTGGTCAGTTATTCTGTTACTTTTTTTTTTTTTTTTTTGGTCCCTTTTCCTTCTTTTGGTGCTTTTTGTCAAACATCCGATGGACACTGTGTTATCTGTGTTTTGTTGAATGTAAGCAATAGGCTTTGTTTTCTCTACACGAGAGGGCTGATTGACTTGTAATTAATGTACTAATTTGAATTGTACTTTTTTTTTTTTTTTTTTTTTTTTTTAGATTTGGAGACAGGGTCTGGCTGTGCTCAGGCAGTGTTCAGGCTGGTGTCGAACCCCTGAAGCAGCAGCTATCCGCCCGTCTCGGCCTCCCAGAAAGCTAGGACGACAGGCGTGAGCCACCGCGCCCGGCTGAATTGTAAAGTTTAGTAAGCCCAAGTTTCTGCTGTGTTCTCACAGTGGGGGTCCTAGCCCTTAATTTTTTAAAAAAACTTTATCCTTTACCTTGTATTGCAGACTTTGTGTTTGGAGGGAAGGAAGAAAACCAGAGTCTTTTCCATGTTAACTGTTCCACTGCCAATTTACCACCTTTGGGCCCACTGACTTTAAGCTTGAACCTCTCTCTAGCTCTTCTAGGAATGGCATCTTTCTGTCACCCTTTTGTGCATAATTTGTTCTACTCTGGTTTTGTAAGTCAGTATGATTCCAGCCATTTTCCACCTTTCTGAAATTGGTTAAAGTCTTATCATTCACTGGGGGCATCGTGTTTGTTTCTGTGGATTTTATTCCCTTTTATGCAACTTTATCTTCTTTCAGTGGGCTTTGGGGAGGGAAGGAAATACACGTATGTGCTCTCTGGAAGTCACTAAGGAAATTTCTGTTAAATGCCACCAGAACAATGTAAAGCTGCGTGGCAGTTATTCTTCCGATGAGGCAGGTGTATCCAGAACCAGAGACTGAATACTGCTTTGGAAGAAAAAGCCAAAATTTAAGCCAACAAATATGTACTGAGTACCTGGTATTTAACACTGCAAAGCATCCTGGGATAAACAAATGTATCATTAAGAATTTTACCACTGATTAATAATCTGGGCAAATCAAGAAAGAGAGTTTTGCAGTTAGTTTTTGTGATTTGATTAGAAAGTTCCAAACGTCGATTTTCTAGAAAAAAGGTAGTATATAAAGATACAGTGAGTGCTTCCAAATTTCCCAACAGGATCGATCAGCAACACGTGTGGAGAACGTGGAGAACGTTGTATATTTCATTCCTGTGAATACATAAAACATGTGTGCGAGCTAAAAATGAAGTGGAGATAGCATAGCATGGTGTTAATGGCCAGGTATTCTGAGCCAGTTTACCTGGATTTGGATCCTTGGTAAACTTATTTAGCCTCTCAGGGCCTTACTGTCCTTATTTCTAAAAGAAGGATAATAGTACCTAAACTCAGGGTTATGAGGATCAAGTGAGTTAATGTATTACAGGGGTTAGAACAGTGTAATCCACATAGCAAGCACTGTATACATTTAGCTATGATTACGACATTATGGTTATTGCAGAGTTCCTTTATGTCAAAGCGTCATGTCGGTATTACATTTCTTCAAGTTTTCCAGTCTTAAGAATTGGTTTTTGCTTTGTAAAATGAACTTTTATCAACTACTTAATTTCCATTAGGCCAAATATATATCTTGCACTTATTTAATAATGCAATAAAAGCCTAGGCTGTATACGTGTATTTTATAAGTATTCTTGTTCTGATACCTTTCAGTGTATTGCATTTAAGCAGCAGATACATTCTTTTTTTTTGAGACAGAGTCTCACTTTGTTGCTCAGGCTAGACTGAGTGCCGTGGTGTCAGCCTCGCTCACAGCAACCTCAATCTGCTGAGCTCAAGCGATCCTCCTGCCTCAGCCTCTGGAGTAGCTGGGACTACAGGCACGCGCCACCACGCCCGGCTGATTTTTTCTATATATATTTTTAGTCGGTCAATTGATTTCTTTCTATTTTTAGTAGAGAGGGGGTCTCGCTCAGGCTGGTTTCGAACGCCTGACCTTGAGCAATCCACCTGCCTCAGCCTCCCAGAGTGCTAGGGATTACAGGCGTGAGCCACTGTGCCCGGCCAGGTATATGGCATTCTTGAAGGTACAACTATGGAGACAATAAAATGACCAGTGGTTGCCTCCCACCAAGGAGTGGGAGGCAGGGAAGGGATGAATTAAGGTAGCACAGGGGAATTTAAAAATAGACTTTGTTTTTTTAGAGCAGTTTTAGGTTCATAGCAAAATGGAGTGGAAGATAGAGATTTCCCATATACCTCCTGCCCCCATACTCTGCATGGATAGCCTTCCCCGTTACCAGTAACCCTGGCAGAGAGGTGCATTTGTTACAATTGAGCCTACATTGGCCCATCATTATCACCCCAAGTCCCGTAGCCCCCATTAGGGTTCACTCTTGGTATTGTAGTTTGCGTTTGGCTACGTGTATAAGGACATGTATCCACCGTTACAAAATTGTAAACATACCACTCTCTGCTTTTGGAGCATGGCAGGGAAACTATTCTGTATGAAACCATAATGGTGGATATATTGTGTATACTGTATACATTGAGGAGGTATAGTAGGCAGTCCTTGTATGTCAGGTTAAGAAGACTTTCATTTTTTATTTTATTTTATTTTTTTAAAATTTTTAAAATTTTTGTTGTCCAGCTCATTTCTTTCTATTTTTAGTAGAGACCAGGTCTCACCCTTGCTTAGGCTGGTCTCGAACTCCTGAACTCAAATGATCCTCCCGCCTCGGCCTCCCAGAGTGCTAGGTTTACAGGTGTGAGCCACCGCACCTGGTCCATATCAAGTTCTTAACACGAGTTAGAGGATAAGGTGCTGATGTGGGTGGAGGTAGAAAGGGGGAAAGGAGGGAAGCAGAGGGAAATGGAAAAGAAGAGGGAATCCTGTAATCCTAGCACTCTGGGAGGCCGAGGCAGGAGGATCGCTCAAGGTCAGGAGTTCGAAACCAGCCTGAGCAAGAGCGAGACCCTGTCTCTACTAAAAAGAGAAAGAAATTAATTGGCCAACTAAAAATATATAGAAAAAATGAGCCGGGCATGGTGGCGCATGCCTGTAGTCCCAGCTACTCGGGAGGAGGCTGAGGCAGGAGGATCGCTTGAGCCCAGGACTTGGAGGTTGCTGTGAGCTAGGCTAATGCCACGGCACTCTAGCTGGGCAACAGAGTGAGACTCTTGTCTAAAAAAAAAAAAAATTTAGCTCTATTTTTAAAATTTTTATATTTTAAAGTCTCTCACAGATGTTGGACTTTTTTATTAATTATCTATTAAAATTTGGATTTTCTGATTTTTAAAAGTTTTCAAAGTTGAGAAGTATGGTTTTGGGTCTTTGAATTGGGTTCCTTAACTAATATATTTTTTGGTATTTACGTAAAACTTTTTTCCTTTTTCTCTCCCCAGAAACTCACTCTCATCCTGTTGGTTTCATCGTAGTTCCGGCACCATGTCTGGCTCTAATGGTTCCAAAGAGAATTCCCACAACAAGGCCCGGACGTCTCCTTACCCAGGTTCAAAGGTTGAGCGCAGCCAGGTTCCTAACGAGAAAGTGGGCTGGCTTGTTGAATGGCAAGACTATAACCCTGTAGAATACACTGCAGTCTCTGTGTTGGCCGGCCCCAGGTGGGCAGATCCTCAGATAAGGTGAGCAGGAAACTACCTTGAGCTGGGTGTAAGACTTTTAGAGAAGGTAATGGTTGCATTTGTAAATTATCTTTTTTGACACCTGAAAAGTCTTTTTTTTTGAGACAGAGTCTCACTCTGTTGCCCGGGTTAGAGTGCTGTGACATCAGCCTCGCTCACAGCAACCTCCAACTCCTGGCCTCAAGCGATCCTCCTGCCTCAGCCTCCCGAGTAGCTGGGACTACAGGCATGCGCCACCATGCCCGGCTCATTTTTTCTATATATTTTTAGCTGGCCAATTAATTTCTTTCTATTTATAGTAGAGATGAGGTCTCACTCTTGCTAAGGCTGGTTTCGAACTCCTGACCGTGAGCGATCCACCCGCCTCGGCCTGCCAGAATGCTAGGATTACATGCGTGAGCCACCACGCTTGGCCAGTAATGTAGACTTTTTTTTGGTAGCATGTAGGAAGAGCTCCAATTCTGCCAGTAATCCTTTCCAGAGGGTTTAATAAATCTAGTAAATATACGTCTTTGTATTCTAAGATATTTTGGTTAAAAAGGTTTTTTTTCCCCCTTAGAAATTCTTTTGAAGGAATAAGATGGATTTGTGAATGAAAACTTAAAAATTTGCTGTTTCAGGAATACTGCTTATGGATAAGAGATCGACTTGCAATATTAAGCTGTTGGTAATCTCGAATCATTATTTCTTATTTTGCATTGGTATTCTCATTACAGCGAACGTAACTTTTCTCCCAAGTTTAACGAAAAGGATGGGCATATTGAGAGAAAGAGCCAGAATGGCCTGTATGAGATCGAAAATGGAAGACCTAGGTAGGTGTTGGGAATGGAACATCTTACAAATGGGTCTTTGAAAGGTTGGAAAGATAGTTAACATTTATAAAATGCTTGCAAATGCCAGACATTGTATAAGAGAACTTATGTATGTGATCTAACTAAATCTTCACAATAAACCTTGAAGGTGGATAGTTTTAGTTCCATTTTACAGATAAAAGAGAGTGTACATGTTTGCATACAGCTAGTACCATTTTTCCCCAAAAATAAGACAGGGTCTTCTATTTATTTTTCCTCAAGAAGACACCCTAGGGCTTATTTTCAGGGCATGTGTTATTTCTTTTAAGTACGGTACAACCATCTACATTTATTCAAACACAGTGAAGTCGTCTTCTGGAACATCATCCTCACTCTCCAGACCCCGAAACCCATCCTGAATGTCTTGCGGCTCTATTTGCTTTAGAGCCACCGGCCCCGATCTCTCCTGTAGCACTAGAGCTCTCACGGGGCGGATGAGAAGGGCTGCTCCTGTTCTTTCCCGCTCCGTGACGACACGCGTGGGTTGTGCGCTGCACAGCCACGCCCGTCACTAGGGCTGATTTTCATAGCCACGCCCATCACCAGGGCTGATTTTCATAGCCATGCCCCTCACTAGGGCTGATTTTCATAGCCACGCCCATCACCAGGGCTGATTTTCATAGCCATGCCCAGCACCAGGGCTGATTTTCATAGCCATGCCCCTCACTAGGGCTGATTTTCATAGCCACGCCCAGCACTAGGGCTGATTTTCATAGCCACGCCCAGCACTAGGGCTGATTTTCATAGCCACGCCCAGCACTAGGGCTGATTTTAGTGGTAGGGCTTCTATTGCACAGGTACTTAGACATCCTGCTAGGGCTTATTTTATGGGGAGGGCTTATTTTGGCGGAAACACGGTAATACAACTAGCAAGCAGCAGAGGCAGATTTGAATGCATCTTTTTGTAACTGTGCCTTAAAGGCAGAAATTATTAATAAACAGAGAAAGGATTGAAAACGATGTTTGGTGGTTATTTATTATGGTATTGTGTCTTTTTTTTTTTTTTTTTTTTTTTTTTTATTACCACCTAAAACTCCAGGGCATTTTTTTTTTCTTTTTTTTTTTTCTTTTTTATTATGTGTCTTTTCAACATTTGTATAAATTTAGTGGGTTCAAGTGCAAATCTGTTAAATGAGTATATTGTGCAGTGGGGAAGTCTGAGCCTTTGGTGTATCCTTCACCAGAATAGCACATACATTGTATCCATTGAGTAATTTCTCAACACCCATCTTCTTTCTGCCCTCCCACCTTTCCAAGCCTCCAGGGTCTAGTATTCCACACTCTGTGTACACGTTACTTAACTGCCACTTATAAGTGAAACCTGTGGTATATGACTTTCTGTTTGAGTTGTTTCCCTTAATATCATGGTCTCCAGTTCCATCCATGTTGATGCAAAAGACATGAAATAAAAATACTTAGGCGTGCCTCTTTAATACTGGATTATGGCATTAAGTTAAATAGTTGACATTTATTTATTATTTATTTATTTTTAATTTTTTTATTAATACATATTTTTTCATTTTATTATTATTATTTTTCTCTCATGAACTTATCTTGTAGGATAACATATAATTTTTTTTTTTTTGAGACAGAGTCTCGCTCTGTTGCCCAGGCTAGAATGAGTGCCATGGCATCAGCCTACCTCACAGCAACCTCAAACTCCTGGGCTCAGGCAATCCTCCTGCCTCAGCCTCCCGAGTAGCTGGGACTACAGGCATGGGCCACCACGCCCGGCTAATTTTTTCTGTATATATGTTAGTTGGCCAATTAATTTCTTTCTGTTTATAGTAGAGACAGGGTCTCGCTCTTGCTAAGGCTGGTTTCGAACTCCTGACCTCGAGCGATCTGCCCGCCTCGGCCTCCCAGAGTGCTAGGATTACAGGCGTGGGCCTCCCAGAGTGCTAGGATTACAGGCGTGAGCCACCCAGAACGGCCTTGACATTTTTTTTTAATAAAAGCTTTTAGTATACTTGAAATCTATGGTATCTTAAGTAATACTAATACCTTTATTATATGCTACAAAAATATGTAATGCCGATAATAAAAATCCAGAAACCACTGAGGAAAATAGACTTAAAGATGTAACAGGACCAGCTTTAGCAGGAAGGGTTGTCAGAGAGTAGAGTAGGAGAGGAGAATGATGACAAAGGGAAGAGGAGGTGGCAGTATCCCAGAAGGTAAATGGTAATTGTTTTAGAGATAGATGATTAGGCGTAGATCATTCTAAGAGTTCAGTAAGGTTCTAGTTTGAATTTAGGAATATAGATAAAAAGTGAAACAAATTCCTACCCTGTAGAACCACTTTGGAAAATGAGATCCTCCTCCTGGATCCCATCCAGAGTTTAACACATGCGCAAAAGAAAAATTCAATGGCAATAGAATGATGTATGTCATTTCAGTGCCAGGTATGTTACATCTGGTTGCAAGGCAATACTATTCTCTTCTTATTGCTTCTCACAATCTACTTTATCTTGGGCCATATTAAGTCGGGTTAAGAACGATAAACACACTCAATTGATTTTATGTTTCTTTCCTCAGAAATCCCGCAGGACGGACGGGGCTGGTCGGCCGGGGGCTTTTGGGGCGCTGGGGGCCCAATCACGCTGCGGATCCCATCATAACCCGGTAAGACCCAGATAAAACACTCTAGTAGCAAAGAGCTGAGTGATGGGAAAAATACCAGTTATAGCCGTGTGTGTGTATGTGTGTTTTATGCATGTATATATGTATACACATGAATATGTGTGTTTGTGAGTCTGTGTGTGCGTGCAGTCATGCATCACACGAGGATATGTTCTGAGAAATGCATTGTTGGTGGTTCCGTTGTGCAGACATCGTGGAGCGTAGTTACACAAACTTAGATGGCAAAGCCTACTACACAGCCCTGTTGCTTCTTGGCTCCAAACCTGTACACTGTGTTACTGTACCGAATACCGTAGGCAGTTACAACATGGTAGTCAGTTGTGTATCTAAACATAGAAAAGGTTCAGCAAAAATACAGTGTAAAAGATAAAAAATGGCACGCCTATATAGGGCACTTAACCATGAATGTAGGACTGGAAGTTGCTCTGGGTGAGTGAGTAGTGAGTGAATCTGAAGGCCTAGGTCATTATGAAATGCTGCTGTAGACTTTATAAACACTGTACAGTTAGGCTATCCTAAATTCCTAACAATTTTTTTTTCTTTAATCATTAGCCTTAGGTTGCTGTAACTTTTTTACTTTATACACTTTTATTTTATTTATTTTTATTTTTTTATTATTATGATAAAAAGTTGACTGGCCAATTTTTTCTATTTTTAGTAGAGATGGGGTCTCGCTCTTGCTCAGGCTGGTCTGCAACTCCTGACCTTGAGCGATCCTCCCACCTTGGCCTCCCAGAGTGCTAGGATTACAGGCGTGAGCCACCGTGCACAGCCTACTTTATACACTGTTAAATTTTTGTTAATTTTTGACTCTTTCACAATATCCCTTAGCTTACAACACAAACACATTGCTTAGCTGTACAAAAATGTTTTCTTGGCCGGGCGTGGTGGCTCACGCATGTAATCCTAGCTCTCTGGGAGGCCAAGGTAGGCGGATTGCTCAAGGTCAGTAGTTCAAAACCAGCCTGAGCAAGAGCGAGACCCCGAGACCCCGTCTCTACTATAAATAGAAAGAAATTAATTGGCCAACTGATATATATATAAAAAAATTAGCCGGGCATGGTGGCGCATGCCTGTAGTCCCAGCTACTCGGGAGGCTGAGGCAGGAGGATCGCTCGAGCCCAGGAGTTGGAGGTTGCTGTGAGCTAGGCTGACGCCAAGGCACTCACTCTAGCCTGGACAACAAGAGACTCTGTCTCAAAAAAAAAAAAAAAAAGTTTTCTTTTTTTTTTCCATTTATTTATTTATTTTTATTTGGGCATATTATGGGGGTACAGATTTTAAGGTTTCAATAAATGCCCTTCCCCCCTCCCCCCACAAGTCTGAGTTTCCAGCATGACCATCCCCCAGATGGTGCACATCTCACTCATTATGTATGTATATACCCGCCCCCTTCCCCCATGTTTTCTTTTTTTATAGCCTTATTCTACAAGCTTTTTTTCCCTTTTAAAAATCATTTCTTTTCTTTTTAAACTTTTTAGTTAAAAACTAAGACAAAACACACACAGTAGCCTAGGCCTACCCAGGGTGAAGATCATTGCTATTACTGTCTTCCACCTCTGTCCCTGCCCGCGGGACCTTTTGTTACTCGCAGGGGGCGAGGGGGACCGTGCCTGAAAGAGATGGGCGAGAGAAAGGAACGAGAGCAAGCAAAGGGTTGTCAAGGTCTACTTTACTTGGAATTTTAGTAGGTTTTATATACAGAAACAAGGAAGTAGAAACAGAAAAATAAAGTGGGGGGGATGATGAGGCTTGGGTGTGGGCTAATTAGCCCCAATCAGCATCCCAATGGCACCAGAAGCTGTTTGTGATGGATCACTCAACCCCAACCTGGCAGGGGGTCAGGAACAATTGCAGGTGGCATGCCCTGGAGCAAGCACGTCATGGAATGCATTCTTCTCGGAACTATAGCTGGGGGCTGGGTGCTATTTTCGTCTTAGGCTATTTTTCAGGGCGAGGCCTGTGCAGTAGGACAAGTCCTTGGAATGTGGAGGGTCTTAGTCTCCAACACACCTCCACATCATGTCCCCCTGGAAGGTCTTCAGGGGCAGTAACATACATGGAGCTGTCATCCCCTCTGATAACAAAATCTTCTGGATACCTCCCGAAGGACCTGCCTGAGGCTGTTTTATAGTTAACCTTTTTTCTTCAAATGTAGGAGTCCATTCTAAAATAACAATAAATATGCTCATAATGGTAGGCTAAAAGAAAATACAAAATTAAAAAAAGAATAAACAAAAAACAATTAAAAAATGAAATAACAATAAAAAGTATGGAACAGTAAATACGTAAGCCAGTAACAGTCATTTATTGTCGTCATCAGGTATTATGGATTGTTCGTAATTGCATGTATTTTATGCAATTTTATACAACTGGCAACGCAGTGGATTTATTTACACGAGACTTACCACAAACGTGTTGAATGATACATTGGGCTAGGATATTACAATGGCTACGACATCACTAGGCGAAAGGAGTTTTTTAGCTTGGTTGTAATTTTATGGGACCACCGTTGTATATGTGGTCTGTTACTGACCACAATGTCCTTATGTGACACATGACTGTGTATATGTATATACAAACACATGCTCTCTTATATACATATGTACATATGCACACACACGTACGTAACGTATATTTTAGAGGGATTTTGTGTAATATAGTGATGTAAGTACAAAGCTATAGTTTTATGTTATATAACGTTAGGCATTATCTTAATTCCATTTGAACATGTATTTATTTATTGAACATCTGTTTGTTTTCAGGCATTTTAGCGGATATGTAAAAACATAAGAATCCTAGGTTTTGGTTCTTTGTCGTTAAAAAGCTATAGCTTCATTTGCAAGACGGAAAATATGAATTGAGAAAACATATCCGATACGATCAAGTAATCTGGGTGATACAGGATGCTTTAGAAGATTAGAAGATTGGATGTGAGGCATGACCATGGTAAAACTGGAACACCCAAGAAAGGCGTTGTCAAGGAGGTAGATTTGAGTTGAACTTGAATGTTGGCTAGGGAAACAGGAAGAGGCCTAAGAAAAAAAGATATTAACAGTGTTAATATCTGTTTGAGTATTGAGACCAGCTTGCTTGAAACAGAAGATATTAATACTTGTAGGAGCATCGTGGGTGATAAATGAAACTTAAAATTAATTTGTGTGCAACTTTATTATGGAGAATATTAAACGCTAAAGTTTAGGAGTATGAGCTCAGGCCGTAGAAGGTTTCAGAACAGGGAAAAAGTATTCTTGTTCCGAGGCAGACCTACCTGGTCAGCCAAATCATTATTCAGGAAGTCTCATGATGAATCAGAACTAAGAAGGCAGGTGAATCTGATGTTTAGATCGAGCCATCTCCGTAGGAATCGTCTTTGCGCTGCAGCTGGAATGTTCTGTCATCCTCTTTTATTTTTTTACTTTTAGGATTCACTGACAAATCTTCCTCACATGGAATTGTCACTTTACTTCTTTAAATAGCACAGATATCTTCGATATTTTTACTTTTCTGGTTTTGATATTTTGGGGGCCTTCCTTTCTTCAAGAAGACTTTGTTTTTCTCTGATCCGAGTTATAATGATTTGATAACTCTAAGAAGGCAGCTTATTTTCAAGTTACTGGAAAAGGCGCCCATACTCACCCAGTCTTACTCTTTTTCTTGCAATCCCCTGCCAAAAAGGATCTTTATTCCACCCCCAATTTTACCTTCCATCTATCCATCCACACACCTGCTTGCTTATTTACCTGTCAACTTATCTATTCATCTGCAATTCCCTTAGAAGCTTTGTGGTTTAAATGATGTGGGAAAAGTGAATATATTCCTATGATGAACTTAGGCAAAAAAATATTAATGGCAGTATCAGTTTCTTTCCAATTTTGGTGAGGCTGGCTAAAAACAGGGAGGTGTGAAACATTTGGAGCAGAAATGTGGTCCTAGGGAAGGGACAGGAAGCGGAAAAGGGAAGCCAGAGACTCAAAAGTTAGCATCTAATTAGCTTATCTTTATCCATGGTAGACCAGATACCCGCTGGGAGTATGTGTGGCAATTGTATGTCAAGTTGTTTTGAAATGGTAGACTTTTTGAGCTTAACTTTTGTTAGGGAGAATCATTATCCTTTATATAATGTGTGTGTGTGTATATATATATATATTTAAACTAGCTGATTTGAGGTAAATTTATATATACTCTGATATAAAGAAAGAGACATCTTTCTAACTTTGTCCCAAGCTTGAGATAGGACCTTAGTCTTGGTTGTAAATCAGTTATGATTTCACATTACTATTCACAGGTGGAAAAGAGACAGCAGTGGAAATAAAATCGCCCATCCTGTTTCTGGGAAACACATCCTACAGTTTGTTGCAATAAAAAGGAAAGACTGCGGAGAGTGGGCCATCCCAGGGGTGAGCGTTAAAATGAAATCAAATTCATGTTTAAGTGCTTGTTAGTGGTTTTACTTACGGCAACAAGGTTATTGTTTGTGCATATTTTCTACCCCACGTGTTTCTCCCCAGGTCAAGTAGTCATTCTTTTGTCTTTCATCCCTGTAACAAAGTGTCATTGTCGGTGACAGTTTAGGATAATCCGAGGCCATTAGAATCTAATTCTGGTACCTTCGGGAAAGAACATAGGCTTTGGAGTTAGATCTAGTCTTGTGTTCTGGCCTTTCCTCTGACAATTGGGTTATAAGGAGTTCAGGCCCTCATCTTTAAAACAAAGGTATCTACCTCCCAGGGTTACTAGAGATAGCATATAAACACATGGTATACAGGCCAGGCGCCGTGGCTCACGCCTGTAATCCTAGCACTCTGGGAGGCCGAGGCAGGTGGATCGTTTGAGTTCAGGAGTTTGAGACCAGCCTGAGCAAGAGTGAGACCTCATCTCTACTAAAAATAGGAAGAAATTAATTGGCCAACTAAAAATATATAGAAAAAATTAGCCGGGCATGGTGGCGCATGCCTGTAGTCCCAGCTACTTGGGAGGCTGAGGCAGGAGGATCGCTTGAGCCAAGGAGATTGAGGTTGCTGTGAGCGAGGCTGACGCCATGGCACTTTAGCCTGGGCAACAGAGTGAGACTCTTGTCTCAAAAAAAAAAAAAGGAAAGGCTTTTCTGTGGAGGTCACATTTGTTTTTGGCTAATTTCTATGAGCCAGATAGTCAGACTTCACTTATGCTGAGAGCAATGACATAATAATGATTTCATCTTAGGATCTTCTATTTTTATCGTTATTTGAAATTCTTATCAAGCAGGGAACTGTTGTCATTGATATTTTGAGAGTTACTCATCTCATGAGTGTATTTTGAGTATCTTTTGTCAGCTAATATTTCAGACATTGGGGATACAACAGAGCAACCAAAACAAACATCCCTGTCTTTTGGTGCTCACATTCTAGTAGGAGAGACAGATATTATAAGATAAATAAAATAAATTCAACATATTGTATGTTAGAAGGGGATAAACATTAAGAAAGAAACTTAAGCAAGATAGAGGACTAAGAAGTGTTTGAGAGTTCACAGTTTTAGACAGGGAAGTTAGAGACAGCCTCCCTGAGAAGATGACATTTGACTAAAGACCTGAGGGATGTAAATGAGTGAGCCATGTGGATATCCGGGGAAAAGCATCTTGGATAGATTTCAAAGCAGGTGCAAAGGCCCTGTGGTAGGAGGATGTCTGGCATGTCCTGGGGAATATGGAGGAAGTTGTGTGGCTGGAACAGAATGAACAATGAGGGAAGAGTCAATTTGCTGTATTCTTTCTTGCCTCCAGGCCGCCTTTCCTTAGTTTGAGTTTGGAACGTGCCAGGAAATTAATTTGATTGGCCCAATTTGCCATAGGCTATAGCCTTGGACCATTTCCATAGTGAAATATATAAGGTATCCTATATTGGCTGCTTCCATTAGAAACAGATGGTTTAGAGAAGAGCATGTCACAGAGGAATGGGGACATCACACAGGAATGTTATGGGCAGATAAAATAATAAATGTCCACTGTACCATTCAATAAATATTTGTTGAAGATTCAAGGCTTATTACCTTTTTTTTTTTTTTTTTTTTTAAATATAACTCTTAGGGGATGGTGGATCCAGGAGAAAAGATCAGTGCCACATTGAAAAGAGAATTTGGTGAGGAAGCTCTCAACTCCTTACAGAAATCCAGTGCTGAGAAGAGAGAACTAGAGGAACAGCTGCACAAACTCTTCAGCCAAGAACATCTAGTGGTAAGAAATGGTCATTCCTAGGCGGGATTTAGTCCTGTGGATTAATGAAAGTGAATCACTCTGGGTGGCCGAGACGGGAGGATTGCTCAAGGTCAGGAGTTCGAGACCAGCCTCAGCAAGAGCGAGACCCCACCTCTACTATAAATAGAAAGAAATTAATTGGCCAACTAAAAATATATTAAAAAAAATGAGCCGGGCGTGGTGGCGCATGCCTGTAGTCCCAGCTACTCGGGAGGCTGAGGCAGGAGGATCGCTTGAGCCCAGGAGTTGGAGGCTGCTGTGAGCTAGGCTGATGCCACGGCACTCTAGCCTGGGCAACAGAGTGAGACTCTATCTCAATAAAAAAAAAAAGAAAAAGATAGAAAGTGAGTCAAAGCTTGCCTATAAATCTAGTAGGTCCTTCTCTTAAGAAAATGGAATACAAGTTTATTTGAAATATATTCATAAAAATAAATTATAGATCTTTACTGTAAATAGATTTCTATTTAAAGTTTTTTTTTTTTTTTTTGAGACAGAGTCTCACTTTTTGTTGCCCTGGCTAGAGTGAGTGCCGTGGTGTCAGCCTAGCTCACAGCAACCTCAAACTCCTGGGCTCAAATGATCCTCCTGTCTCAGCCTCCCAAGTAGCTGGGACTACAGGCATGCGCCACCATGCCCGGCTAATTTTTTTGTATATATATTTTTAGTTGGTCAATTAATTTCTTTCTATTTTTAGTAGAGATGGGGTCTCGCTCAGGATGGTTTCGAACTCCCAACCTTGAGCAATCCGCCCGCCTCGGCCTCCCAGAGTGCTAGGATTACAGGCGTGAGCCACTGCGCCCGACCTTCTATTTAAAGTTTTATAGCTCAACTTTAGGTCAATTATATCATTTATTATATTAATAGTACTTTTTTCCTCTTACTTTTTCTTTACACTATGTGAGCTAATGTAGCAGACTATTTTCCTACATGCTGAGTACCCATTTAACAGAAAACCTTTTTCTAAAGGTTATAAATGAATTCACTCTTGAATTCATGAATTCACTCTTTCTGAAAGGACATTTACATTTTAAATGATGTTATACAGAGTGTTATCTAGTTGATGACCATTTAAGTCTCATGTCTGTTTTGTCTGTATAATATCCATGATTTTTAATAAATAACCTTGTAAGATATGTGTGCACTAATAATAAGGAAAATGATAGTTTTCATTTTTGCTGGCTTTTGTTTGGATCGCTTCGTTCTCTTTTCAGAATTGGGATTTCTTAATTCATTATCTATATAGTCCAGACTTGGGGGGATCACATTTGTGTTAGCTGACTAGATTCAAATCTTTTCATGTATTGATAGCTTAGATATATTAATCTTTAGTTTTATTTACAAATCTCCTTTGTTTAACTAGAAGAATCTACTTTTATATTTATGAGACTATGATCACAGGAATTATTAATACACAATTTATGGACCCTTTTAAAAAATCGTATGTCCCAAATCTGACTATTCCAAATTCTGAAATTAGAGTCCGAGTTGTTGAGGGTTTTATGAATTTTGAAACTGCCTCAAAAGAGAATATTAATCCCTGGGAAATCTGAGACAAGTGTGTGGAATGCTACTTTGAAGGTTCTATGTATTTATATTTCTTTTAAAAAATTTTTTTGCTAAAAAACACAATAGAAAATTTCCCATCTGAACCATTAAGTGGCCAGCTCAGTAGTGTTCAAGTATGTTTGTGTCGCTGTGCAACAAGATATTTGCATTTCTGAACCTAGTGAAGGGAATGAGTATGGTTCTGCCCCACTCATTCCTGTTCCTGGGGCAGGGGTGCCCCAGTGAAGGGAAGAAGGACCCCCAAACTCGCCAGGTGGGTTCTTGGCTTCACAGGGGAAAGAATTGGAGAGCGAGCCAACTAGCGACAGAGAGCTTATTGAGAGAGACAGACAGTCTGGGATCGGCCAAGATGGCTGCACTTGCGCTCTCTCAGCCATCTCTCTCACTCCGTCCTTTTCTGCCTTATCCTTGCATTATTGCACCTTGCGCTTTAAAAAAAAAAATCTGTCTCCTTTCAAAAATAGATTTATAAAGGATACGTTGATGACCCTCGAAACACTGACAATGCATGGATGGAGACAGAGGCTGTGAATTACCATGATGAGACAGGTAATTTTATATTCATGTTTATTAAACTGACTGAGGATCAATTTAAGCCCCTAGCCGACTAGGGTATGATGAAATCTGGGCTATTGTAGCATCTTAAGCCAATTAGCTATTGATTTTTGGATTGTATTTATATGAAAGCAAAATTATTGGTATTATTAATCAAAGAATACATAGAAGAAAGCTTCAAAAATGTTATCACCAGCGACTAAATTTCTTTAATTCATTGGTAACATATGAAATTAAGGTTGAATCTATGGGCTAAAATTATGTGCTTTGAAGTTGTGAGATTATTTGTATAATTCCGTCTTTGTAAAATAAAAACAAGCAACTGGAGATTTGGGTAGGAAGTATGGCAAAGGAAAAGGAAATGAGATTTATATCTTACTGTTTGAAATATTTTTACAGTAAGCATGGATTATCCAAACAGAAAAACAATACCAAAATAATTCCAAGAACTGCAAAAATTTTAAATGAGTGCTTTTTCTGGTCCACAGGTTTTAAAATTTTATGGGGAGAGTCAAATCTGTTATTACAAAAAGAGAAGGGAAATCTGCTATATTAAAAATTAATTTGATCTTAATTTACACATTGAATGGCTTCCCTTGAAACATTTTGTCGTTAAATTGGATGACCTTTTAAGCATCTGCTTTCATCTGCAGCATAATAAAATGAGGGAGCCATGTCAGAAAACTGAGTGCTTTTTTTCTGAGCTGTATAACCTTGTGCAAATCACTTTTCCTCTTGGACTCAGTTTTTTTTTCACTTAGAAAATGAGCTAAAACTAGAAGATCTGTGACTCCTGTCTTCCGTGCTGCTCCTTGTTGAACTTGGGGAATACCCCCAGAGCCATTTCCATCCCTTCTGGGTAACTGCTCTAACCCAGATAGTAGAAGAGTTCATCTTTCTGGTATCGAGAACGTAGGAGAAATTCACAATTGTAATTTAGAAGCAGGTCTGTACAACTTAAGTACTAATACATTTGTTAACTGCTTATTTTTGAAGTTAAAAACAATGACCGATCCTCCAGTGGTTGATTATATAGTTCATGGATTGTTCACTTCGCCCTGTCTTTTTCTCTCTTTAAACTTAAAAACAGTTCTGTTCTGATAATTCCAACGTCTCTGCTATATCTGAGTTTGGTTCTAATGCTCGCTCTGTCTCTTCAGACTGGGTTTTTTGCCTTTTAGCTTCATAGTGTTTTTTGCCTTTTGCCTCATAGTGTTTTTTCTGAGATCTGGCCATGATGTATTCAGTAAATCTGCAGTCCCCAAGCCCTGAGCCCCTGCCGGTACCAGCTGGTGGCCTGTTAGGACTTTATTTCCTTAGGATAAAATGAAAGTGGAATTGTTGGATTGTTTATCATCTCTGAGGAACATGGTGCACTCTGATATCTATTGAATGAATGATCATCAAAGAGCATTTAGTTGTTTTTTTTTTTTTTTTTGAGCATTTAGTTTTTTAAAGTTCTTGATTAGGCCAGGCTCAATGGCTCACGCCTGTCATCCTAGCACTGTGGGAGGCCGAGGTGGGCAGATCCCTCGAGGTCAGGAGTTCGAAACCAGCCTGAGCAAGAGCGAGACCCCGTCTCTACTATAAATAGAAAGAAATTAATGGGCCAACTAATATATATAGAAAAAATCAGCCAGGCATGGTGGCGCATGCCTGTAGTCCCAGCTACTCAGGAGGCTGAGGCAGGAGGATCGTTGGAGCCCAGGAGTTGGAGATTGCTGTGAGCGGGGCTGATGCCATGGCACTCACTCTAGCCTGGGTGACAAAGCGAGACTCTGTCTCAAAAAAAGAAAATAACAAAATAAAAAATAAAAGCTCTCGATCAACACTGTCAAATTGTCCTTCTGACTCAAAAAAAAAAAAAAAAAAAGGAAAAAGAAAATGTTTTTTATTTGTATCTCTACCTAAAATTTAGGAACTTGGCTAATAAAGTCTGGATATTTTGGAGTCGTATAATTTTCAGCGATGCGTTAAGATTATTTTTATTTTATTTTATTTTTTTTGAGACAGAGTCTCGCTTTGTTGCCCAGGCTAGAGTGAGTGCCATAGCGTCAGCCTCGCTCACAGCAACCTCAAACTCCTGGGCTCAAGTGATCCTCCTGCCTCAGCCTCCTCCCGAGTAGCTGGGACTACAGGCATGCGCCACCATGCCCGGCTCATTTTTTCTATATATATTAGTTGGCCAATTAGTTTCTTTCTATTTTTATAGTAGAGAGGGGGGGGGGAGGGGGGTCTCGCTCTTGCTCAGGCTGGTCTCGAACTCCTGACCTCGAGCGATCCTCCCGCCTCGGCCTCCCAGAGTGCTAGGATGACAGGCGTGAGCCACCGCGCCCGGCCTAAGATTATTTGAAGTAAGCATACTGGAAGATGCCTAGACGTGTTGACAAAGAAATGACTCAATGCATTTTCTCTTTCTTCGACGCCGGGCTTTCCCTCGGTATCCAGGCGAGATCATGGATAATCTCAGCCTGGAAGCCGGAGACGACGCCGGGAAGGTGAAGTGGGTGGACATCGGCGCGAAGCTCAAGCTCTACGCCAGCCACTCTCAGTTCATCAAACTGGTGGCAGAGAAGCGGGACGCGCACTGGAGCGAGGACTCCGAGGCCGACTGTCGCGGGGTATAGCGCGTGGTCGCCGTGCACACCCCAGGTCCACAAAGGAGCATGCACTGCAGGAGGGCAGCGTGTCGCACTGCTTGTACTTTATACAAAGGGCAAGGCAGGCCACCGTGGGCCTGTCCGCTTCCAGAGCGATTTGCTTTAGAGGGTTTTGCATCAGACATAACATTCAATAAATAATGCTGAAACGGAACACCGGATTCTTCAGCCTTCTGGTCAAAAGGAGTATAAATAGTCGTATTTTGTGCGTGTTCTATCTAAGCATGGCTTACACGCAACGGAAGCAACCGGTGCTTCTTGGAAGAATCATAACCCGAATAAAGACACGTTCTCGATCAGCCGCAGTTTCTGTTCTCCATCGAGTTCTCGCTTGTCAGTTCTCGTTCCCGGCTAATCTCCTGAGGCCTAAGGGACGTTCCTGTCACATCGGGCTCCTTCAAGATGAGCGCCGCCGTGGGATGGACGTACAGTTTGATGTCAAGTCTGATTTCTCTTGAAATTATTTGCCATTATGCTTCGTGTGATCTTGTTGGAGCTGATCTCAAAAACGGGAACTTTATGTATTCTTGACTTTAGAGTGATTAGTTTTGTGAGGAAATTTGAGGCACTCTTTCAGTAATAAAGGTTGAGATCGATGAATAAGAGCTCATCTCCTCATTTTCAAAAAATTCTGAATTGAAAAACTATGTCCAGGAAACTAGTAATTAACATCAATATGTTTATTGCACTCCAGTGTAACTCCTGTATGTTATTAGCCAATTAAAAATAGGCTGGGTGAGGTGGCTCACGCCTGGGATCCTAGCACTTTGTGAGGCTGAGGCGGGAGGATCAAGCAAGGGCAGGAGTTCGAAACCAGCCTGAGCAAGAATGAGACCCCGTCTCTACTAAAAATAGAAAGAAATTAATTGACCAACTCAAAAATATATTGAGAAAACTAGCCAGGCATATTGGTGCATGCCTGTAGTCTCAGCTACTCGGGAGGCTGAGGCAGGAGGATGGCTTGAGCCCAGGAGTTTGAGGTTGCTGTGAACTAGGCTGATGCCATAGCACTCTAGCCCATGCAGCAGAGTGAGACTCTGTCTCAAAAAAAAAAAAGAAAAAATAGGTGTTCAAGAAGGAATTGCAATCAGACAGGAACAGAGCTCTTTCTTAGGAAGGGAATGTTAAAGATTGAAATAGTGGCCGGGCGTGGTGGCTCACACCTGTAATCCTAGCACTCTGGGAGGCTGAGGCGGGAGGATTGCTGGAGGTCAGGAGTTTGAGACCAGCCTTAGCAAGAGTCAGAACCAATCACTACTAAAAATAGAAAGAAATTAATTGGCCAACTAAAAATATATATAGAAAAAATTAGCCAGGCATGGTGGCGCATGCCTGTAGTCCCAGCTACTCGGGAGGAGGCTGAGGCAGGAGGATCGCTTGAGCCCAGGAGTTGGAGGTTGCTGTGAGCGAGGCTGACGCCACGGCACTCTAGCCCGGGCAACAGAGTGAGACTCTGTCTCAAAAAAAAAACAAAAAACCAAAAACACAAAAAAACTTTTTCATGGTAAACATGCATTGAACAGACAGGAGGCTTTTTCTCCCCCTAATATGACAGTGGGTTTTGCTGAGAGACATTAGCATGTTTGATTTCAGCATTACCTCATACCCCTCTGGAAGAGTTACAGGGCTTATGTATGGTATTAACTTTTAAAAATCCATAAAATCCTCTTCCCGAGGGTATGTAATAAAGGTATTTATACTTGATGAGGATAACCTGTTTGGTGAGTAAGAGGCTGGTGGCCTTCCTACAGCAGGACTCAGCTTCTGCTGTGACTGGCAGGAAGTGATTGCTTCTTCCTGGCACTGAACAGAACTCTCTGAAATCAAAGCTACTTACAAAAACGTCTAAGGAAGTTCGAGCAATTAATTCTCTGAAAAACTATATTTACTTATGTTTCATAGTTTTGATACATGAATAAAGCTATTAGGCTATGTTAAAGATTTATTTAAAGTGTAACTAAAACACGTGGTCTAGTTAGTAAGTTCTTTATTATTTTTTTTTTTTTTTGGAATTTTCACTGGAACATTTATAAAGTATGCAAAATGATAAAACTATCAGCATCAACAACAGATACGATAGAGGGAGATCATCTTCTAATTGTAAATATCCAGCACCATCTATAATGGGGAAAAATCAGATTATAAATGTTAGCTGATGACATTCCCAAAGAAACAGCTACTCCTATGTCACTAGGTAATATTCCCTTCATGTTTACTTTTCTTATGTTTTATGTATAAGGAATATTTTTTTTTTGTTTTAGAAACATTTGGCAAAATAAATAGTAATAATACATACCATTTACTGAATATCTATGTTCTATTATATAATCCTCATTGCAATTTCTATGAAATTAGGTGGTATTATTCCCATTTCACAGATGAAGAAACTGATATTTAGAAAGATGGCCCAAGGTTTTAGTAAGCAAGGGACAGAGCTGGGATTTGAATCTTGGTCTGGCTCATTCTAAAACCTGTCTATTGTATTCCCTACTGGGGTTATGAATCTTCCATGATTTATTATTTCAGTATGCAGTTTGGAAGATTGTACATTACATAAATAGTACTCATGTTATTCATAGTAATGCAGCTATGATTTGTGACTTGAAATTCAAGGACCATACCTGATTTGGCTAAGGCATTGTTGAAAGTATTTACATAATTTTCACCCAATGACAGTTTATTTGGTAATATCTTAAAATAAGGACAAATGGTCACAATATTTGTTTTGCCAACAGGTATTCTTGAGCTTCTGAAAGTGTTTCAAACTCAAATAGAAGATATGCTAAACTTACTTAAGACGTAGCTATTTTAGGAGCTAAATATTTGGTAGCTAAAGAGAAACTTGAAAATTCTAAGCACTTTGAGAGGCTACTCTTGTTTTAATAGTATGTTTGCTTGTGCTTAGGACTTCTGGTGGTTGGTATAATTTTCTAAAATTTCTGCAGTTTTATTAAATAAACTGACATTAAAATACATTCTTCGGAGAAATCGTTTTGAATTAAGTTGGTCTTTTTATACCTACGTTCATCATATTATTACTTTACCAACGTGAGCACAATCTGAGGTTATTAAACACTTTTTTAAATTATTTCAGCATATTATAGGGGTACAAATGTTAAGATTACGTATATTGCCTATGCCCCCCCTCACCCTATTAAATGCTTTTGATAAAAATATTCAAAAATGTATAATACTGCTTGAAAGATATTTGGAGATTTTACTAACCGTATATAACTTCTGGCTTAGTGGTGAGAATTATTTCTGTCAAAATAGATAACACAGGTTATAGTTACTATATGAAGGTATTTTCACCATAATTCCTTCTTCACGAACTTCCCCTGTGTCTCCCATGCAATGGTTATTTTATTGGTAATGTGTTAATATTGGTATAATTGTGTGTTCTGGGGAAAGAAAATTAGGTGGTTCTGTTATACTTAAATGCTAAGTTGAATCCTTAACTGTATGTCTGCAACATAGAGCTTAATTTCTCCCACTTGGCCTCACTTGGCTTGATAAAAGTATTTGAAGTGATAAAAAGTACGAAATCAGGCTGGGTGTAGTGGCTCACACCTGTAATCCTAGCACTCTGGGAGGCTGAGGCGGGAGGATCGCTTGAGGTCAGGAGTTCAAGACCAGCGTGAGCAAGAGCGAGACCCTGTCTCTACTATAAATAGAAAGAAATTAATGGGCCAACTAATATATAGAAAAAATTAGCCAGGCATGGTGGCGCATGCCTGTAGTCCCAGCTACTCGGGAGGCTGAGGCAAGAGGATCGCTTGAGCCCAGGCAGGAGTTGGAGGTTGCTGTGAGCGAGGCTGACACCACGGCACTCACTCTAGCCTGGGCAACAGAGTGAGACTCTGTCTCAAAAAAAAAAAAAAAAAAAAGTACTAAATCAGCACTTCAAGGCAGTAAAACTTGTTAGGAGAGAAACTGTTGGGTAAAAATCCAGTTTCTGTTTATTCATCAGCTACTTTCCAGGTAAATTAAAATAAATACTATATATAATATTAATTGATGTATTATTATTTTAAAAAGGGCCAGGTTCAGTGGCTTGCATCTGTAGTGCCAGCTACTGGGGAGGTTGAGGTGGGAGGATTGCTTGAGGCCAGGAGTTCAAGGCTGTAGTGTGCTGTCATTGGAGTCTGTGAACAGCCACTGCACTCCAGCCTGGACAACATAGTGAGACATCTTCTCTTTAAAAAATTAAAACAGCCCGGCGCGGTGGCTCACGCCTGTAATCCTAGCACTCTAGGAGGCCAAGGTGGGAGGATCGCTCAAGGTCAGGAGTTGTAAACCAGCCTGAGCAAGAGGGAGACCCCGTCTCTACTAAAAATAGAAAGAAATTAATTGGCCAACTAAAAAAATATATATAGAAAAAATTAGCCAGGCACGGTGGCGCATGCCTGTAGTCCCAGCTACTCTGGAGGCTGAGGCAGGAGGATCATTTAGCCCAGGAGTTGGAGGTTGCTGTGAGCTAGGCTGATGCCACAACACTCTAGCCTGGGCAACAGAGCGAGACTCAGCTCAAAAAAAGAAAAAAGAAAAAAAAATTAAAACAGCAACACAAAGGAATATACCTTGTTGGTATCTTCTGTTTTTTTTTTTTGTATATATTTTATTTTATTGTTTTGTTTTTTTAATTTGTGTTTTTTGGAAGCATGATCATGAGGATTGGTATATATTTTAAATGAAAGCAATCTTGAATGAAAGTCAAAGTAGAAGCCTCAAGGTTTGTAGCCTTTGCACCAAGCAAGCTAATAATGCCTTTAGGATAGGGAGATGTGTTGTTTTGTGTTGAGATCAGGCCATTTCTAGATTTGCTGGTTTTACAGTAAGCTTTTCTCATTTACTATGAATTGTCCATAAGACAAAAAAAAAGCCTGTGGCAAACTTTTAAAAATTTCTTAAGCTAATATTGCATATATTTCTGTAAACTTAAATTTTGTGAAATACCGTGGGCATTAGGAAAAGAATACTTTTTCAGGACTGCAAAAATTTTGATCTAAAGATCTTGGAGGAAATTGAGTTTATAACCCATGAATTCTAATTTGGGTAGATCAGCTGGGTTTGATTCTGCCATATGTTTTTAAAGGTAGGAAGAGTTATTCCATCAGTCCATTGCCAAAAAACAATTTAAAAAAAAAAAAGAGTTATTCTTACCTTTCCTGACAATCAATGTCACTTACGTTATCAATATAATCATAAAATCTTACCCCAATGATGCCCTAGAAATAAAAAAAATTAGTAAGACATTTTTTTTAGTCCATTAACTAAATTTGTAGTTTATAGTAGCATAAAAATAAATGACTTACTCCCAGTTGGTTCATAATAGCAGTGACTAACTGTGAAAGGAGGAAAATCAATAATCAGTGCAATTAATCGGTTTTTTTATCTTATATTTATCTTAGTAAATATGTAAGTTACAATATTTTCTATATGAAGATCGTTTTCTATTGAAAAATTCAGTTTTATTGCTTAGTATTTTATTTACATGATGTAAGATTTAAAAAATAAAGACGTTATATCTAGATTTAAACTATTTTAATTCTCAGAAATATTTTCTTCTAACTGCCTGGTAGTTGTATTTACTATAGTTGAAAGTTAGAAAATTGATTTGAACGGTTTGTGCACTTCCATTCAAGTCCTGTCTTTCATAAATGATGCAAAGTCCCTGTGTGAATGATATTTGAACCAAAATTTTAGGATAACTATGAATACTTTGTTTTCAGGATTTGGTCACATGAGCACTTTTACTGGAAAACTATTGTTTTGCAGTTTAGCAATTGAGAGCATGGAAAAGGGTTTTGGCTAACAACATTTTTAGAAAGAGCTAGTAATTTGAATGAATTAAATTCCTCCTCTGAGGAGTCAATATTTTCATTGGAAGGGACCTACGAGGTAAATTCATACATTTTGCCTGCTGATTTAATTGTCCAGATGAGATTAGAATCTAGGCTCTCAAACCATAGGCTAGTGCTCTTTAAGCCATGCTTCAATGGAAAAGTGAACTTGCTAATTTTGTAATCATCAGTAATTATTAATAATCATTGAAGTTAGTTTCCTAAAACATGTTTAGTTAGAGATATGCTAGAAATTTCACAATTGGCCCTTTGGAACTTGACGATAATGTTGCTTAAATAGAGTGGGTTGTGTGTAGAACTCTAGCAATTGGAACTCAAAAGACTTAGGTTTTTATTTAGGCTCAGAAGTTATCAATTTGACCTTAATCTTTCTGGGATACGTAAACATTCTTCGAGATGGTTGACTTTAAGCAGTCTATGTTGAAGAATCCTCAGAAATTTTATCTCAGGCACTCAAACGATTGAGATCTAATTTTCTGACATTTTTACAAAATACTGCATGTTCCTGATTCTAAGATACCATCAATTATAAAATGTACCATTTCATTAGTAATAGCTTTGTAAAGAAAAACAAGATCCTAGATTCAACGGATGTATTCATTGTGTCCTGATTTAAAAAAAAAAAAAAAATCTGTAGAAAGTGTGGTTTAGATAAATAGAATTTTTTAGTGTTATGTTTTGTAATTCTATTCAAGCATTCAGCATTTTCTTTTGTGGAGATTCTGAGTAATTTATTGTATCAGTAAAAGGCCTCCTTAAGCTGAGTTATTATAGAACATATCTGTTAGAATTTAGATTTGATAATCTTTAGTATGTGTTTATTATAATTCGTCATTAGTGAAGAATTAATCCTTCCTAAAGCAATTTCTCCTGTAACGGAAGTCTTCTCTTTACTCTTGCAGTCATTGATAATAGAAGAAATTATCATGTTAGTTTGTGGTTTGGATAAATTGAATAAATAAATGTAGAACCCTTCTCATGCGTTGAGATGGTTTTTTTGCTTTGAATTTAACAGCTCTGCCTTATTTTGTATTCAAGTAAACCAATACTGAAATAACTAATACAATCATTTTCATGATGAATTGGCTCATCGTATGTAGGCTATTGAATGCAGTACTTTGACAGACTTTATAGATTAACAGGAAAGAACATATTTACCGAGATAAGATCATTAAGTGCCTGGAGGATCTAGAATAATAAAAACAATCAAATTATCAAGGAGTCGTAATTCAGAATTTTTATCTATCTCTTCTATGTCATGCATTTTATATTAGCTTGGTAAATGAAAGCATGCCTTTTAGAATTCTTAGAATTTCTAAAGTTTGTTAAGACTTAAGTCACTAATATTTTAAGCACCTCTCTTCAAATCTAACCATCTCTGGAAGCATATAGTCTATATTTTCCTTTGTGGGAACTAAACACAGGGACTTTTTGGAAAGATCATCAAATCTGTCCTTACTGAGTTGGAAAAAAGACTATATTTTGGTATCACCTTTTTATGAAAAAAATGTTGTTTTCTATAAATGTAATATTAAAAACTGGAATTAATATGCTATAATTTTTTAAGTTTTTTAAAAAGTATTTTACTGAATCAATCATAATTACATAATTACATATATGTAATTATCACTTATTCAGTAAAATCTTTTCAAAAGTAAAATTTAAACAATTCTTTTATACCATGACTGTAACCTTAAATCAAGTCCAAAAACTTCTGGGACAGATTTACGTTTCAATTAGAATGCATTTTCCTCCCACTAATGACAAATACAAACATAAAATTTTAGAGGCAAAATGGACATTGTAAATCATCTATTTTCATTATTTTATATTCTAGAAGAAGGTACGGGGCCAAAGGAGTTTTAAGAATATTCCGAAGCATTAAATGAGAGAGAGGAAGCTCACATCTCCAAATCATTTGACTTCAAATTAAATGCTTTTTCTACTGCTCCTGCCACACGATTAAGGAATGTTTCAGGTTTTAGGTAGTTCACTCTTCAAGGATATGAATGATTTTAAATTACTCAAATCACACAAAGTATCAATACCTAGTGGTCCCCCAAAGAGAATGTTAACCATTTATTCAAATTATCAAATTCCTCCCCAATTAAATCTATAGAATTGTCAAGTTTTTGTTTTGTATTCGTGTAAGTACTTTCTTAAAAGGAAGCTTTAAATGTAATTACCTGATTTTGATTGTTAGGAAAGGGAAAAGGAATTGGAATCTACAGAAAGGGGAAAAAAAAACAAAACAGTGAATTGTGAATGAAAAAAACTGAACATTTTCTTTTGGCCTTTTTGTCATTTACACATTCACTTACCCTTCTATCCATCTATCCATCCATCCCTGCAATATTTATTGAGCAATTATACGTGTGAGTCTAGAAATAGCAGTAAATAAGACATTGTTCTTTTGGAGGTCACTTCCTAGCTGGTGGAGATTAGAGTCTAGTGGATTCTATATAATTTTTTCTCTCCAGAGGTATGGTTGTTTTGCTTAATTAGTCAAAGTCCAGGAATCTGTCTTATGTATCAGTCTTGGCATGAATCTTTCTTGCAAACCCAGTTATCTTCTCTTGGGCTATTTCTTTGCTGGCTTTTTAAATACTATTCTGCCATCTGGTGGTAGTAGGAAGAGTTTCCATTTCAAATACTAGGGATTCTTGTAATTGCCACCTAGATTTACATAAATTTAAATGTAAGATGTCAACATGGATTCCTAAATCCTAATTATTAGGCAAGACTCCAGGATGTTGCATCAGTTTAAAACCAATAAACTTGTGTGTTCTAAAAAAATGTTAGGTAGAAAAAAAAATAAAGAGAGAATGAAAAATTTAAAATTTGTTTCAAAATAAATAAATAAAACAAATAAACTGAATTTCAGCCCGAAATAGGGAAACAATGCACCTAGCCCCAGCTAGAACCAAAACCATTAAATCATTCACAATTAATTACAAATGCAAGTATTTAGAAATTTAGTGTCTAGGATTCAATTAGAACATGTAAAAACATTTAAGGGGAAGATATATTCCATCGGGGACTGTGACTTTAGTGACAAATTTCCAAACGCTTAACTAAAAATGGGGAGAAAGAGTTTGAAATTAAGCACAAGGAAAGGGGAGGTGCTTATTACATTTAGATATAAAAGCAAAATTTATGCAAAAGCATGTTTGTATTTTTAAAATATTTAGGGAGTCAGACAAGATAGCAAGCAAGATGCTATTTTATTTATTTATTTTGAGACAGAGTCTCACTTTGTTGCCCAGGCTAGAGTGAGTGCCTTGGCATCAGCCTAGCTCACAGCAACCTCCAACTCCTGGGCTCAAGCAATCCTCCTGCCTCAGCCTCCCCAGTAGCTGGGACTACAGGCATGCACCACCATGCCTGGCTCATTTTTTCTATATATATTAGTTGGCCAATTAATTTCTTTCTACTTATAGTAGAGACGGGGTCTAGCTCTTGCTCAGGCTGGTTTCGAACTCCTGACCTTGAGCGATCCTCCCTCCTCAGCCTCCCAGAGTGCTAGGATGACAGGTGTGAACCACTGCGCCCGGCCCTGGTGACCTTTTTTTTTTTTTATAATTAATTTTAAATAAATATTTATTTCTCTTTTCTTCTTTTTTTTTTGTTTTTTTTACTTTTAACTTCAATTACTGACACATACTTCCACCTGGTTAACCTCTTAACACCTTTCTTTCTATATCAAAATTTGGCAAATTTCATAACCATCATCCAACTACTAAATCCTTTTTGCAATGTGAGATCCCCCCAACTCAGGCTTACCAGAGGCGGTTGTGGAGGTAGGGGAAATGGGAATTGGGGAAAAAATGGTGGCACTTGCGGTGGGAAAAATGGTGGTATTTGCGGTGGGAAGAAGTTAAATCTCTATAGAAAGAAGACACGATGTCAGTCATTTCAGACAGTGGCAAACGTGTTAAAATGATGGACACAGCATTTGAAAGTAGCGCTAGGAGTTTACCTGTTCGCTGGAACTTCCTCCAAACTGTTCAAGCTTGTAAAACAACAACAGCGACAAGGTCAAACAACATATGGCAAGATATGATCCCATGTGGAAAGAGATTTTATTCTAAATGACAATATGCGATAAGCCACCGTCAAGCATCGCACCCATCCTAATATAGCTTCCTGTCTGAAATAAACCAGTTGGGCATCTAGTAGGCAAAAGCTGGATTAATTTTGTCCAATGATTTAGAACCCTTAGCACTTTTCGCCTTCTATCCAAAGAATGTTAGTTATTTACATTGCTTAGGATTAATGACATGTTACATGAATATCTTTTTTTAATCTTTTTTTTTTTTTTTTTTTTTGAGACAGAGTCTCACTTTGTTGCCCAGGCTAGAGTGAGTGCCCTGGCGTCAGCCTCGCTCACAGCAACCTCCAACTCCTGGCCTCAAGCGATCCTCCTGCCTCAGCCTCCCGAGTAGCTGGGACTACAGGCATGCACCACCATGCCCAGCTAATTTTTTTTTTTTTTTGTATATATACTTTTAGTTGGTCAATTAATTTCTTTCTATTTTTAGTAGAGACGGGGTCTCGCTCAGGCTGGTTTCGACCTCCCGACCTCGAGCAATCCTCCCGCCTCGGCCTCCCAGAGTGCTAGGATTACAGGCGTGAGCCACCGCGCCCGGCCCTTTTTTTAATCTTTGAAAAATGAAAAACAGTGTTCTTGATTTAGTTCTCAGCACTTTACAAATCCCAAGTGAAGGGAGTAGAAAAATGTAAATTTGAATGTTGCATCCCAAACATAAATTTTCCTCTTTCGTGAGATGAAAACACGTAGGAAATGCTTTCCAGCCCAGAAATGCAGTCGCTCTAGCTCTGCAACTGAGTTGGCAGCTGAGGAGGGCATACTCACGGGGACAGGCAGGGAGGTGGCAGTGCTTAAAAGGCCAACCAAGATGAGAAATTTCATCCTGAAGGTGAAATGCCTGGAATTGAAGCGTTAGGAGATCATTTCTAGTGTTTTCTTCTTTTTCTTTTTCTGTAAGTCCTATTTTTGCCATAAATAGATGGTTTAGTTAGAAGTGTTCAAATAACGGCCAGGCTAAATCCTGCCTCCAGATTCAGGTTTTATAAGCCTAGAAGATTATTTTTATTTTATTTATTTTTTTTATTTTTTATTTTTTTTGAGACAGAGTCTCACTCTGTTGCCTAGGCTAGAGTGCCGTGGCGTCAGCCTCGCTCACAGCAACCTCCAACTCCTGGGCTCAAGCAATCCTCCTGCCTCAGCCTCCCAAGTACCTGGGACTACAGGCATGCACCACCATGCCCGGCTCATTTTTTCGATATACTTTTAGTTGGCCAATTAATTTCTTTCTATTTTTCCATTCTATATTTTCTATTCTATTTTTCTATTTCTATTCTATATTTTCTAATCTATATTTGTTTCTATTTTTTCGGATCTCACTCTTGCTCAGGCTGGTCTCGAACTCCTGACCTTGAGCATAGAAAAGTATTTTTAAAAACTTGTTTAGACACTCTTTAGAATGCTTTAGACAAGACATGCACTCTTTGCCTTCCAACATAGACCACCACTTCCTAGCCTTTTCTTAATCAGTTTATAGTTCAACCTATACCTGGATCTGTTTGGTCCCTGAAGTTATTTGCTCACAAATCTTTTAGACACCAATGTTGCATCATGCTTTCTGTTGGGAAATGGTTCCCACTGGCTCCAATGAGAGGAGAGTTTTTATGTGATACACAAATATAAGAAATTCACCTGAAGCTTGTGCCTTCATGAAACTTACCAGGCCTTCATGTGGTGTGGATGCTATCAGAAAAATTTAGTAAAATAGAATGGATTGCTAGAGAATAAATATGGTAAGGGATCAATTCCATAAAGCAAATCAGCTGGCCTTTTACTGGGCTGTTGGTTCTCAAAGTCAACCTTTTTATGTTTTTACTTTTTTATTTTTTTTCAGCATATTATGGGGGTACAAATGTTAAGGTTACATATATTTCCCTTGTCCCCCCCCCCTTGAGTCAGAACTTCAAGCATGCCCATAAAATCACATTTAATTGAAATTAACTTACCTTGTGAGTATCAAACCAAATCACTGGATTCTGGAATTAGATTTAGAGAGAGAGAAAAAAACCTTCATGCTATTCTTTTTAAGACTCGTCCCAGCATCTGAGGCAAATTATATCTATTTATATATAAATCATTCTTTAGCTATTATTTTCTAAATATTGAAAACTCAACTCTGATGTGTCTCAGTGCTAATTTACTTTGCCTGAATTTAGACAACTTATTCCCTCCCTTTTTTTTTTTTTTTTCCTTTCATGTTTTTCCTTTGTATTTTTCTTCTTTCTGGATTCAGACACTTGAATTTCTTTTTTCCTGGTTATAAGTGGACCTACTGGAAATCATTAAATTATCCAACAGAACAACATCTTACATTCGTTTATCTAGTGCAATAGAGTCAGTACAGATTATGCTGTATGTCTCTTCAATTACCTTTCTTGCAGATGGCTGTCAAAGTGACAAACTCAAGGAGTGGTGTGATCTCCTAGTTGTTCTATACCCATCTAGCATTTAAGCCATGTTACTAATGCCTTTATAGTCAGAGGCAAAATGAGTCACAACAATTCGAACTAAACCGAATGACTGCATTCAGACCATGAACTCCACCTTCTAAAATATCTCAACTACACAGAAATAGGCTTACTGAGTGATGACCGAGGAAATAGCTTCATCTCCCTGGTTGGGGTTAGTCTCTTTCTCACAAACAACGCAGAATTAAAAATTGTGGCCACCAAGTATATTAAATGTCTTCCATATCGTCATACACGTGGGATCCTTAACTGATATAGAAACTTTAAGGTTTGCAATTTTCTGTTATTAAATACTGTTTTTCATTTCAAAAGGAAAATTCTTTTCTTTTTCTTTTTTTTTTTTTTTTAGATTTATTTATTGTTTTTACATCTGCCTGGCCAAAGAGGAAAATTGTTTTCAAATAAAAAAGCTTTAAAATAAATATTTAGGTGGTGTCCTTAGCATTAAAATCACGTTTCACTATTTTAAAACATTTTTATTTATTTTTTTCTTTTTTTTTCTTCTTTTTTTCTTTTTCTTTTTCTTTTTTTCTTCTTTTTTTTTTTTTCTGGTCAAGTGGAGCAGTGGGAGTGGAGAAGGAACAAAGGAATCTGTAACTGGTTGTGATCAATTAGTTGTAAACACCACTGCACTAGGACCAACCTAAAACATTTTTAAAAAGTTGCCCGAGGGTAAAATCATTTAGGTCTAATCAATGCTTCCGAACATAATTTCGCTATTCCCAAGAACTTGGTTTCTAATTAGTTAAACCCTTTTTAGCGTCACATAAAAACGTTCTGAAATTTGGAATAATTTATAAAATTATTTCTCTACCTGGAAAAAATTCCAAATAATAATTAGATTTTGATTTATCAAACCGAACTTAATCATTAATATTTACAAAGGCCATACCTGGTATCATGTGGTTCTGGTTGAGAACAAGTGACTTATTGAGCTCAGAAAAGAGATAAATAAAATTTTGAGGTATTTGGAGAAGATTATTCTGATAAAAAAAAAAGAATAAACTCCTCCATGAGTATCTTTCAGATAAATTTCCCTAGGAGGGGCACGTTTTTTCTTACCTGTTGGTAAGGTCCTTAACAACAAACAAACTTTTGTTTTCAAATAATCAAAGATCATTGTATTAAGGCATTACATTTCAGATAGAAAAATATGTAAAACACCACTTAGTTTCAAATATTTGTAGGTAGATAAAGTGAGTGACAGATTCTTTTATTGTCTTGCTTTAGACCTTAGAAAACTATGATGATGCCTTCTATATTTTTGTGATCTAGCCTTTACTATAATAGTTACCAAAGAAGAGCTCAAATAAAAACACAAATTTTCTCTTATGACATATTTTTGGTTATCAGTTTACAGTAGTAATATTTATCTCTTTCTACGTTGGATGTCAAGACACCTCATGGTTCTCTGTCTGTTTTAACTTTACATAACCTTTATTTTTCAGTAACAAAGCATGTAGAAAGTTTTGTAGGACTTCCCTCACCCCCAAAACATGCCCAACTGCACAGAAGCTAGGATCGGTTTGATCAAGCAGTGTATAATCTTCCACATTCTAAACTGAATTTGGTTGAAAAACACTTGAATTCAATTTTTTTTCCTGTTTAAACTTACATAATGACAAAGGGCCTTGATGAACAACTACCAATAGTATTTTAAAACTGAGAATTTGTTTCCCATAAGAAACATCTCATACTTTTTCCTCACCCACACTCACATACATTTTATTTTATTTTTTTTAAGGATTAGGGTCTAGGAAGCACAATTATAATTTGATGTCAAGTAGGAACCCCGGGTTGGTCTTTCTGATTTGATTGCTTAAATAAATAACTGGAAGTAGACTTGAATAAGCATTTGGATTTTTATGGACTCTTTATTAGGATATTAAGATATTGAAAATAATGCATGTTAACATAAAAGAGCAATCCCCCACTTGTAGTGTACATGATATTATGAATAGTATGAATGCATTATTTTTTTTTCAAGTTTTACAATTACTAATTACCTCCTAAGTTGATGCAGAGAGTAAAATTACTATGAGTTACACTTCTGTTCACAATGTACAGTGTTTTGTATATACTGACTTTACCTAAAAGATGTATTTCCAAAGTTGTGTTAAATGCCTGGTGCATTTATTTTTATCAAGGAGTTGCTCTCATTGTCTTTTTTTTTTTTTTTTTTATCATAAACTCAAGTGTTAAACTCTCATTGTCTTCTTACACATGCGAATGTTTTGCTAAATATAAATCTACAGGTATCACAGCTGCATATATTTCTGACGTGGTTACGACAGAGGATGGTGGAAAGGTGGATTTCTTTCAAATCTTCATTCAAAACAGGAGATTCTCATCTATGTCTTCTATAAAACAAAAAACAAAAAGCATTTTTAGGGGGTAGCTAGAGTAGAGGCATAAACAATGCAGGGGAATTGGAGAAATGACCTAATAAGCCAGAATAAAGGTGATATTCTCAACCCTGGTAGGGGCTGGGTGTGGTGGCTCACGCCTGTCATCCTAGCACTCTGGGAGGCCGAGGCGGGAGGATCGCTCGAGGTCAGGAGTTCGAAACCAGCCTGAGCAAGAGCAAGACCGCATCTCTACCAAAAATAAAAAGAAATGAATTGGCCAACTAAAAATATATAGAAAAACTTAGCCGGGCATGGTGGCACATGCCTGTAGTCCCAGCTACTCGGGAGGCTGAGGCAGGAGGATTGCTTGAGCCCAGGAGTTTGAGGTTGCTGTGAGCTAGGCTGACGCCATGGCACTATAGCCTGGGCAACAGAGTGAGACTGTCTAAATAAAAAAATACATATATTAATTGGCCAACTAAAAATATATAGAAAATATTAGCTGGGCATGGTGGCGCATGCCTATAGTCCCAGCTACTCGGGAGGCTGAGGCAGGAGGATGGCTTGAGCCCAGGAGTTGGAGGTTGCTGTGAGCTAGGCTGACGCCATGGCACTCTAGCCTGGGCAACAAAGTAAGACTCTATCTCAAAAACAAAAACAAAAATAAAAATAAATAAAAATATATCTTGACTATGTTTACTTTTCTTTATTTCCCCCCTGCCACTTCCCTAGTTCAAGTTCTTATTGACTCTTGCCTGGATTTACCACAACATTTTCTCAAGTGTTCTTTGCCCTCTCTACAATGTAACCAGAGGAATCTTTCTTAAATAGGATCCCAGGGAAATCACTCCCTTGTTGAAAACACTTTGGTGATTCCCCCAGTTCTCTTAGGATAATGTCTTTAAATGCCTTCATAGAACATGAGCATGATCTAACTGGTTCACCCCATTGGTCCCACTTGGAAAGTTTACTAAAGATTGGCATGGGTATATGTCAATGTATGCACAGTATGTCATAGGCGCTAAATAAATGAAGACTCCTCCACCTCTTAATTGGACTCCATTCTTATAGATAAGGAAAATGAGACTCACTAAGGAAAAGTAGTGGCATGCCCTTATTCACGTAGCTAGTGAATGACAGAGCTGGAATATTTGAGCACATCTAGTTCAGATCACAGGCAGTTAAAATTCAGTAAAAGACTGGCTCAAATTTATCTTCTCATTCTGTGAATTTCTCAAATCGAGATTTTTTTTTTGTCTTTCCTAGCTACATACCCAAAGCTTGTTTACTTGTTCTGACTGAATATTTAATATCTCCTTTATTGGCTTATTATGTGATAATTTTTTCCCTCTCTTCAGAATAACATGACGATGGCCAAACCACAGGGCACAAACAAGATCATTAGTAGCTTTGCAAATGACTGCACTTTAAGTCTTCCTGCTCCTCCCAGACAACCGCCCGGCTCAGGGCCTGGGTGAGCTCACAGGCTGAAAAGCTGCCACAAGTTTCGCAAAAGGAAGAGCGAAACGCAACTGGTTTTCTGAAATAAATGGCCTCTGTTCAGATTTGCCTTTTTGATTAGTTCTTTAAGATCACGTGCCACACAAAAGAGCATATACAAACATGTCCTATTCCAGCTGAGTTCTCCCCTCTTGATAATGGTGGGGTGGAGGGCAACAGTACTTGGATCTGTTTTGTCCTTTCAATATGGGGACTGGGAAAAACAGTGTTAGCCATATATTTAGGGATGTATTTGAATTTTTATAAGCACTCTGTGGAATAGATGTTAGAAAGAAAGTTGGCATTATTTGTATGGGTCTGGGTCTTAATAGCTTATTCATTTCATATCAACGCTAACAGCATTAAAATCCTATATGGCATCCAGCTTCCAAGATGGCCTCCAAGATGGCCTCCAGTGGTCCCCCAGTGGTCCCCCACTTCCTGTGGTCTCCTTCCCAAAGTCTAGCAGGGTTGGTCAGGGTGACCCACAGAATGTGGTAGAAGCAATGATATGTCACTGCTGAGATTAGGTTATAAAAGACATGGTGGCATCAGTTGTGGGGTCTTGGGTGTTCTCTCTCTCCTTCTCTCCCTCCCTGCTTGACCCGGAAGCAATCGGATGCAGACACCATGCTGTGAGCAGCCCTGTGGAGGAGAGACCTACAGGCAGACAGCCACGACACGAATGACCTTAGAGGCCCTAGTCAAGCCATCAGGTCACTGCCACGCTGGCTGGCAGCTTGACCTCCACCCAATGAGGGACCCTCGGCCAGAACATCCAGGCCGGCTACCCCCAGATTCCTGGTCAGGAGTTCGAAACCAGCCTGAGCAAGAGCGAGACCCCGTCTCTACTAAAAATAGAAATAAATTAATTGGCCAGCTAATAAGCTTATTCTAAGATTTACATGCAAATAAAAAACAAACAAACAAAAAAGAAAAATAAAGAAAAAATTTTTTTTTAAAAAAAGAAATTAATTGGCCAACTAATATGTATAGAAAAAATGACCTGGGCATGGTGGCGCATGCCTGTAGTCCCTGTAGCTACTAGGGAGGCTGAGGCAGGAGGATTGCTTGAGCCCAGGAGTTGGAGGTTGCTGTGAGCGAGGCTGACGCCATGGCACTCACTCTAGCATGGGCAACAGAGGTAGACTCTGTCTCACATTTAAAAAAAAAAAAGAAAAGAAAAAAACAGGGAACTGGGAGAGAGATTTTAAGCTGCTAAGTTTGGCCACAATTTGTTATGCAGCACAGACAAATAATACACAGAACTAGATGCTTACAAAAATGGACATTCTTTGCTTGTAACACTTGTGCTTATTTTGCAGAATAATATTGTAGAGGTAAAGGACTAACCCTTCTGCTCACCTGTTTATAAATAGTCATACTCTCAGCTCTTTCTTTCTAATTGCTGGCCATTATACATATGTATGAGGAATATTTTTAAAGTGAAGGTTGCACAGGTTACTTCTTTTTGGGAATTCTGACTTTTGAAGAACTTACTTTTCTTTACTGCAAATTTATCCCACATAGACATATGTACAAAACGTCTGGTTTAGAGATTTGATGTTCACTGTTGAATTACATTCTGTGAGCTGTTTTTATCTTTTCTTTTTTTTTTTAAATGTGAGACAGAGTCTCACTCTGTTGCCCAGGCTAGAGTGAGTGCCGTGGCCTCAGCCTCACTCACAGCAACCTCCAACTCCTGGGCTCAAGCGATCCTCCTGCCTCAGCCTCCCGAGTAGCTGGGACTACAGGCATGCGCCACCATGCCCGGCTAATTTTTTATATATATATTTTAGGTTGGCCAATTAATTTCTTTTTTTTTGAGACAGAGTCTCACTTTGTTGCCCAGGCTAGAGTGAGTGCCGTGGCGTCAGCCTCGCTCACAGCAACCTCCAACTCCTGGGCTCAAGCGATCCTCCTGCCTCAGCCTTCTCAGCAGCTGGGACTCCAGGCATGCACCACCATGCCCAGCTAATTTTTTCTGTATATATTAGTTGGCCAATTAATTCTTTCTATTTATAGTAGAGACGGGGTCTCGCTCTTGCTCAGGCTGGTCTCGAACTCCTGACCTCGAGCGATCCTCCCGCCTCGGCCTCCCAGAGTGCTAGGATGACAGGCGTGAGCCACCGCGCCCGGCCTGTCTCTAGCTTTCAATCTGAGCTCTGTGAGCCCTGCAGGGTGTAGGGCTTGTCTGGGGGGAACGGACGCCCCTCGCCTTTGGCTATTGATGGATTTACCTTCTTTAATTCCAAAGCAGTGGCCCCACTCCTTCAGGGTGATGTGCTTGTCCTTGTTGGGGTCACACTCCTCGAAGAAGCGGGTGATGCAGTGCTCCATGGGGACCAGGGATGCTCGCAGAGGGGCCAGCTCAGAATGCGTCAGGACTCTGCAACGAAACGAGTGGCAGCCCGTTAAGCGAGTTCTTTGTGCATGAAGACTCAACTCTTAGGATCCCAAGGACATTTTGCTTCCACCAGGTGACAGTTTCGTGCCAAATAAATAGCACCGTGATGAGAAGCTGCAAATGCAATAAACTATTTGTGGGTAAAGTTGGCAGCTTTGGGGTTGTTGATTTCTCCCTTCCTTGGGGACTGCCCTTCCTTCCACCCTCAATCTACAGGGCTGTGCCCAGCAATCGTGTTTGGACAACCCGGTTCTTATGCACCCGCCGTGCCTGATCGGGCCACATGTAGACGCGGGACTCAAGCGGGGTCAATCAGATGATCTTGGGAATTTGGGATCCAGAATGAGAAAGTTGGCGGGGCAGCACTCTGGGAGGCCGAGGCGGGAGGATCGCCCAAGGTCAGGAGTTCGAGACCAGCCCGAGCAAGAGTGAGACCCCGTCTCTACTAAAAATAGAAAGAAATCAATTGGACAACTAAAAATATATAGAAAAAATTAGCTGGGCATGGTGGCGCATGCCTGTAGTCCCAGCTACTCGGGAGGAGGCTGAGGCAGGAGGATCGCTTGAGGCCAGGAGTTGGAGGTTGCTGTGAGCGAGGTTTTTCTTTGGCATGGAGCTGCAGACAATACGTCAGAGAGAGGACCTGGTAATGGGAAGGTGTTTACCTGTCCGTAGGATGCTGGTCAAGTTCACTAAACTGCCAGTGCACGGGGTACACATACATGTGGTAGTTTTTCTTAAAGTCCCTTAAGAGAAGGTCAATGGGATGGTCCCCAGCCAAGAGTCTCTTCTCATCCAGGTAGATTTTCTTGACCTGGATTTGGAAGGGAGAAGACGATCAGAACGGTGTTGGAATTGTCACCTGCTAAACTTAACTTGAAGAGTAAACTCTCTCCCTCCTGTCCCCCAAACAGCTCCTGTCGGCCCAGTGAGCTGCCTGTAATCCTAGCACTCTGGAAGGCAGAGGCGGGAGGATCGCTTGGAGGTCATGAGTTCAAGACCAGCCTGAGCAAGAGTGAGACGCCGTCTCTACTAGAAATAGAAAGAAATTAATTGGCCAACTAAAAATATGTGGAAAAAATTAGCCGGGCATGGTGGTGCACGCCTGTCATCCTAGCACTCTGGGAGGCTGAGGTGGGAGGATCGCTCGAGGTCAGGAGTTCGAGACCAACCTGAGCAAGGGCGAGACCCTGTCTCTACTAAAAAAATAGAAAGAAATGAACTGGACAACTAAAAATATATAGAAAAAAAATTAGCCGGGCATGGTGGCGCATGCCTGTAGTCCCAGCTACTCGGGAGGCTGAGGCAGGAGGATCACTTGAGCCCAGGAGTTGGAGGTTGCTGTGAGCGAGGCTGACGCCATGGCACTCTAGTCTGGACACCAGAGTGAGTCTCTGTCTCAAAAAGAAATAAATAAAATAAATAAAAAATATAAATATAAATAAATAAATAATATGTCTGGGCCTGACTCTATAAATGCTGAATTCATGTTGACTTCGCTCAGCCAGAGCTTCCTCTGGGTATGGGTTAAGGAGCCCTTGGGTGGGGAGCGGGTGGTTTGGGGGGGTCCCCAAAACCTCGTGACATCAGTAGTGGCCACCCCTATGCTGTTCATCCAGGTGGGCTAACCACGTCCGGGGAAGCAGAGTGGGCTCCTGCCAACAGGTGGAGGTAGCTAGTCCCCCCTGCCCCCGACACCTTTTGTCCTCAGGCGGTGTAGACAAACACCTGGGAAGCTGACCCGCCCATAACTCACTTTATTTCTCTGCTTCTCGTTGAGGTACCCGGTGTGCTCGGAGTTAGCCTCGTAGAGCTGCATGAGGATATTCTTGAGCCAGTCTCTCATCCGTAGAGGAAACTGAGCCACCTCGAAGTCCGTACAAGCAGGAATAGCTGTCACAGGCAGAAAATATTTTTTATTTGCAAATGCAATTAATTAATTAATTAATTAATTTCAGGATGTGACAGGGGTCACACACTCTTTGGTTACATGGATTGCTTTGGAGGCCGGGCACGGTGGCTCACGCCTGTCATCCTAGCACTCTGGGGTGGGGGGACTGAGGCAGGAGGATCGCTTGAGGTCAGGAGTTCGAGACCAGCCTGAGTAAGAGCGAGAGTGGTCTCTAACTGAAAATAGAAAAAATCAGCCAGGCACGGTGGCACATGCCTGTAGTCCCAGCTACTTGGGAGGAGGCCGAGGCAGGAGGATCGCTTGAGCCCAGGAGTTGGAGGTTGCTGTGAGCGAGGCTGAGGCCACGGCACTCTAGCCCAGGTGACAGAGTGAGACTCTGTCTCAAAAAAACCAAATAGCTTTTGTACTGTTTGAGGCAAAGTTATAAGTGTGCCCACCCCCAGACCCCCAGATAGTGTGTATTGTGCCCATTAGGTGTGAATTTACCCATCCCCTCCTCCCTGCGTCCCCTGCTTGATTTCCGATGAGTGTCACTTCCACATGTGCACATAAGTGTTGACCGATTAGTTCCAATTTGATGGCGAGTACATGTGGTGCTTGTTTTCACATTCTAGTGATAGAGGCAGAAAAATGTATCATAACCTCTGGGCCTTATCCTGTGCTATGGAACGTCCCCACAACAAGAAGCTTAAGAACTTTCGGTGGCTGATGGGCCATCACCGGTCCCCAACACTGGTGGCATCGTGACAGAATTGTCTGGGGTGTTTTAAAAACCATACCAGGCCGGGCGCACTGGCTCACACCTGCAATCCTAGCACTCTGGGAGGCCGAGGCGGGAGGATCGCTCAAGGTCAGGAGTTGGAGACCAGCCTGAGCAAGAGCGAGACCCCGTCTCTACTATAAATAGAAAGAAATTCTTTGACCAATTAAAATATACAGAAAAAATTAGCCAGGCATGGTGGCTCGTGTCTGTCAGTCAGTCCCAGCCACTCGGGAGGCTGAGGCAGGAGGATCACTCAAGTTCAGGAGTCCAAAATCAGCCTGAGCGAGAGTGAGACCCCGTATCTATTAAAAATAGAAAGAAATTCATTGACCAACTAAAATATACAGAAAATATTAGCCGGGCATGGTGGCGCATGCCTGTAGTCCCAGCTACTCGGGAGGCTGAGGCAGGAGGATCGCTTGAGCCCAGGAGTTTGAGGTTGCTGTGAGCGAGGCTGATGCCACGGCACTCACTCTAGCCAGGGCAACAGTGAGACTCTGTCTCAAAAAAAAAAAAAAAAAAGCTTAAGAGCTTCTGGTAGCTGATGGACCATCATGGGTCCCCAACCCTGGTGGCATCGTGACGGAATTGCCTGGGGTGTTTAAAAACCATACCAATGGCAGCTTCCGTACATAGAAATTCTGATCTGATTGGTGTGGGGCACAGCCTAAGCATTAGGGTGTGTTTAAAGCTCCAAGAATAATTTTGAGATGCAGTTATTGATGAGCATTCATTACTGTACAACCAGAGTTGAAATTCAAAGGTGGAGGGCATGAGGGCTATTTTTTTTTTGAGACAGAGTCTCGCTCTGTCGCCCAGGCTAGAGTGAGTGCCCTGGCATCAGCCTCACTCACAGCAACCTCCAACTCCTGGGCTCAAGCGATCCTCCTGCCTCAGCCTCCCGAGTAGCTGGGACTACAGGCATGCGCCACCACGCCCGCTCATTTTTTTTTCTCTATATATCAGTTGGCCAATTAATTTCTTTCTATTTTTAGTAGAGACGGGGTCTCGCTCTTGCTCAGGGTGGTTTTGAACTCCTGACCTTGAGGGATCCTCCCGCCTCGGCCTCCCAGAGTCCTAGGATGACAGGCGTGAGCCACCGCGCCCGGCCAGCAAGGGCTATTTTTTAGAGGAAAAGAAGAAAAAGGAAAGGTTAGCTTATACGATGGTGACAAATAATGCTGAATCTCAGTGGCTTAAGGAAACCCAAGTCTACTTTGCAATCCTGCTACGAGTCCAAGACAAGCCGGCGGGAGGGCTCTGCTCTTGGCAGCCTCCGTGGGGCTTGGGATGGTGCCACCAATTTTTGAGGCCACCATCTCAACACGAGGCTTTAGGGTCTGTAGTGACAAGGACAGAGAGCACGGAGAACCAGACCCCAGCTCTTCTTACATGCTTCTGCCCAGAACTCCCATGCCTGAGTTTGGCTCACATTTCACTGGACAAAGCAAATCATCTAATGTCCAGGGGGTGGAAGAATGTCACCTTCCTGTGTTCTTTGTCCTGTGGTTGCAAGTAGAGGAGACCCGGAGATACGAGTGGGCCCCCCTAACGTGGAGAATCACTTAGCAGAAAGGGGAGTCAGATGCAATTGAGATTATCCTGGGGAAGGAAGCCAACTTCAAAAAACTTCTGGAAGAATATGTTGCCATGAAAACTTCTTGGCAAAGGCTTCACTTCAGTCGGGAAGAGGGCAAACAATTTAGCAGCATTCCAGTGATCTCATCGGTATTGTTAAAGAAGATAACATTATTATAGAGGTTTGGAGCCCTGGCTGCACATGCGAATTGTCTAGGCTACTTTCAAAACAAATGAAAAAAAAAAAACAATGCCAGGGTTCCAACGTAGTCCAATCAAATTAGAATTTCCTAGGGTTAAAGTCTGGGAATTAGTCTTCTTATTTTTATTTATTTATTTTGAGACAGAGTCTGACTCTGTTGCCCAGGCTAGAGTGTCGTGGCATCAGCCTCGCTCACAGCAACCTCAATCTCCTGGGCTCAAGCGATCCTCCTGCCTCAGCCTCCCGAGTAGCTGGGACTACAGGCATGCGCCACCACGCCCGGCTAATTTTTTCTGTATATTTTTAGTTGGCCAATTAATTTCTATTTTTAGGAGAGACAGGGTCTCGCTCTTGCTCAGGCTGGTTTCGAACTCCTGACCTTGAGCAATCCCGTCTCGGCCTCCCAGAGTGCTAGGATTACAGGCATGAACCACCGTGCCCGGCCTATTCTTATTTTTTAAGTCCCTGCAGTTGGTTTTAAAGTGCAGCCTGAGTTCAGAGCTGCACTAGCTGTTTCCTGTTTGCATGTAGATAAATCAGGCATAGGCAGATTCACCCCAAACCTTCTCAGAAATGGGGGTTGGCAGGAGTGATGGAATCTTACATTTGCAGGCTCCAAAATAATCCAGTTGTAGTTGATGCCCCTTTTTGGTCCCTTCCATTCTGCACTTAGTGGCAAACAGATGACAAGAACTGGCATAGGTCTGATTATCAGTGCCACAAACCTAGGAAAGACAAACAAGAGAAAAAGCTGACAGCGCCAAATGCTCATTGGAAAACACCCTGCTTCTTAAGGCTCCTCGGCTGTCTGATAAATGGTGCAGGTGACACTATTAACATCATAATTCTCCCATTTGGTATAAAAAAAATCAAGTAAACTATGCCAATGGTGATGCCAATTATTTAGCTCTAGATAAGCTCAGTAGAATGAAAACTGCAGATGTTCCAAACCTAAATGAGTTTTTGTTTTGTTTATTTATTTATTTATTTATTTGAGTCAGAGTCTCACTCTGTTGCCCAGGCTAGAGTGAGTGCCGTGGCATCAGCCTCGCTCACAGCAGCCTCCAACTCCTGGGCTCAAGCGATCCTCCTGCCTCAGCCTCCCCAGTAGCTGGGGCTACAGGCATGCACCACCATGCCTGGCTCATTTTTTCTATATATTTTTAGTTGGCCAGTTAATTTCTTTCTATTTTTTAGTAGAGACGGGGGGTCTCTCTCTTGCTCAGGCTGGTTTCGAACTCCTGACCTGGAGCGATCTTCCCCCGCCTTGGCCTCCCAGAGTGCTAGGATTACAGGCGTGAGCCACAGCGCCTGGCCCGTTAAAATGAGTTTTAAGGTAAGTTCTATAGCTCCAATGCCGGTATTACGTTTTCATGGCACAGTTGAAATTCTTTGATTTTGTTGGCATTTGTTCCTGTTCAATATTACTTCAAATATTGTATGATAACTTGGGCATCTCATCTGCTTTTTTTTTTTTTTTTTAACAAAGCATTTCCATTGCAAACTCTTTTCACTCATAGCACTCACCTTTTGGAACCTCTTCAAGACTATTTTATAGAATACTTACTTGGTCAAGCAGTTTAGTTGGGGGACAAGCCACCGGGTCTTGGCAAACACAGTGGGGTCTTCCCTGCTGGTCTGCCTTGCAAACGTGTCCTCTTTTGCACTGGAAGCTCGTGCAAGCATCTAGCAAGAAAGTTTGGACAGGAAACATGGACAAGGCTGAACGGAGTATGCAAATGCAAATTCACTCAGACTATCAGCTCCATTTCCACTAAGATTGGAGAAAATGTGAAACCTTTGAAATTTGAAAATTTGGAAGTGGGAAAATCTCAGAAACCACTTCAACTGATGTGTCAGTTTCCAGATGGAACCTTCTAACGCCAGACTGTTTTATGCGACAGTCTAGATTTCCTCTTGCGTCAGTTTGGATCGGAGCTGTACAAAGAACAGAGTGCTGTTCTTGGCCTGCCTGAATTGGTCACAGTCTGAAGTCTCTAGTGCCGTGTTGTACAAGCCATTCAGGAGTTACACAAGCCATGAGAATTTTGTTGTGCTGAAACTCAAAAACGTTTGTGATTGTTGTAGGAATTAGGGCCTTAATTGTGATTGTTGTAGGAATTAGGGCCTATGGGATCTAAATTCACTAGCAAGTTATGGGCTTTCGAAGACATAAAGTAGAATTAATTCTTCCCCAGAAGCAAAAGGATTTAGGGAGAAAGAACTCTAGCTTTGTCACTAATAATATCTCAACGAGACTTCCAGTTTGTAAACACATTTACCCTCGTTGTGTGTTGAATATGCACAGGTAAATATCAACAATTTATGGGAGCATTTCCTTGGAGAGGATTGCAGGAAGGAAGGGAGGGAGGGGCAAGGCCAAAGTGGCAGATGTCACCAACGGCTTGCTCTCTGTACACTCACCAACACTGGGCAGCCTCCCGTTGTCTTCACTTGATGTTTTGTCTTCATTCGATGAGCGCTCTGCTTTCTTGGCCTTTAGAAGAACAAAAGCAGAAGTTAAACCTATTAAGGGGAGAGAGCCACTACTTCATGTATATTCCCACTGTGCAAAATTTCACAGTTTTTTCCACGCCCAAACCGGTTTCAGATCTCCAAAAGGGAAGCCAGTGGCAACTATGGAGTGTAGACCACCGTCTACCCGTGGAGAGCAATTAATTCCATCTTCATCGATTGGATTTAGCGCTGTGTCTTGGATGACTCATTAAGACTCTCCCCTTTGGATTTGGGAAAACTCTAGAAATGAGCTGTTACCTTGTGATTCTGTGGTTAAGGCAGGGTTGCATTGCTAATCTCCATGAGGTTGTTGGTTAAAGCTTTCTTACCGGGTTTTTAAAGTGTAAGAAAAAAAATGCCTATGTTATCATGGCAACAGAGTTCCCCCTAATTGAGGTCACTATTGACCTTGCTCGACAAAAGCTGTGCCTAGTCCTCTTGGAGGTGGCCGGTAGGGTTTGGCACGAAAACGCCAAATGATTAAACAACCAAATAGCCGTATGCTTCCTCCCTGACCCTATCCAGCTGCAGTTTCCAGATTCTCGTTTTGATATGTGTTTGCTTAATAAAATAGTACCTTAATCTTCACAGCTAATTCAACAGATACTGCTGGGATCTTTTATTGTGTTAGAGGAATTTTGTTAGACGCTGGTGATTGAGCTTGAAAACAACATGGCGCCTGTTTGGAGCAAATCTGTTGCTCCCTCCACCCTCCAGTTCTGTCATAATCGATCATTCCAGCTAGTTCCAGCGACTTTCAACTGCCAGTATCTACATCTCTGTGCCTGGAAAACCATGGCAATCTGCTTGGCCTGCTCAAAGAACAGACTGGAAGTGCTGAGACATTTGTACCTCCTCTAGCAAAATAAGCCCAAATCAGCCCTAGCTCCCTCGCTCCCCAAATGGAATAATTCTAAGGAATTTTCTTTACATGACTTCCATCATGTTCCTTCTGTTAGCTTCCTTTCCTGCCCTGTTAACACTTTCTCCACTCTTCTGTCTTTGCTCCCTGCATTTCTAGAATAAATAGCATTCAAATCTAAGGGAACCCCAATAAAACAGGTATTGTCAGCCCAACGATGGAGATCCAACTAAAAATAAATAACCATCATATATCTCGGTAACGTGCGGACAGAAATGCACGCAAGAGATTGTGAGAACACAGGGCAAGGTTGTCGCTGTTCTTTGATGACGGTGACATTGTTGGACAGGTGACACTGTAAATAATCTTACCTCTGGGTGTTCTCCGGTTCCAGTGGTCTCTGCGCTTTCGTCCCCATGTGCTCCTTCTCTTTGCTCCTCATCCTTGCTATGATGGTAATTGGATTGAGCTCTTTCTCCCTCCAGAAAGGCCTGGCCTGGGATGAGGTCGTCATCCCTTGAGCTGGGCTTGGGGCCATCTTCAGCCCCATCATCACTGGCACCGGGGTTTTGGGGCATGACGTCACCGCCATCAGTAGGTTCCAGGAGCAAAGCCTCAGGGACAGTCTTTTTATCATTCTCCTCGCTGCTGCTGACAGCGTCAAGGCCAGGTCTACCCTCTTGGCTCTGCCATTCCGTCCCCGGAATGTGCCTATTGATGTCTGATGCATCTTCCTCTTCCATTTCTGTGTCGGAGGTACCCTCTTCTTGGTCTTGGTTACCCTGCTCAAACTCCTCCTTCTGCGACTTGCTTACTTGCGTTGGTTGATCAGACTCTTCCAAAATATCATCAGATTGAGTATTGCCATCTTCCCGCTGGCTGCCAGGATGCTCCTTGGGAAATTCTCTCTCCTTTTCTTGGTTATCAACGTGGGCACCCACGTCACCTGGCTCTTTTTCCTCCTCCTCCTCCTCCTCCTCCTCTTCTTCTCCATTGGGAATATTTGGATCCTGCTCTTGGTTTCCTTGGTCCCTCAGGTCTTGGCTGTGTTTATTGCTCCTGTTCAGCTGATGATGGGAATCACTTGTAGGTTGTTCTTGGTTCTCCTCAAGCTCTGTGATGCTTTCTTCATTGTCAGGCTCCTCAAAGGAGCTCGCATCGGAAGCAGGGAGATGGATGTTCTCTGGGAGTTTTTCCTTTGGAGGCTCCTCTGTACCTTCCGGTAGGTCCAACGTGCCTTCAGTTGGTGTGTGCCCCAAACTGACACTCAAGTCCCCGTCACTGTCCTCCGGATCCTTCGACCCCAGGTCTTGGCTATAACTCTCGCCCTGTTCTGCTGACTGCTCCTGGCTTTCCCCTTTTGACTTTAGTATTGAAGACTTTTCAGCCTTAAAAGAAAGTTTATTCTTGAAACAAATGATCATGTCATCATATTTATCATTCCTAAGCCAACATTTAATATCCATTATTCTTTGCCTTCACACATTATCATGTAAACATATCTATGATAGTCCTTACATTCTATAGCCAAAGGTTTCACCCGAGTTTGAAATTTGTGAGGTGGAACAATTATATAGCACCTCCGCCCAAGAAGCAAAACTCATTCAGCCTCACGATTCTTCTAGTGATTGGACATAGCTGATGCGATCGTAATGTTTTGAAAAATTAAACTGAGACATGAATAGGTAATCTCTTTGACCATGCTTTGAAACTGAGACATTTTTTCTTTGAGACAGAGTCTTGCTCTGTCACCCTGGCTAGAGTGCCATGGCATCATCCTAGCTCACAGCAACCTCAAACTCCTGGGTTCAAGCAATCCTCCCGCCTCAGCCTCCCAAGTAGCTGGGACTACAGGCATGCGCCACCATGCCCGGCTAATTTTTTCTATATATTTTAGTTGGCCGTTTAAATTTTCTTTCTATTTTTAGTAGAGATGGGGGTCTTGCTCTTGCTCAGGCTGGTCTCGAACTCCCGACCTCAAGCGATCCTCCCACCTCGGCCTCCCAGAGTGCTAGGATTACAGGCATGAGCCACTGCACCCAGCCGAAACTGAGACCTTTGGATAATTAAATTATATTAACATAATGATAATACTTTTACCTCATGGTTGGGATTGTCTTCTATGGATTCTACAGTTTCCTTTTCGTTTTCGGCATCATCATCATCCCATAAAATGGGGGTTGCAGTGTTGTCAGGTGTTCCTGTTTCAGCAGTTGGTTTGGAATGATCAGATAAGAACTTTGCATTTGTCTGAAAAAAAATTAAAACTAGTTTGTGTCATTCCTATCTAGATGCTAATTTTAAAAACTGCTAGGTACTCTTTTGTTGCTATGATTATCAGTAGCAATATACTTCATTCATATTATCGATTAAAAGATATCCTCTAGAGTTTTTGAGGATACAAACAAATCCCAGAATATAATGTTAGGTGAAAGAAAGAATCTCAATCATATTTAAGAAAAGGTTATATATGCAGAGACTGGGTGACAATAGAACAAAAGGATTTCAATAATGGTAATTTTTGAGTTTTGGAATTATTTCCTGTGTTTTTCGAACTTTTACAAAGCATTCATACTTTATAATTTTTGAAAAGTGTTATTTAGCAGAAAGCTGAAGTCAAATAAAATTAACCATAGGATATAGTATTATACATTTTCTTTTTTTTTATTTATTTTTTTTCTTTTTTTTTCATTGATAAAGATCATGTATGTCTGAAATATACATTTTCTTAATTTAACATTTAAGTACTCACTGATAATTTGCAGAAAATGTTATAAATCTTTTCACTCAATATTTAATTGCTTTTTTTTTTGTTTTTTGTTTTTTTTTTTGAGATGGAGTCTCACTCTGTTGCCTGGGCTAGAGTGAGTGCCGTGGCGTCAGCCTCGCTCACAGCAACCTCAAACTCCTGGGTTCAAGCGATCCTCCTGCCTCAGCCTCCCGAGTAGCTGGGACTACAGGCATGTGCCATCATGCTCAGATAACTTTTTATATATATTTTTAGTTGGCCAATTATTTCTATTTTTTTAGTAGAGTTGGGGTCTCCGCTCTTGCTCAGGCTGGTCTCGAACTCCTGAGCTCAAACGATCCCAGAGTGCTAGGATTACGACTTACTATCTGTAGCTTGACAGGTCCTTAATTTCTACCCTGCCATCTCTCAAGGTGGAAAGAAATACCGAGTGACCAGAAATATCAAAAGAAGCTTACATATACAAACTATGTCATAAATGCTAAGGAGTTACTCAACTGCAAATTACCATTGCTAGTAGTAATACCATCCCGTGGTTATAACATGCACTGCCCAGCAACTGAGGCAGATACTCACCGGTGATCTTTATTATGGAAATGTTTGCACACTCAGTTGGCAAACATATCCAGGTGTTAAGTATAAAACTCAGATTATTTTTGGATTGACTCATTTTGATTCTATTAGCAGATCCAGTACTGCTGATTGTATAATACAAAGAAAGCCAGGGAGTACAGGATTTGTTTTAGTTTTGGTTTGCTTTCTTGCACACTTTGCAGAGTTTGTCAACCGAGCATGATGGAAGACCATGGGTGGGAGAGATTTTAAGCTATTAGATTTTAAGCTATTAGATTTAAGCTATTAGATTTTAAGATATTAGTGGAGAACAGTTCACTCTCTCCCACCCCCTCACTCTCTACCCACCGCCCCGCCCCAAGTGGGAAGAAATGCACAAAAAACATGGAAGCTTTTTTTCTTCCAGAAATATTCTGAAATCGAAACTCTGTTTTATCATTACGTCCATGTCTACATTTATTTAACGTGGCAATTCATTTGGAATCTCCCAATCACAAAATTCAGGCAGGCTGGGAAAATAATAACAAATTTTTAATAGGTCAATCCTATAAGAAGGTATTTATCTGTTCAGCATTTGGCTGGGTCTGCCTGATCATAAATTGCCCCAGAAATGAAACATCTAGAATGTGTCTGTACGTAGGTGTGCTATTCAAACACTTGGTTCAAAGACACTTTTTTGATGCCTATTTATATAGCAGCAACTGCTCCAAAGGTAAAACACAATTTGGGGAGAAAACAATGGTTTTGTGGGTGTTCCTTTCTGTGTTGAATGTTAATTTGTCTCCCTTTTGCAATTTCAGGCTACAATGTATAATTTCAGCTGGGGTAGGTAGCTCCACCCTACTCCACCATGATTCTTAGTTGTGGTCAGAAATTCTCTTTTCTAAGAACGTCTTGGTGTGGGTGGCAGGGACTTTGTTTTTTGTTGACACATCTGCCAGCCAGAAGCTAGCCACCAACTTAACCAAAAAGCAAGGGCAGAATCCTAAACCTAGAGACGGAGGGAGGGATGAGGGGAAAACAGAGAAATAGTTTTGTCTATTTAAAGGAAGGCTGATTCTTCCATTTGATGAAAAAGAAAAAAAAATGGCACAAATCCTTTGTTTTATTTTATTTTTTAAGTGTTAATTTAATTTTTTTTTTTTTTTTTTTTTTGAGACAGAGTCTCACTCTGCTGCCCGGGCTAGAGTGCCATGGTGTCAGCCTCACTCACAGCAACCTCCAACTCCTGGGCTCAAGCGATCCTCCTGCCTCAGCCTCCCGAGTAGCTGGGACCACAGTCATGCGCCACCATGCCCGGCTAATTTTTTCTATATATATTTTTAGTTGTCCAGATAATTTGTTTCTATTTTTAGTAGAGACAGGGTCTTGCTCTTGCTCAGGCTGGTCTCGAACTCCTGAGCTCCAACAATCCTCCTGTTGGGATTACAGACATGCACCACCATGCCCGGCTAATTTTTTATGTATTTTTAGTTGGCCGATTAATTTCTTTCTATTTTTAGTAGAGACGGGGGTCTTGCTCTTGCTCAGGCTGGTTTCGAACTCCTGACCTTGAGTGATCCTCCCGTCTCGGCCTCCCAGAGTTCTAGGATTACAGGCGTGAGCCACCACGCCCGGTGCTTTGTTTTAATTAAGGATGATAGATCATTCATGGATCATTCCAAATGATCATTCAAGCCATGGTTCCACTTTGTTTTTTTTTAAGTTTCATTTTGATTTGGGGCTGCTGACATGGTCTAAAATGATATAATTTGTACACGGCTGCTTCACTTCTGTGTGAACAGTGGGCCCAGGATATCTGACTATGAAGAGAATGTTCTAGTCCTATCTACTTCCAGCGTGCTTGCTTGGAAGGATGAGTTTGGAGCCAATTTATGATTACCATATCATTTCCTGCCCTTAACCAATTGGTTCCTGTTTTTATTACAGACTTCCAAAATTTCTCAGCCAGACTATATTGATCTTGCAGAAAATGCTGCTGGAAGGTGTGAACTTGGACTCTTAAGTTAAATTCTTAGATTCGTAATACCACTGTGATGAGATCCTATAGGAGAATTTATTTCTTCCTGTCCCTTTGGTATTTGCGCATATTCTGTGGCTAATAAACTGATAGCCCACACTTTCTGCTGCATATTTATTGCATCTTGTAGAAACTCATGGTTCTGAAAAAAGTTTTTTCAAAAATACATTACATCAGCCGGGCGAGGTGGCTCACGCCTGTAATCCTAGCACTTTGGGAGGCCGAGGTGGGTGGATTGCTCAAGGTCAGGAGTTCGAAACCAGCCTGAGCAAGAGCGAGACCCCGTCTCTACTATAAACAGAAAGAAATTAATTGGCCAACTAATATATATAGAAAAAATTAGCCGGGCATGGTGGCGCATGCCTGTAGTCCCAGCTACTCGGGAGGCTGAGGTAGGAGGATCGCTTGAGCCCAGGAGTTGGAGGTTGCTGTGAGCGAGGCTGACGCCACGGCACTCACTCTAGCCTGGACAACAAAGTGAGACTCTGCCTCAAAAAAAAAAAATACATTACATCAAAAATATATATATATTACATCAGTTTTTCGAGTTATCCATTCATTGCTTGGGTGATAAAGAATATACTTAAAATAAAAAGGAGAATTTCAAACCACTAGTAAGAACATTTTCTTTTAAATAGAGGATTTCTAAACTAAATGTCAAGGGGAGAGAAAGATGCAACAACAGAAGAAAGGAAATTTACCGGGATCGCAGCTGCAGCTCCCAAGATGTAGAGGAAGAAAAGCAGAGTCTTCATGGCTTTCTAGACCTGTGAACCAAGAAGATTAATTATTGGTGGTAGGTAAAGGTGTCCTTATGAAAGATTAAAAGGTAACGTTAGCCAATGCTGAGCTCAGTCCTGTCCTTTGTATTTGAAGCTCATTGCTATGCTTGTGGACTAACATGTCTGAAAAAACAGATCAATGACAGCTCTTACTCAATTGCGTCGCTGTGAAAATTGACTCCTTGATTTCTTGGACCACGTGGATTCAGCAAAACTTATCTCCACTTAGGACTGTGTGTGTAAAGGCTCTGTGTAGATCTCGGGTCTAAAGATCGGTGAGTATTTGTAATGAAGATAAAAGTCGCGAAATGAAGTAATATGGTATGTCAAGTTTGGGTGAAACAAACTGGTAGAGAAAAATACTCATTCACTGAAAATTTTTAGTAATAGAACATTGCACTACCACAGAGTCTAGATGATGACTAGAGGACATCAATGTTCACCTAACGATTGATGCGCTCAATTGGCAATCTGTGATTTGGAGGGGGCCTGTGGATAAGTTTGGTTTGGTAGGCATGGTATATTTCAAACCAGTATTTTAAAATCCAGAGGTTTCATGTAAAAATTAAAACGAAAGGATATAAATACTCAAAACGCATCACTTCATGATTTTACTACATTTTACTGTTATCTACTCTCTTGAGGTTATTTATGGCCATTATATCTCTAGGTGGAGATACTATATAATGTGCACTTACTGCATGTCCCTTCTCAATTCTGTTCAATGATGTCATAGTGTTAACTCAAAACCAGTCATGGTGGGAGGCTCACAGCATGAAAACCATCAAATGCTATCCATCCCTCCCCAAACCAGTTGTTAAACACTTACCAGCACACCACTGGATTATTCCTCATACATAACAAAAGGAAAAACTCATAAAACGTAATGACTAATTATAACAGGTATTGTGGGAATATGAAAAGGAAGAGTCTTGAATTATCACATTTCTAGTTTGAATAAACTAGGGTGAATGATGGTGTTAATCACCAAGATGGCGGATTATAGGAGGAAGATCTAGTTTAGCCACATGTGTAACTCCAGGCAAAATCAGCAGAAGAATCACCCAGCTGAGCCCAGTCCAGATTGCAGAATCATGAGCAAATGATATGACTTTAATTAGGGGTAGATTGTTACACAGCAATAGGTGTGTGAAACAGGGAAAAACAGACCAGTTGCCTGACCCACTGGCAAGACAGAATTGCAGAATGATTAGAGGCATAGGCTCTGAAATAGGACTGCCTAGGCCCTAATACTAATTTGCATAATCTTGGGGCAAATTTTGCGGTTTCTTTGTGGCTTAGGTTCATTGCCTATAAAATGATTTGAAGGCTCAGTGAGATGATACAGTGTTGGTAAGACTTCAATAAATGTTTGCTGGGCTAATATTAAAGCACAGGTGGAAGGTTTAAGTTTGGAAAAAAGAGAGATTCTTTGTTCTTTAAGACAAAAGGGAGGAAAGCTTAACGGTAAGGTTGTGTTGAGGCAGAGTTTTCGGGAATATTAATTCATTAAGATGGACGTAGTCACACATTCCTTGTATTTATATAGCATTTCGCAGTTTGTAAAATGTTTTTCTGTATACTCTCTCATTCTATAGTGAGGAAAGGAGGAAGATAATATTTAAATATAAAGATACAGAAGCACAAAGAATCTAAATTATTTGGCCAGATGTACCAAGCTCAAGAGGAGCAAAGATTAGAATGCTGAGCTTTGGAATCAGTCTTTGGTGTTCTCACGGCATGGTCTAGTGGAATGGATTATAGAATAGAAGTCAGAGGTTCCGGCATTGGGCCCTGGCTCTGCCAGGTACTAAACGCTACCTCCAGCAAATTACTTAATCTTCCCAAACTTCATCTATGGAATGGGGTTACTAGTAGTAGGGTAACAATTTTGAGGTGCAACTTTGAGGTGCAGAAGCTCTTTGCAACTTTACACATATAAGTGATTATTATTTCCATTTCTCTGCCTGCTGCCTCTCATCAATATTATTATTATGGTCATTAGCCTTGTATTACTTTCGATATACGAGAAATGCACATCTTGTATTAAGTGTGATATAAGAGAAAAGAACCTTACTTTTTCTCCTTCCTTCTTCCATACCTTCCTCCCCTAGGTTATCTCAAGCTGCCCAAGAGCCCTAGTTCCAGAACATACATACTATTCTTTGCTATTTTTTTCCATTTAGTTCACTCGTGAAAAACAACTCACTTGTGTTATATAGTCTATACATTTAAATCCTACTTTTTAATTTTTATTTATTTATCTATTTATTTTGAGACAGACTCTCACTTTGTTGCCCAGGCTAGAATAAGTGCCGTGGCATCAGCCTCTCTCACAGCAACCTCCAACTCCTGGGCTCAAGCGATCCTTCTGCCTCAGCCTCCCAAGTAGCTGGGACTACAGGCATGCGCCACCACGCCCGGCTAATTATATATATATATATATTAGTTGGCCAATTAATTTCTTTCTATTTATAGTAGAGACGGGGTCTTGCTCTTGCTCAGGCTGGTTTTGAACTCCTGACCTTGAGCGATCCTCCTGCCTCGGCCTCCTAGAGTGCTAGGATTACAGGTGTGAGCCACCTCGCCCGGCCTAAATCCTATTTTTTTATATGCATCTAGTGATACTTGGAAGATAAGAATATTCCTGAATTAATATCTTTCTGCTCTCAGGTAAAAGGTATTTTTGCTTTGGTCTTAACCCAAAGGAGCTACTAAACTGCTGAGAATCCTGGCATAGCTGTAGGGAAGACATTCTAAGGGAGAGAACAAATATAGGGTTTGCCACATAACCTCAGATGGCCAGTTGTGCAAACTTTTTGAGAGCCCAAGATTTCTTTTATGGTCCCTGATTATTACTGAATCCTAGGGTGAAATAATTTTTTTTTTTAGGAGTTTATTTCCGTTGTAAAATTAAAAACATAAATTTAAAGGCAGAATACGGTCATGTCATTTAGAATGAGCTAAGCAAGAAACCACATCAAGTTTCATTTATGAAAAAGATGCCTGTGTTGTATTTTTGAAGGACCTTGTGGGAAATTCCAACATCTAGTCTTTAAACATCCCTGAGTCCTTTTGTTGTGTTCCATTTGGTCCTTCAGACCAGTCTCTGGACATTTTTGTCTTACTGAGATAATTGTGTTTGATGCACATAGATGGAAATAATTTCATGGCCTTTAGATTCTTATTTTAGGAGCTGAACAAATGTGCTGATTTGTATCCATAAGACAGAATGGAGAACTTTCCTGAGAAATGAGAGGTATTTTGAAAATGACTGTCATACTGAAGACTCAGGGAGACTTAATTAGCTGATGCTTGCAAAGTACTTTGAAAATCAAAACCATGATGTCCTTGCTAAGTATGATGAGTACCATTTATTCTTGGATAAGTAAAAAAGTCATTTATTTTGAGACATTCAAATTTGGTATACACTGGCTACAAAATGTAGACTATTTGTGGAATGAGAACATAAAACTCTGGGTGAAAAATGCAGAAATGAAACACATTTTTGAATGCATATTTATGATTCTTTCAGGCTTAAATATGCAGTATTGATATGAAAGTAGATAGATATATATTTTTTTGCCCAAATGTCTGAGCTTATTCAAGGGCAGCAGCACAATTTAAAGAACACTTGGTGTGGAATTGGAAGATCTGAGTTCTGGACTTGAACTGCCTTTTACACGAGGCAAGAGACTTTGGTCAAGTTGCTAGTTTCTTCCTTTGCAAAACAGGAAAAATAATAGTACCTTTCTCGTTTATCTTCTCGAGTTGTTTTGAGACTCATGTGATCATATAGTTATTTGGTAATTTCCCCAACTGTAAAAATTTAAGGAAAGATGTTATCATTTCTCAGAAACACTCATAAAGCAGAAAAATGGCTTAATAACCCCAATAATTGATAAGTCACAGGGACTTTAATTCATCCCTTTACTTAGAGTCCTTAAGTTCTTTCTTTCTTTCCTCTTCCCACTGTTGCTTTTCATGGATTTAGAGAAGTTAAAGATGAGGGATTGTGGAGAACCTCAAGGAGAACCTTTTCCTTCTGTTAGGAACAGGATGTCTCTCTTTTTTTTTTTAAAAAAAAATATTTTTAATTTATTTATTTTGTTAGAGTGTCTCATTACCCAACTTTAAGGAGAACTTCATCTGAAATTTTAAAAAGTGATGACAGCTAGACTGCATTTCATAGGTATGGCCATTCTGGGGGAATCCAATATTTGGAATTTCAAATGCTTCCAGTTTTCCTATTGGCTGGGCCATGTGCCAATCAAACAAACATCCAGATGAGTCATCCGGCAGGGTAGAAATAGGTCTCCCGTTAGGAACAAACACTCACAAATGTCAACTCTGTTCTAACTCACATGGGTAGCTGTCTTGAGATAATTTCTTACATTTCTCACTTACTATGTAATTGTGGTCAGGATGGCTGTACATTCTTTGCTATTTCTCCCATTGAGAGGCGGAGTCTAATTCTCCTTTTCTTGAATCTGGCCTGGCTTTAGTGCCTTCCTTGACCAATTGGTTGAGGAAGAAGTGATGTTCTGGCACTTGTGAGGCTAGGTCATAAGAAGACTTGGAGATTTTACTTGGATTTCTTGGAAAACTCATTCTGGGAGTCCTGAGACCCTTTGTAAGAGACCACCATGCCACTGTTCAAGAGTCCCCTGCCAATCTTAGCCTTCCTCTGTCCTTGGGCACTTCATACCAGCTCATCTGCCAGCTGGGTACCTCCGAGTGACCTGCTCAAATTCCTGTCCCATGAAATCTTGAGACATTGTGAAACAGTTGTTTTAAGTCACTAAGTTTGTCCAGTCATGAATGAGGAACATGGAAGCCAAAGGACACATACAAATGGCTCTTCAGGGACATTCTCAAAGATTCTCTATTTCTTTCTTGTTCAGGAGAAATGAGTACATTCCTCCTCTTCTATAATGTGTAATTGAGGGATTACTTTAATTATATTTAGAGAATTCACACAGGCTTATCTGAGGCAAGCTTGTGTGACAGCTATCTTTCCACACCTCTTCATTGTGACTTTCAGAGTTCCTCATCTCATTATACCACTCACTGATCTCACTGTGTCGCACCCCAGAACTCCATATGGCATGGAAGAAAAGAACACATTCTCTCTTCTTTTCTCAGACATTTGCCAGCCCTTCAAAATTCTCCTCTGCTGTTCTCTGCCCTATGGTGTTGTGGGAAAAATTATTTCGGCCATATTTATGTTTCTTTGCTCAAGTTCTACTATAATATCCATCATTTTATTTTATCCTCCATGAATGCAAGATTTTCTCATATTCACATTTATCTGCCCCCCACCTTTTTGCATATTTTTTGGGGTACAGACATTTGAGCATGATCAGAGTGGATGTACCACAGAGCTACAAATCTTAAGTTTTAGGGTCCCTCTCTTGCAGGTTCTATACAAAAGTCCTGTACCTCATTTCAACTTTTCTGTTCTTACAAAAGAAGGTCCCACACATTTGTGTAAATTCCTGGCTTCACAAACTCTGAATCCACTCCTAAGTATGGCTAACCTGGGGGCCTGTGGCATTTGTGATGTTGTAGGACTTAATAATACCTGAATAATTTGCTTCACGCTGTTAATAGCATAACAAGTCACCATTTTTAAGTCTAGTCCATGAAAGGATCAGATAGATTAATCCTACTCTTTTTCTGCCTTTAGCTCTTCTCTTTACCTCTGAGTTTATTTTCTTCTCTACCTCCCTGGAATTTCTTTCCCCTGAATGCCTGGTTCTTGGCTTTCTCCTTTGGCTGCTCTTATTTGAATTTCCCTTATTAGTTAAACTCCACCAGTATGGTAAGAAACCTCTTTGCACTCAGTGGAAATTGTCTCTTTTTTTGTTAATAGAGTAAGTCTGTTGTTAAATTATGCTAGTTGGGTGAGGAATTGCCAGTGCTTTCAGCTCTGTGAATGGACCAAGAATTATTCATTGTGGGTAGTTCTCTTCCAGGAATAAGAAAAACAGCAAAGAATACCTAAGAACAGTTCCAAGTAGCCTCATTCTCATGGTGTTGGGAACCTCTGGGGAATAATGGTGTGCTTTAACGAGGATTTAGCTCTTGTTTCCCACTAACGAAAGCACTCTGTCCAAGCAGAGGTTCCTTCAGGGTTCAGTACATGGCCCCAGCTCCTCATGTACCTTGGTGAGGACCAAGACATTTAATAGGGGAAACAGTGGTTTGCCCAGTGGTGCAGCCTTACTCATTGCCTGCCTTCTCTGAAAAAAGTGGATACAATAAACTGTCGTGGCCTGTTTGTAGGACGGAGGATGAACACAGAACATAAAACAGAAACGCGCAGAACACAAAGAAAAATGCAGACACACAGACAGACGGTTGACTCGAGTAATAATACACCGGGTCAATTTTATTTTTATTCTCTAAAAAATTAAAGTTAATTCCTTGTACGTAATTGCCCAGGCATTGCAGCAATGGCCATAAATTCCATAATAGCCTTAGGAAAGCAGACGTCTCCTGACTCAGAATCTCAAGGTGGTTGCTCTAAGCACTAGGCATAGATAACGGACCGAGATTAGCAAGGATGGGCAAGGTGAGCCACAGGGGGCATTTCTCATCCCCAGCTTCTCTTAGGGTGACCCCCTAAAATCTTTGGCTGAACCCCGGCGGCTGTGCATGGCTTAGGTTGCCCCTCCCTTGAGGGGTCTTACCCATCATTGACTAACCAGCTATCTTATGGGGTGTACGTAGCAATCACAGGAACAAAATGTTTATCGTGTGGCCTCCAGACTCCTAATGCCGTGGGGTGGGGCCACTCTTGCAACTAGCAGCTCAGGTCCTTTGTTATGCTTCTAGGCAACACATTTGTTTATCACAGGGAATCTGTCCAGAGCAGATTACTTTCAAATACTCTGGGCAGAACACGTACATTACTCACTAACTTTAATTCTTAAACTAGGAAAATATATGTCAGTCCCCTACAATAAACCCTAATGGATTTTATGGCTGGAGTTTGAGGTTTTCTTTGAAAATAGGGTGAAAACCCAAAGCTTATTTATGCCTTCAGAGGGAAGGTTCTAGAAAGTTTCCCTGAAGCAAGGAAAAGACACAGCTTATCCACAGCTGGTCCACAGCTGTAAATTCTTCCTCTCTCACCCAGGGAAGAGATCTTTCCCTCTGGCTGTGTAGACATCTTCTCTTTGCTTTCCCACATGCCCTCCTGATCCATGTTCCCCTTCTCCACCCTGCGCCATCCGGGGCCTGTCGAGGTATGGACAGTTTTTCTTGCTTAGAGGTTTCTACTGGGTTCAGCCAGGGGGGAGCACCACGAGGAGGAATTTAAGGGAAGGAGGAGAGTAGGGTTGGGGAATATATTTCTCAGCTCCCTACCAGAGTCTGTGTCCTTCTCATGAAGGTCACAGCGCCTCTTGGTGACCCTCTCACTCAGCATTTCCTGTCCAGGTTCAGAAAATATCCCTCCCCTCACACGTACAAGCTCAGCTGCTGCTAGTCTGTTCCCACAACCTCGGTGGTTTCTCTAACCCCTGCCCACACCTTGGTAAATAACTCTTTAATTACACTCTCCTCAAATCCCCAAATCTGAGTTTCCTACCTGGATCTATCATTTCTTGGCCCAGTCCTTGACCAATACAACCTTTGATTCAAGATTTAGAATTCATCGGTTTTAATATTTTCAGATTTTCTGTCAACAAAGCTGCCTCTTACCCCCAGAACTGCCCCGAGTTAAGTTTTTCTAGAGTTGTCTTAGCTGGGGCACATTTCGTCTTCTTCTTCTTCTTCTTTTTTTTTTAAACAGAGCTCAACAGTCCTCATCTTTGGAGAAAGTCAAAAGCTACAAAATATTTTAATTTAATCAGTACCCAACAAAGATGATTTTGTTGATAGAATGACAGGGTTCGAAGACACTATGGAATGGATGAGCTTAAGAAAGAAATACGGACAACTAATTTGGGAAGCATTTGGTGTTGGAAAATTGCATTTCCACCACACAGTGTTCTTTTTTTTCTCTTTCCATACAGTCTCTAGAGAGTTAGGACACCAGGATTAATCTGGGGCCTTGGGAAGTAATTAGTCCTTCTGTTCCAGTCCTTTCCACATCAAAGGAAGCCCAGCTTGCTAGCTCAATCTTACTGAATGTTTTAAACATTTTCCTAAAAACACTGTTTTTGGGTGGTTAGTCCCAGAACACATAGAAATGTACTTAATCAAGAGTAGCCTAATTAGCTAAATTAAAACAAAGTTGTGTTTTGGATGAACAGTATTGTACAGGGGAATCTGTTGTTAATTTTTTTGGACAATGACTAGTTTCGGCTGCACGGAACTGAAATGTACACCCCACATTCAAGAACTAGCCTGTGGGTCCCTGCAGCTGTTAGCTCTTTTTTCAAGATGCCAGGGAGCAGTCAGGAAAGTCAGCCATGGCCAGAAAGGATCACAATTCACACCTTACTGTGGCCTCCACCCAAACACGCAGGATTGGAGAAAAATAAAAGCAACAGAGAAGCAAACAGAGTAAGCATGGGCTGGAGTGTGTGTGTGGGAAAGAAAAGAAGTTAATAATATCCAGATCTCAGGCTATTGCAAACTTACACCAGCAGTCCCCAACAGTTTTGGCATCAGGGACCGGTTTCATGGATGAGAATTTTTCCTCGGGCCAGGGGGGCTGGGAGGGACAGTGTCAGGACGATTCAATCGCATGACATTTATTGTGCAGGAAAAACCCCTCTGCTAATGGTAATCTGTATTTGCAACTGTTCCCCATCGCCTCAGCTCCACCTTGAATCATCAGGCATTAGATTCTCATAAAGAGCACAACCTAGATCTCTCGCATGCGCGGTTTACAGTAGGGTTCGTCCTCGGATGAGAATCTAACGCAGCTGCTGATCTGGCAGGGGGCGGGGCTTATGCGGTGATGAGTGTGATGAGGAGCGGCTGCAAACACAGATGAAGCTTTGCTCCCTCACCTGCTGCTCACCCCCTGCTGTGCGGCCTGGTTTCTAATAGGCCACCGACCGGTACCCTGGTTGGGGACGGCATCCTTAATGCACTCCAAGCCAGAATATTTTTTTCAAAATAATAAGAAAACATTTGCTTTTGAAATTAATGACTTCAAGTTGTTTTCAGATCACAAGAAGACGTCCATGAGCTTTTTAGAAGGCATCGATCTGTTCTTATCCGTGAGTTGATGCTGGTACTTGTCCCCCCCCCCCTACTTTCTATCCAAAAGCTGCTGAACACAAAATCACGGCGAGTCCCAAGGTTTAAACATCGAACATCGTCCTGGTTTAAAGCAAAAAGCTTCTAGTATTTTCCTCTCTCCATATTTTAGGAAAAAATTGAAAAGCTTTTCTAGAAAGAGAGTAATTCGTACCCCACTTTAAAGTCCTTAAAACCTACTGTCAGTTGGAGTTGGGGATCAGGGAAGAAAGGAGAGAAAAGAGGAAAGGGAGGAAAAGAAGACATCTGGGTTCTGCATTTGTGTTTTGTTTCTCGTGAATTCCAACGGATTATTGCATTGATTTAGAGAGAGTTAGTTCAGAGTCGTTTGGTGCCTGGTAACAGGTTGGGAGAATCCATTGAATTAATGGCTTGAGAGCTGAAAGTGATTCCAATGAGTTAAGAGAGCATGAACGTTCAACCAAACATGGCATCTTGAAACGAGTTATAGGTTTTTATTGACTTATAATTAAGCTGAATGCTTCTGATATTTGTAATCTCAAGATACCTTCCCACGGGGTCTCTATCACATAGGTGATTAGGTAACTCAGGATGAATCTAAAAATGCTTTGCTTTCTGAGCTGTTTGCTCGTTTTTTTTTCTTTATAAGCTGCAAATCTGTATTTTATATAAATTCAGTGGAGTATGCTGATGATGCAGTAGTGATAGAGATTTAAATAGAATGTGCTTAGTACATGTTATTATTTCAGCATTTATAGACCAGTGCTGGGTACTTATAAAATATGTATTTCCATAAATTGCTATTTTGAGAACTGTGTCTATTTTTCTTCATTAGGTGTTAGGAATTCAGGGGGACCCTCAAGCACACAGGTTGGCTGAAAGGGTGACACAGATGAAAGGAGGGTATTGGCCCAAATAACTCACCATCTTATTTCTCATTTAGCATGGCATTCAAGTGCAATATGCAAAGTCATCTTGCTGGGAAAAAAAAAAAAAAAGTCTATACGGAGGAGCAGGTGTTGGCTCAAAATCTAACTAACGGATCTTAGAGAAAATCTCCAAAACTCCTGACATCAGATATGAAAATATTTTTTTTCCTTTTCGCTGAGTGGGGAGGAGTAATAGATTGTGATCTCTGTTCCTAAGCAAGGCAATCCAAGGTCATGGCGACCTTTCTGCACAGCTGCCTAAGACAGAAGACAGAACACAGGCATATCCCCTGCTTGAAGCCCTTTGTTTAGCTTTTTTTTTCCCCCCCTTGTATTAAAAGGATTGGTTTTCACCATGGGAGAGGTTGTAATTAGATTTCACCATGAAAGGAAGTTGTAATTAGATTTCTCCACAGCCCCACAAGCTCAGTCCTTGGAGAGAAGCAAGCAAGGGGCTTGAATATCCTTTCTGCTAGCTGGAAACATATTCCAGCCAGGCATGCAGAGGTTGGGCAGGAAGGCTTGGACAAAAAGGACCATGTGTGTGTCAGCCGTCCCCAAACTCTGATGCACTAAGGCCACCTCTGATCTCTAAGACCCGTGCATGGTCCCTCAGGCTGAGGGTGAACGCTGGGCATGTCATAACTAAATATGGCATTGGTATTGCATTTGATAGGGAACATTCATTCATTCCCCTGGAATGAAACCGGCTGGCTCTTCTCTGTCTCTTCATCCTGAAATCTGTGCTTCCTACAGAAAGGGGAGGGTGTCTACAATTTGGCACGCCCTGAAACTTCATTCTCTGTCTAGATTTAGTAGTCAACTTACACAAACAACCAGAATGTATTTGGGGTGCTGTATTTTGGTTCATTTTGTGTTCTTTTTTTTGTATTTGGTTCCATTTCGGTTCCTATAGTATTTTCTAGAAATTTAGATTAGAGGAAGGTCAGATCAAAGCAGGTATATGCATTTTATTTCTTTTCAGTTCCTTTCGCTTTGGAGAACATTCATTTAAATTTAGAATGATACATTTTAATTTTGAAGCTCTGCCTATTGTCTTGTGACTCAAATCTAGTTAGCATAATCATCTGTCTCCACCAGGCACGTTTCATGTCTTTGTATCTCTTCTCTCTCTTTATCTCCCTTTGCTTTCCTTTCTTTTTAAGCCCTAACAAGCTGCCTACACACTGAACTGTGAACTCAGTCATCCATAGTTCCAAAAGGAGGAATCGAATTCCTCTTTTATATTGGCTACATCGATGACTCCTTGGAAATTTTAATGTTGGTAGCTACTAGTTAAAGTCTTTTCTTTTTTTTCTATTCTGCCTTTTAGTTCTTGTTTTTATTTTTTTTTTAATTTCAGCATATTATGGAGGTACAAATGTTAAGGTTATGTATATTGTGCATGCGCCCCCTCCCCCCTTGAGTCAGAGCTTCAAGCGTGACCATCCCCCAGATGTTGCACATCTCACTTATTTATGTTTGCATATACCCATCCTCTCCTCCCCTCCCACCTGCCCAACACCCCATAGATGTTACTCCTATATGTCCACTTAGGTGTTGATCGGTTAATACCAACTTGCTGGTGAGTACACGTGGTGCTTGTTTTTCCATTCTTTTTTTTTTTTTTTTTTTTACAAGAACGTTGGCTAATTATGTTTTTCCATTCTTGAGATACTTCACTTGGTAGAATGGGCTCCAGCTCCATCCAGGAAAATAAATCCTAGTTCAAGTCTTTCTAACTGAATGTCCCCCCTGTGGCCTTGACTTCCCCAGGTAGCTGAACCCTCCCTCCAATTGTTGGCTCCTTCTCTGGCAGCCTCTGCAAAACTTGCAAGCCTTTCTTCCCTTTTAGACCAAGGAAACTTATTTTAGTGTTTTTGAGTTTCAAGGCGGATGATGCCCACTCGATCTGTTTATCTCTTTTTTTGTCCAATGTTAAACAAGCTGAGAAAGACAAACCACATACCCTAGAAAAATGAGAGATTTGCAATGACTGTTTCCCCTGTTACTTTCTTTTTCTTATTACTATTGGCATATCATTTCCTGCAGTACGTACATCCCCGCTTCCAAATAAGGCCAGGTACCTTCTGTTGAAATTGCTTATATCAGAGGAAGCCTGTCACCTGCTATTTTTGGCGATTATCGTAACTATGAAAATATTCCCTTTCTGGGAAATGCAGTAAACAAAGTGATTATTCTAGGTGCTTCATAATCAGATTCCAACAGAACGTTCTCCTTCCCCTTGTCTTTACATGATAAGCCAAAGGCTTTGTTTTGAGAGAGCAAATCTCTCCGTCATATTCTGGCTAACGTATACGTGCTATTACCTGATTCAGAGTCTACACTGATGCTTTGGGGATTTTAAAGTATTAATGAGCCTCTGGGGAGAGCTCTCTGGCTTGGCAGTAAAGTCGGCTGAAGGATGAAAAAGGTGCTCTTCTATTTTGAGTTCTCTGCTGAGTCACCGTCTGACATCAAAACGTCCTAGCCCTGTGAGTGGATGTGATATTCTCAGCCTCAGTGAGACAGATTGTTCTCAGTCTCCGACCTTCAACTGCCTGACATCCTTCCTAATGGACCCTCCCAGCAAGCAAATAGGGATAGACACAGTTCATGCCCGTGGGGGCTTTGGGACTCACCGGAATTCCGCATAGACTTGAACTTGAACTTGAACTTGAATGCATTGAACTTGCATTAAGCAGAGGGTACATCCGTGTCGTGCTCAGGGAGGAGAGTATTATGGGGAGTTGCTTAGAGGTTATATCTGCCACTGGCTACCTCCCGGGTCCTCAGAAATAGGCCACAGTCCCTGTTGCTACAGGGTCTTGGTGCAAGATGCGCACACTCCTCCCAACCCCTACCACCCAAAACATACACCCCTTGCCCCAGAGTGAGGCTCTAGTCAGCCTTCAAGTTCAGGGAAAGCTATCACTGACCTTGGGCGGAGGTCAGGCTCCTTTGCATAGTCTCAGAACAAAGGGACTTTGCCCTGATAGCACTCATTTCAGCATATAATGATATACGATCTGTGTTCAAATATGTGAATGTTTTCACCCTCCAAAAATCATGCAGTATGAAACAGGGATTTGCTTTATATTCTAGCACTACTCAAGTGTTTTATTTTTATTTCTTTATTTTTTTTGAGATAGTCTCACTCTGTTGCCTGGGCTAGAGTGCCGTGGCATCAGCCTAGCTCACAGCAACCTCAAACTCCTGGGCTCAAGCGATCCTCCTGCCTCAGCCTCCCGAGTAGCTGGGACTCCAGGCATGCGCCACCATGCTCGGCTCATTTTTTCTACATATTTTTAGTTGGCCAATTAATCTCTTTCTATTTTGAGTAGAGACGGGGTCTCGCTCTTGCTTAGGCTGGTTTCCAACTCCTGACCTTGAGCGATCCTCCTGCCTCGGCCTCCCAGAGTGCTAGGATTACAGGCGTGAGCCACCGCGCCCAGCCTCAAGTCTCTTATGTTAAAGGCCACTGTCTGGATTTCTTCATTTTGGGCAACAAAGTACCATTCAAGAAAACAACCAGACTAGCACTCGGGGAGGCCGAGGCAGGTGGATCGCTCGAGGTCAGGTGTTCGAAATCAGCCTGAGCAAGAGTGAGACCTCATCTCTACTATAAATAGAAATAAATTAATTGGCCAAATAAAATATATATAGAAAAAATTAGCCGGGCATGGTGGCTCGTGCCTGTAGTCACAGCTACTCGGGAGGCTGAGGCAGGAGGATCGCTTGAGCCCAGGAGTTGGAGGTTGCTGTGAGCTAGGCTGACGCCACGACACTCACTCTAGCCTGGGCAACAGAGTGAGACTCTGTCTCAAAAAAAAAAAAAAAAAAAAAAAAAGAAAGAAAACAACCAGAAACGATCGCAAGCAATGCTTATTTTTGTTCCTAGGAAGGTCACCCTGACAGTGGATGGAAAAAGGAGATAAAGATATTTAAAACAGACTTAGTCATTGTTCTTGAGGGATGACTTCATTATTATAAGTGTTGCAATTATACTGGTTTAGAAAACCGCACTTAAAGATTCAGGTGGCTTTAAATAAGCCCTTTAAAGAGCAGTGGCAAAAGCAATATAGTAAGTAATTAATACGTGGAGAGCATTAGCACAAGATGAGGATTAAATTCATGGCATCAGCAAATTTTTAATAAGCGTGTGTTATAAACAACTTGCATAAGGATTGACGATGGTGCTCAGTATTAGATAATTACAGAGTGGATCCAGTGAGCAAATCCGTGATTTAAAATGCGTATGAAGAGTTTTAACAAAACCGTTTGGTGAAATTTGAAAAAGAGAGAAAAAAAAAGTCAGTTTTACAAGTTTAAAATATTCAAAGTAAAATGACATTTTAATGGTGTATATATAACCATAGATTAAATATCCTGAGTATATATGACATGACAGCATCCATTTGTGCGTTTAGGTTGGCCAAAATCTTTGGTTGAGGATCTTTTCATTAGAAAAATAAAGAGGGGGCCGGGTGCGGTGGCTCACGCCTGTCATCCTAGCACTCTGGGAGGCCGAGGTGGGAGGATCGCTCGAGGTCAGGAGTTTGAGACCAGCCTGAGCAAGAGCGAGACCCTATCTCTACTAAAAAATAGAAAGAAATTTTAATTGGCCAACTAAAAACACATAGAAAAAATTAGCCAGGCATGGTAGCATATGCCTGTAGTCTCAGCTACTCGGGAGGCTGAGGCAGGAGGATCGCTTGAGCCCAGGAGTTTGAGGTTGCTGTGAGCGAGGCTGATGCCACGACACTCTAGCCTGGGCAACAGAATGAGACTCTGTCCTCCCTCCCCCCCCAAAAAAAAAGAAAAAAAAAAAAGAAAAAGAAAGATGGCCTTGGATTCCAGGCTATTTTATGTTTTGGCATATGTAGTTTTCATTAATGTGATTAATTTGATTAATGGCCATCTCCCTAGCTACATGGTAAGCTCTACAAGAACATAGAGCTTCTATAGACCCTCTATAGCTTTGCTTCCTGCTGAATCTCTGGCATTTTGCGGGGTATAGACTGAATACATGAGTTGCTTGAAATGTAAGATTAAAATGTTGCTTATTTATATAATTGCATGACCTAGAAAATCCTGGAGATAACTGCAACAGAAACTTTAACAAAACTTTAATAAAAAGTATTTTAATGAAAGATAAGATGTTTTAATACTTTCGCCCTAGTGTTAATTAAGATGAGTCTTCCTTAGTCTTTATACATGCAAAACATCATAATTATTTCTTTCTTTCTCTTTAGACATTCAGGGGTTCACATTTATGCAATGACATTTCTGAAGCCTCTATTCATTGTAATTTACTCACTGGGAGATTTCAAGTTCAAAAACGCCATTCCTATCAGTTTCATGTCTAACCATGAACAGAGTTATAATAATAGCTACTACTTATGGAGCATTTACACTCATTGTCTTTTTTTTTTTTTTCTGAGACAGAGTCTCACTCTGTTGCCCAGGTTAGAATGCCATGGCGTCAGCCTCGCTCACAGCAACCTCCAACTCCTGGGCTCAAGCGATCCTCCTGCCTCAGCCTCCCGAGTAGCTGGGACTACAGGCACGCGCCACCATGCCCGGCTAATTTTTTCTATATATTTTTAGTTGGCCAATTAATTTCTTTCTGTTTATAGTAAGAGATGGGGTCTTGCTCAGAGCTGGTCTCGAACTCCTGACCTTGAGCGATCCACCGGCCTCGGCCTCCCAGAGTGCTAGGATGACAGGCGTGAGCCACTGCGCTCGGCCTGAAGCCTCTATTCATTGTAATTTACTCACTGGGAGATTCCAAGTTCAAAAAGGCTATTCCTATCAGTTTGATGTCTAACCATGAAAAGAGTTATAATAATACTATATTATTATATTATACTATATTATATATGACATATATTATAATTATATAATATATAATAATTAAATATTATTATAGCATAATAACATTATTATATTATTATATGATAGTATATTAAATATAATAATACTCTTTATGGAGCATTTACAGTCATTGTCTTAGCTAATCCTACAATGATCTTATGAATTAGCTGTTAATCCCTATGCCACAAGTGGGGGAAACTGAGGCCCTCAAGTTTAGCAGCCAACCTTAACCACGGGTTGTTTATTTATTTATTTAATTTAATTTTTTTTGAGAGAGAGAGTCTTGCTTAGTTGCCCAGGCTAGAGTGCCGTGGTGTCAGCCTAGCTCACAGCAACCTCCAACTCCTGGGCTCAAGTGATCCTCCTGCCTCAGCCTCCACCCGAGTAGCAGGGACTACAGGCATGCGCCACCATGCCCGGCTAATTTTTTCTATATATATTAGTTGGCCAATTAATTTGTTTCTATTTATAGTAGAGACAGGGTCTGGCTCTTGCTCAGGCTGGTTTGGAACTCCTGACCTTGAGCGATCCTCCCGCCTCGGCCTCCCAGAGTGCTAGGATTACAGGCGTGAGCCACCGTGGTTGTTTATTAGACACTGTAACAAATGCCCCATTCGATGCCCATGACAATGTTATGACTGTCACAGATGAGAAGACAGAGGCACAGAGTGAATAAAATTAAAGAAACCAGAAAGTGGCGGGGTGCGGTGGCTCACGCCTGTCATCCTAGCACTCTGGGAGGCCGAGGCGGGAGGATCACTCTAGGTCACGAGTTCGAGACCAGCCTGAGCAAGAGCGAGACCCTTGTCTCCACTAAAAATAGAAAGAAATTAGCAGGACAACTAAAAATATATAGAAAAAAATTAGCCGGGCATGGTGGCGCATGCCTGTAGTCCCAGCTACTCCAGAGGCTGAGGCAGGAGGATCGCTTGAGCCCAGGAGTTGGAGGTTGCTGTGAGCGAGGCTGACGCCATGGCACTCTGGCCCAGGCAACAGAGTGAGACTCTGTCTCAAAAAAACAAAAAATAAAAACAAACCAGAAAGTATGAGGCCCAGGGTTCAAGTCCAGGCAGCCTGCCCCAGAATTGTCCCAGGTCACCCATGGGGGACACAGTGGGGACTAGGAAGATGGGGTTTTGGCAGGGTGTGTGGCATGGGCTATCCAGGGAGGCCATTCTATTTCTCTTCCTTTGCTTTCCCAATTTCCCCCCTGTGCTCCATAGTAAAATGGCTGCTGTTTTAGAGCTCTTGTTCATTTCTTAAAAACACCTTTTCACTAAGTCTTTAAAGAAAACATTTAGCTACTGCAGTTGCTGTCCCTAAATTGGTTGCATAATAGGAAGGAAACAAGCCAGGCCTGGAGACTTCATTTCTAAAGAAGGATTTTTTTTTTTTTGTTTTTTGTTGAGCAGACTAAGAGTTATTTCCCAGATCAGGCCATGAAGCAGGACTTTCTCTAGACCCTTCCATTGCTATGACGACAGGCTGCCGCTCCAGGCTGCCAGAAAAAGCAGCTGACATTTGAATGCTAGGAACATGGGGAGAGGTTTACAAAAACAACAACAAAAAAAACAAAGACAAAAACAACAACAACAACAACAACAAAAAAACTCTTTTGCTTGGATTTGAGTTAGAGAAGGAAAAAAAAAAATACCCCCTTAGAGCAAGTCAAAAGCCCTATTCTTGCCTTTAGAAAGTACAAGAAAGACAAAATGTTGGGGGGCTGCTTCTCTGTCCAAGTGGGTCAATAAAACAGAATCGACCGCAAAGCAGCACTTCTTCCCCCTTGGGGGGGGGGCGGCTAGCTGAAACAGAACCTTCTCTTGGGTTCCATTTGACTTGGCCATTAAGAAGATACTAACTGGTGAAACAGTAAAGACTCACAGTAATAAACACCTCACTTGAGCCTTCCCTGCACCCAGGGTAAAATAGTAGTTGTCTGATTTATTTTGATATCTCTTTGCACTTCCAATAAGACAGTCCGAAGAACATTTCCTTCTTGATCACCAACGTTACCACCAGAAAAATCACGCAATGCCCATGAACAGACACCGTGCTGATACATGAGATTTCTTCTAAGCAATGAGTAAAATTTCCTGTGTGCCTAGCCATGTGCCAGCTACTATACTTGGCATTGAATAAACCTCTCGTTTGATTCCTACAGCAGCCCCATCTGTAGGTATGATGATCGCCGTTTTGCTTTACAGGTGGGTAAACTGAGTCCTGGGCGTCGGAAGGGACAGACCAGGCTCACCTCACGCAGCTTGTAGGAGGCAGAGTTGGGACTCCAGCCCAGGTGCGTTAAGCCCTGAACCCAGGTTCTGTCCACTCTGCTATTAGAGAGCAAAATGTATAAGTACAAGGAAGAAACCATGAGGGAAAATCTATTGTCTATTTCCTTTTTACAGAGTTTCAATAGGGACATAGAGGCAGGCCAGTACTTTCATATTAGCCATGATTAATTGATTGCTTTAATGTACCAAGCATAGCAGTTTTCTTCCCTTAACTCTTATTTTTTTTTTTTAATGAGACAGAATCTCACTCTGTTGCCCTGGCTAGAGTGCTGTGGCGTCAGCCTCGCTCACAGCAACCTCCAACTCCTGGACTAAAGCGATCCTCCTGCCTCAGCCTCCCAAGTAGCTGGGACTACAGGCATGCGCCACCATGCCCTGCTAATTATTTCTATATATTTTCTATATATTTTTATATATTCTATATATTTATATTTCTATATATTTTATATATTTTCTATATATTTTTCTATATTTTAATTTATTTCTATATATTTTCTAAATATTTTTATATTTCTCTATTTTTAGTAGAGACGGGGTCTCGCTCTTGCTCAGGTTGGTCTCGAACTCCTGACCTCGAGTGATCCGCCCGCCTCGGCCTCCCAGAGTGCTGGAATCACAGGCGTGAGCCACTGCGCCCGGCATCCCTTACTCTTATAACAAATCTCTCAGGTAGCTCCTAATTTTAGGATCCCGTTTCCATAAATGCAAAGACTCAGGCACAGAGAGGTTAAGTTGTTTGCCCGAAGTCACAGAGCTATATGGTGGTAAAGCTTGGATGTAAACTAGGTCTATATTGTCTTATATAAACCAGTTAGTTCTATATGGTCAGGTATGAACCAGAGCCCAAGGTCCTATTCACTTTATTAGACTGTCTGTCTACCTTTGGAGCAATTAGTCAAGACTACACATTCTGTTTTCCAAAGTTCTGTCCATTTTTTGATGCCTAACACAAAAGCCAGGCCAGTCCAAGGTGGTGCTACCATCACAAGCTCAGAAAATGCCCTTTGAACCCTGTAAAAACCAGCCCCTGGCCTGGTTGGACATGTCTTGGGCAGCCAGGCCCTTCCAGAGAAATCCTCTTGGATTTATGGGGATCTCCCCCACAACCCCCCAAAGATCCTTCCAGAATGATATGTGAAGGCAAAGCACACCTCAAGCCTTTTAGCAAGTTATTTATGTTCTGCTTGGTGGAAAAATATTCTTAACGGGTTCCGGACATTGGAATAAACTTAACTAAAATAGCAATGTTCAAATGAACTGAGTAAAAATACCAGTCGGGAGGGAATGAAATGCATAATGTTTTGGGGTTGTCTAGCTATGTCCCTGCTCATTTCGTTTATGTCATCACTATTTATTATTTTTACTTGGTTGTTAAGTGAAACTGCAGCACGAGAGCCTACTGGCAATTAAATCCTGAAGGACTTGGAAAAGAAACCCCAAGAATCTAACTGCTCAGTGGCTGTACAAAAATTCTCTGGAAGAAAAAAAAGCAAGATTCCTGAATAACACATATATTATTCTTTTCCAAAATGTGCAATGCAGCATTCGTTGATTGGATGACAACTGAATGAAATAGACGACTCTGCTTTGCTAAATCTCATTGAATGAACAGGAATATAAACTTAAATCTTTCCAAAGAGGGATATCTTCTTTTTTTTTTTTTAAATCATACTTAACCATAGTCATAACCACTAAGGTTTAACTAAGTAAACTGTGAACTGTGAAAAAAACTGGTATCTATGAGAAAAGGGAGAACTGGAAAAAAAAAAAAAAAGATTTCTGCTGAGTTGGACTGAGTGAACATTTCTATTCAGTGTGCTTAGGCCCAGGGCCAGAGGAGAGTTCAGATACAATGACAAGGTGACATTTTTAACCTCTGCAGATGGAAGGCAGTGCAAAAGAGATACTCTCTCTGCAGTACCTCCTGGGGTACAGTTTCAACAGTATTAATGTGCATTTGAGAGTGTGGTTTTCTCCTGCAGTGTAATCTTTTATACCGGGCAGAAATGAATAAGCACAATTTGCATGATTGTTTTATTTTAGAAGAGAGAATCAGACATGATAGTGCCTTATAATAAGAGTTGTCATAATCTCTTAAGCTCTTTAACTCCCTTTGCTTTTGTAAGTAAAGCATTATTAAGAATTAGAGAAATTTTACATCTATGTGTGTGTGCATCTTAACAATGCTGAGTAGGAGGCAAGGCACAATTAGTTATAAAGCTATAAAAGGCAGTCAGGAAATCGATAACAAACGACCACAACGAACTCAGAAATAATCAAACAAGCATATGCTATTAGAGAGATTTTTCCAGCCTTTTGCAAAAGCTAAATATTCCATTTCTACATTATGTTAGGTCCAGAATGGGACTACAGAAGTGATTAAAGAAATTTAGATACTATAAGCATGGAAAATATACAGATTATTTTCTTTGAAAGCTTTTTTCAAAAACTACTTTCTTTATGGTTTCTTTTGTACGTTAGTAAAGTATTTCTACAAAACACATTCTGGGATTTGGGCTTCCCCAAGATCTGAGGGCTACTCGGGCTAACAACAGTTCTGCATTTCTGTCCTGGGTCTTTACTAAAACCATCACCATTTATTAGTATTTGCTATTTAATCTTGGAGGAAAAAAAAGGAAACACGAATACAAACAGTAAAATTCCCCCATGAAGTGGCTTTTCTGTGAATCAACACAAAAAGTTGATGATTCTGTATTATTTAGGCAAAAAGATTAGACAGCCTTAACAGCTCATGCAAATCAGTTTAACAAATGCCATCACACAACACAGTGACATTATTAAGATGTATTTACCTTCAGGTAAGTGGCTGGATCCAGAGCCTCAGGAGAAAACCGAAGTTGGGTCCCCTCTTTGCACGCAGCCAGGCAATAAAAGTTTGACAAATACCCAAGAGAAAAACTCTTTAAACCCCTTTCCTGGTTAGCTCTGCTTCTTTGCCCAGAAGCACATTCAAGTCTATTGGAGTTGAAATTCTGCTGCTCTGTCAACTAGTCAGGGTCTGGAAGTGACAGATGAGAATTTGGAGGTTGGCACCAGGGAGGGTTTTCAGACTGTCATCGTTTTTGTTGCAGATTCCTGGATTTCCCTGGCAGGCCGGGCTTGCTCTGGGAGGATGAGCTTAGTGCAAAGCAAAAGGAAAGAGCTAATGATCTGGACAGGGATGGGGTTAACAGTCCCCCCCCTCCTGCTCTTGTTCTCAGACGCTTATAACTTGGCCAGAACACGAGCACTTGGCTCTCTCTTCTGCATGCGTTGTTTTTTTTTTTTTTTTTCTTCCTTTTTCAAACAACTCTGAAAGATTTTATAAGCAGCGTCCTCTTTTTTGGGGATTTTTATTTTAAGACTCTGAAAAGGAAATCCATGCTGTTGTTGCTTCCTAAATAAAGCCCATGGGGGGACTAGGGCTTCAAGCAGGGAAGAGGAGCAACTGCAGCCGATGCATTTTTGCACAAGCTTGATTGCAGATTGTTCTCGAAAAGACAGTCCGAATTTTAATGACAGGGTCCTTCAGATACTTCGACCTTCTTTGCAAGCGTTCAGAAATTTCCGGACGTATGAACCATCAACTCCTTCTATTATAGATCATTTGGAAGCCCACTCAGAAATATCGCCATTTATGGGTGTTCTACCCCAAACACAGCTCATCACTGTACCCCCATGGTTAGAATGTTCTAGAAGAAGGAGCTTTCCCTGCGAAATAGACTGGAGGGGTGCACTTATTTTTGCCTTGGCGTTCTGGTTATTTTTATACCTGTCTAATCTCTTTTGCTGCTACTTCCTCATTTGTTGCATACGTTTATTATGTGTCAGACACCGTGCTAACAGCTTTGTATGTGTCATATCAGCTGATCCTCACAGGTCTATCTGACATAAGTCTTCGCATGTCCCCATTTGAAGGGCAATGTCGTATCTCCGTGAAGGCTGCAGAAGTTGAGGCCAAGCAGCTTGGCTTAGTTTGCATCCTGGCTTCCCTGCTTCCTAACTGCATGGCCCCGGCCAAGTCCCATAATCTCTCTAAGCTTTAGGGTCCTTACTTATAAGATGGGAATACCAATATGGAAACGATAATAGTATCTATCTCTGGTGGTTGTTTTGAGTTTTTTTTTCTTCTTTGAGATAGAGTCTCACTCTGTTGCCCAGGCTAGAGTGTCGTGGCATCAGCCTAGCTCACCGCAACCTCAAACTCCTGGGCTCAATCGATCCTCCTGCCTCAGCCTCCTGAGTACCTGGGACTATAGGCATGGGCCACCATGCCTCGCTCATTTTATATATATATATTTTTAGTTGGCCAATGAATTTCTTCCTATTTATAGTAGAGACGGGGTCTCGCTCTTGCTCAGGCTGGTTTTGAACTCCTGACCTTGAGTGATCCTCCTGCCTCGGCCTCCCAGAGTGCTAGCAATACAGGCGTGAGCCACAACACCCAGCCTGTTCTGAGTTTTAAGTAAGTTAATATAAGTCAACTGCATAGAACCCCCACCCCCTCCAACCCCCCACCTAGCAGGCCCCAAGGAAAGGTTTGTGCAAGAGGAAAGCAAAGCTTAGGAAAGCTGAGTGGCTTTTCTAGGGTCTCCAACTGGAACTTGCAGAGTGGGTTTTAAAGCAGCTCTCATGGCCATACTGTGTCACTCACTTTGATACCTCTTTCTGAGCTATAATACCTCTATTATATATAAATGTTTGTGTGTACGTGTAATATACGTACTATATATATACACTATAAGTATAATATATATATACTATAAGTATAATACCTATATATACTATAAGTATAATAATATATATACTATAAGTATATATATACTATAAGTATAATACCTAATTATTATATATATACTATAAGTATATATAGTATATGTATACTATATATATACTATAAGTATATAATATATATACTATATATACTATAAGTATATTACTATATATACTATAAGTATAATATATATACTATAAGTATATATATACTATAAGTATAATACCTAATTATTATATATATACTATAAATATATATAGTATGTGTATACTATATATATACTATAAGTATATAATATATATACTATATATACTATAATATACTATAAGTATATTACTATATATACTATAAGTATAATATATATACTATAAGTATATATATACTATAAGTATAATACCTAATTATTATATATATACTATAAATATATATAGTATATGTATACTATATATACTATAAGTATATAATATATATACTATAATATACTATAAGTATATTACTATATATATACTATAAGTATAATATATATACTATAAGTATAATACCTATTTCTGAGCAAGTTGTAAGCTCCTTAAAGTTAGGATTTGCGGTGGCTCACGCCTGTCATCCTGGCACTCTGGGAGGCCAAGGCAGGAGGATCGCTCAAGGTCAGGAGTTCAAAACCAGCCTGAGCAAGAGCAAGACTCTATCTCTACTAAAAATAGAAAGAAATTAATTGGCCAACTAAAAATATACATAGAAAAAATGAGCCGGGCATGGTGGCCCATGCCTGTAGTCCCAGCTACTCGGGAGGAGGCTGAGGCAGGAGGATCGCTTGAGTCCAGGAGTTAGAGATTGCTGTGAGCGAGGCTGACTCCATGGCACTCTAGCCCGGGCAACAGAGTAAGACTCTGTCAAAAAAAAAAAAAAAAAAAAAAAGAAGTTAGGATTTGCCCTTCTATGTTCTCCAGATGCCTAGCATATTGTAAATGCTCCATCAACATGAGATGAGTGGTTTTCATCTAATTTAATTTCCATTTTCTGAATGTATGCCAGTCTGCCCCAAAGCCAAACACACCCATAAAAACACAACACAACAAAAATAAACAAAAACCCCTCCTGCAGAGTTGAAGGCAAATACGCCTTTCGCCAGATCTCTCGAAGCACTTTGGGAACGTTTGCCCTATTTATTTTCAGAACGCCGCGAGAGAAAGGTATCAGGAGAATTATCTCTCTTTTGCAGTTGGGAAATTGGTGAGTGGAGGAGACTGGGCAATTTGCCTGGGAACGGAAAACAAGTCAAGGCCCAGCTGGGACTGCTTTGCCTCTCTAGGGGCGGGATTTCTTGCTCCAGACTGCCTGTCCAGGGCCAGGCTAGAAGGATGGGAGGTTGTTTTTGCCTCAGACAATGGGATGTTATTTTTTCTTGGCCAAGGTCTAGGATGTGAGCAGGCTGCTCAGAGGAAGGCTGACCGGGTGGGCTGTGACTGACTGCCCTTCTGGCCTTAGAAGTGTGGAAGCCACCGTCTCTCCAAGTCTCTGGAGGGGCGGGGACTATTTCAGGGTATGTAGCAAAAGCATTTCTGAGCATTTGGCTCTGATTGGCTAAAGGACATTTTCTAGGGGACCCAACATATTGACTTCTTCTTCTTCTTCTTTTTTTTTTTTTTTTTGAGACAGAGTCTCACTCTGTTGCCCAGGCTAGAGTGAGTGCCGTGGCGTCAGCCTAGCTCACAGCAACCTCAGACTCCTGGGCTCAAGCGATCCTCCTGCCTCAGCCTCCCCAGTAGCTGGGACTACAGGCATGCGCCACCATGCCCAGCTAATTTTTTTCTATATATTTTTAGTTGGCCAATTAACTTCTTTCTATTTTTAGTAGAGACGGGGGTCTCTCTCTTGCTCAGGCTGGTTTTGAACTCCTGACTTTGAGCGATCCTCCCACCTCGGCCTCCCAGAGTGCTAGGATTACAGGCATGAGCCACCATGCCCGGCCTAAAAATAACATTTCTTATAGGAATCTGTGTTCATATAAAAAATAATTTGGTTAAAGCAAACTGCATTCATCTCTTAAATGTAAAGATATACCTAGAGAGTTCATGTCTAGGTGGTGAAGCTTGAGAATTTTGACTCTCAGTTTTATAGGATGCCTGATTAATTTATAACATGATTTTTAAAGGGTCCACTGTATTTCTTGTAACAAGATAGAAAAAGGAATTAAAAAAATAAATAAAAGGCCCTTGAAGTCACAGTGTCTTTTGAGTATGGCTTTATTTCGGGAATGTTCATTGGCAGATATCCAAACTCTTATTGTTTCTGAAGCTGTCATTTCTAAAATAGTCTACAGCTCAGAAAGCTGAAGACATCAAGCCTACAATACCCACCTAACAGATGGAGCTATAGATCAGATTTAGAAAACTTATGCAACGTCCAAATGCGACCGGAGAACTCTGACAAAGAGCTCGTCACGTGACCGCCCATGACCTAACCCACATACATCCGTGTTGCTCAGAGGATCCGACAGATGCCGGCATCTAAGTTGGAGTAATTTTTAAATTTCATTTATTTATCTATTTTTGAGTCAGAGTCTCACTCTGTTGCCCTGCCTAGAGCGCCTTGGCATCAGCCATGCTCACAGCAACCTCCAACTCCTGGGCTCAAGCGATCCTCCTGCCTCAGCCTCCCCAGTAGCTGGGACTACAGGCATGTGCCACCACGCCCGGCTAATTTTTTCTGTATATTTTTAGTTGGCTAATTAATTTCTTTCTATTTTTTTTAGGAGAGACAGTGTCTTGCTCTTGCTCAGGGTTATTTTGAACCCCTGACCTTGAGCAATCCGCCTGCCTTGGCCACCCAGAGTGCTAGGATGACAGGCATGAGCTGCCGCGCCTGGCCTGCTCTTACATTCTGATCTCTGTTCTCCGGGTTCAGTTTGAACTAGTTTTATCTACTCTTGCATAAATTGGACTTGTCTGAAGGATGAATGGGGTGAGTCCTGCAGGAGCCTCCCTCTTCTTGGGAGAGGCTCATTCTAAGGGAACAGGAAGCCAGGCAGACAAGACTAGCTCCATAATGTAGCCATTGGAGTGGCGGAAGAGTTTATTTCCCTTAGATTTGACCCCCGCTCAGCTCCCAATGGACTCAACTACATCCAGGAAAGAGGAAACTCTGGGTTGAAATGGAAAAAGCCATTTTAATTGAATCTCTTAAAAACCAGGGAGTAAGCAGCCCTGTTTTGATACCTTTGTGAGTCAGAGTAACAGAAAACACAGGAGGTTTCATGTACAGAGGACCATGGAGCACACAGAGCCACTTTGGCATCTCAATCTTGCTCCATGCTACGGCATGCTCCAGCCACGGGCAACAGTGCATAGTGAAGATACTCGGGGTGATGGCAGCAGTGGTGTTGGCTGGAAGTGCAGGGCTCAGCAGTGCGGTTGGTGGTGTCCTGCAGCCATAATGGTGCCCACTAGAGGGGGTGGTGTCTGGCAAACACAGTGGAACTCAGCAGGCAGGGTAATGCCTAGGGAGAGGTGGCCCAGATACGGACCTCAAAGCATGGCCAACCTCATGTAGCTGCCCAGACAGAGGTTAATCCTCAAAGGAGCCATGGCAAGAGATCACAAAAGGGAATACATCAGGAGCTAATTGAGAATCTTGGGGACACATGAGAAATCTTTGAGGACATCCATAAAACAATGATTAAGTGTGTCACTTTGAGGTAAAAAGCTGAGTTTCAAAGAATGGGAGTTGAAAGTCAAAGACGAGGCTGGGTGCGGTGGCTCACACTAATAATCCTAGCACTCTGGGAGGCTGAGGCAGGAGGATCGCTCAAGGTCAGGAGTTTGAGACCAGCCTGAGCAAGAGCAAGACCCCATCTCTACTAAATATAGAAAGAAATTAATTGGCCAACTAAAAATATATAGGAAAAATTAGCCAGGCATGGTGGCGCATGCCTGTAGTCCCAGCTACTTGGGAGGCTGAGGCAGGAGGATCGCTTGAGCCCAGAAGTTTGAGGTTGCTGTGAACTAGCCTGACGCCATGGCACTCACTCTAGCCTAGGCAACAGAGTGAGACTCTGTTTCAAAAAAAAAAAAAAAAAAAGTCAAAGCAGTGAGATTGCAGTGGCCCAAAGAAGGAAATATGAAATTTTACTATGGACTTTTTCTTCTGGAATTACTTAAGATCATTCTCAGTTGAAGCAAAGTCCACAGCTGCTTTTATGTTGCTCAGCTCACAAAGATATTTTGCACCTATGTGTGAGCAGATTTTCATTTAGCAGTTAAGAGTTCTGTCTTCATTTTTTTGTATTCCAAAACTCCTTCATCACCATAGCAAGAAATCTTGTTTTGTTTTCCTTTGAGAAAGTTTAATCGCTGTTGAAAGATTGCAAAGGAACCTAGACTGATGGCCCTTGGCTATGAACATGGACTGTCAAATTCATTGCCAAGGTGCTGGGCGCACGTGTCTGAATCCCAGCCCAAAGAGTTACAAATATCCAGTGCTTCGATTCAGAATTTGTAAATTCTGAATTGAAGGCCATTTGGAGTTGGAGTTCAGTCCCTGCTGGGGTTTTTTTGTCCCATTAATGCATTGTGTTTACCTTCCCACCAGGTGCCAGACTATAAAAGGACGTCACAAAGGGTCTGATGGGATCTTGCTAATCAATGATGCCATTGCATTTTATCAGAAGTAAATTCTACTACCTCTTAAGCTAAATCACACCAATCAAGGCCTGTGAGGATGGAGTGTGTTCAACATCCTTCTCCCTGGAGAGAAGAGAGTGGAAAATTGATGGGTCAGGCAGACCCGAATTCAAGTTCCAACTCTGGTGCTCCCTAGCTGTGTGACCTTGGGCAAGTTACTTAACCTCTCTGTGTCTCAGTTCCTCATCTGTCAAATGAGGATGGTAGTAATACCTACTGTTCCAGCAAGTGTACAACAAGTGTTACAGCAAGCGTTAACAGTGACTGACTGGGGAAAGAACCTCCTCGCAGCACACAAAGGGCCTTTATTCCGCCAGCAGGCTCAGAGGGGCACGCCACCAAATTCTGAGCCCCGCTTCCTTGTTCTCCTCCAGTTTTATACACTTCTTAGGGTTACACACAACCAATCAACTATGAGCACAAGGAGTTATCCAATCAGCGGTGGGATTCAAAAAGTATCCAATCAGCAACAAGCTTTACATATCCAATCAGCAACAAGCTTCATATATCCAATCAGCAACAAACTTCACATATGCAATCAGCAACAAGCTTCACATATCCAATCAGCAACAAGCTTGACATATCCAATCAGCAACAAGCTTGACATATCCAATCAGCAACAAGCTTGACATATCCAATCAGCAACAAGCTTGACATATCCAATTAGCAACAAGCTTGACATATCCAATCAGCAACAAGCTTGACATATCCAATTAGCAACAAGCTTCACATATCCAATTAGCAGTGAGTTCAGCCATGGGGCCCCGAGGTGGGATTTTTTCCCTGTCCCTACCTTGTATGGTAATCATTAAGAAAAGAAATGATCAATGCATCTGAAAACCTGAAAGTGGAAAAAAAAATAGAAAGAATGAAAACAAATTTAAAAAAAAGAAAAGAAAAGAAAAGAAATGATGTTTGCATAGTGCTTTGCCCAGTGCATGACCAGCCTAGGGCTTAAGAAATAATGATGATGATGATGATGATGATGATGAAAGGCACCCATAAGGAGGCTGAGCATGTTGGAGATTGCATCATGGAGCCTCCTGTAATAGGATATAGGACGCCTCCTCGTTTCACATGGACTGCTAATGCACTCTGCAAGGAAATGATGATTTTCAAGCAGACAGGGGAAATAGATCCGTTTGGTCAAGCTTTGCAAACACAACAGCTGCTCCTGTCAGTCCCTGGAGCCCTATACGGCTGTCTTTTCTCAGACAGAGCCCTCATTGAGCTTGGGGGAAATCGGCTTGGCTTTGCACCAGCAGCGCGAGCTGCGTAGCTCCTCTTTTGTCCTGAGCACACCTGGGGACAGACTATCCGGTCACCTGGTGTCTGGATCTCTCGTCCAAGCGCGGGGCAGCTGGACTCCTTTATATTTCTGTGCATTTGACCTGCAAGATGTGCCTTGTTCACCAGGACAGAAGTTCACGCTCGGGCCTTCTCACGGGTGAGGTCGCTTGGCTGCTCTTAGCCAAACGCCGCCCTTCTCCAGACGGGTCTGATGTTTTCTTGGCTGCAGCGTCAAGTTCCCAGAGGAAGATGGTTTAGCCTGAGAAGTGCTGCTTGTGGAATGAGGCAACCCTGTTCTGGAAATCGCTTGCAGCGTCTCTGTTTTCTTCTTGGTTTTAAGCAAGGGTCTTCGTATTTTTTTTACTAGTATTTCACTTGGGTTTGTTGGAGAGATTTTTGCAGGTCTAGTTGCACACATCAATGCTTGGCCTCTAGCAAATGCTAGGAAAGCCAGATCAGGACTGTTTATTTACTTATTTATTTTGAGATAGAGTCTCACTCTGTTGCCCAGGCTAGAGTGCCGTGGCATCAGCCTCACTCACAGCAACCTCCAACTCCTGGGCTCAAGCGATCCTCCTGCCTCAGCCTCCCGAGTAGCTGGGACTACAGGCATGTGCCACCATGCCCGGCTAACTTTTTCTCTATATATATATTTTTAGTTGGCCATTTAATTTCTTTCTATTTATAGTAGAGACGGGGTCTCGCTCTTGCTCAGGCTGGTCTCGAACTCCTGACCTTGAGCGATCCTCCCGCCTCGGCCTCCCACAGTGCTAGGATGACAGGCGTGAGCCACCGCGCCCGGCCAGTTTAGGACTGTTTAGAGCGCACATTGGCATTAACTGGCTGGCAGCTCAGGAGGGAGACAAAAATGAACGATCTCCACGTTGCCTGTTCTCACTAGCCCACATTTCTCTAAAATTTCTTTTCATTATCACTCCCCCAAGGGACTTTTTGAACCTTTTTTTTCCTAAATGTCCCCTCCCCTCATGAAATTTTGATACCATGAATAAACCAAATATCCATTTATGTAATCTGTCTATATCTGGGTTTAAATATAAAAAAGAATCGGATTTCAGCCACCTCCTAACCCATTTTGCCTCTTGACTAATGAGCCTCCCCAACTGGCTGAAATACATTTCATGCTTAAAAAAACACACAATTCACTGTGGTGCCATCAATTGGCAATTATCATCTATGGTTGGAGAAACTGAGTCATGCGTATTTTTCTGTGGCGTTCTATGATATCTATAACAGCATTTATTGCTCTACAAAATTGGAGAAAGCAACAAGGCAGAATAACATTTTTTTTTTTTGGAGACAGAGTCTCACTCTGTCACCTGGGCTAGAGTGCTGTGGCGTCAGCCTCGCTCACAGCAACCTCCAACTCCTGGGCTCAAGCCATCCTCCTGCCTCAGCCTCCCAAGTAACTGGGACTACAGGCATGCACCACCGTGCCCGGCTCATTTTTTCTGTATATTTTTAGTTGGCCAATTAATTTCTTTCTATTTATAGTAGAGACGGGGTCTCGCTCTTGCTCAGGCTGGTCTCAAACTCCTGACCTTGAGCGATCCTCCTACCTCGGCCTCCCAGTAGTGCTGGGATTACAGGCGTGAGCCACTGCGCCCAACCTGACCCTTGTTTTAACATGATGCTCAACATCTGGCAATTTTTTTTCTTTTTTTTTTTTAATTTATATATAAAATTTTTTTTTTAATTTTTTCTTTTTTTTTTCCCAATTTTTAAAGATCGGTCTGACATTCTAGAAGGACTTAAGCTCTTCCCCAGGTTTCCTGACTTGAGTGAAGGAACTTGATTTCCCCTGGGCTTTGCAAGGCCACGGGCCAGCCAGTGCACTTGGAACTGGCCACCAGAGGGGGCTGTGAACCGCAGTGGCTTTACCAAATGAAGGGACTAGTGAGCCACACCTTCCCCGGCTGAAGGGACCAAGCTGCATCCTGGGCTGCAGTCAGCTGAATAGCCACTGTCTTTCTGGCCGCCTGGCAAAGAATAAACAACAGATGTGTCCCCTTCTGTGCTCACAGAGAACTCGACCTTCCGCTTTCTGCTGTCCAATCACACCACAATCCCAATTGGAAGACATACTCCTGGAAGAGGGCCTAAAACACATGCATCTCCTCTCCTTCCACTTCTCGGACATTATCTTCCTTTGGCCTGAAACCCGAATCCCGAGGAAACTGTGTTCTTGGGTCACCTCGTTTTGCCTCCTTCATGCTCAATTGTGATCTGGCGTCCCTCAATCCCTAGACTGGGAGATGCTTTAAGAAACTGATGATTAAGATGCATTTACTGGCCGGGCGCGGTGGCTCACGCCTGTAATCCTAGCGCTCTGGGAGGCCGAGGCGGGAGGATCGCTTGGAGGTCAGGAGTTCGAGACCAGCCTGAGCAAGAGCGAGATCCTGTCTCTATTAAAAAAAAATAAACAGAAAGAAATTAGCTGGACAGCTAAAATACATATCTAAAAAATTAGCAGGGCATGGTGGCTCGTGCCTGTAGTCCCAGCTACTCGGGAGGCTGAGGCAGGAGGATCGCTTGGAGGTCAGGAGTTCGAGACTAGCCTGAGCAAGAGTGAGATCTCATCTCTACTATAAATAGAAAGAAATTAATTGACCAACTAAAAATATATAGAAAAAAAAATTAGCCAGACATGGTGGCGCATGCCTATAGTCCCAGCTACTCGGGAGGCTGAGGCAGGAGGATGGCTTGAGCCCAGGAGATTGAGGTTGCTGTGAGCGAGGCTGATGCCACGGCACTCTAGCCTCTGTCTCAAAAAAAAAAAAAAAAAAAATACAAACAAAACCAAGATTGTGAATGGCAGACTTTGACATGGAATTTACTTTATTAAATAAAGTAGCAAATGTGTTATGAAAACATGTTTCTTTTCGTATTGGTACCTAGACAGACAGACAAGCAGACTCCATCTGGAATTAAATGGAAACAGGTGCCACATGCCACCAAGGCTTGCCACACCAAGGCTCCATCAAGTCTATAGGTTCTCACTCTATGTGGAAGCTCAAATTATTCTTTCTCCCCAGCACATGAGGACTCAGAGTTATAAAGTCCTTCTTAGAAGATGAGTTTATTGACAACTTAGAAATAATAGCCCTGTCTTCTGGTCCTATAAAATGTTACACTCAGTTTCCACTTAAAAACACTCCGAGCCGGGCGCGGTGGCTCACGCCTGTCATCCTAGCACTCTGGGAGGCCGAGGCGGGAGGATCGCTTGGAGGTCAGGAGTTCGAAACCACCCTGAGCAAGCATGAGATCTGTCTCTATTAAAAAAATAGAAAGAAATTAGCTGGACAACTAAACATATACAGAAAAAAATAGCCGGGCACGGTGGCGCATGCCTGTAGTCCCAGCTACTCGGGAGGAGGCTGAGGCAGGAGGATCGCTTGAGTCCAGGAGTTTGAGGTTGAGCGAGGCTGACGCCACAGCACTCACTCTAGCCTGGGCAACAGAGTGAGACTCTGTTTCAAAAAAAAAAAAAAAAAACTCCAAGAATAAACAAGCCAAGTGAATAATGACAAGGCAATATTTTATAGCTGCTTTATTATTATTATTATTATTATTAAAAACCTTTATTCTGCCAGCTTTGCTGAGGATTAGAATGGGTTGTAAAAGGTTGCTATGGGAGACGGCTGTGGTCAGGTGTTCTTGCCTGCATCTGCATCTGTGTTCTCAGTACTGAGTTGAACCAAGGCCTTAAGGAGACAAAACAAAACATATCGACGCCTCTTACCTTTCCTTGGTCAAGAAATCACCCATGCCTGAGCCCTTACTCATTGTAGCAACGCACATTTCACTGAACAGAAGAGGGGGGTAGTGGAGGGAAGGAAAGAAGAAAACAAATTGGTGATATTAATTGAGAGTGGTTACAAATAGGTTCACTCACTCATTCTGCCTCGGTTTGACAGAGCTCCTTCCTTGACACATGGCTGCCACAGGACATTTGCACCTGCTACTCCCGCTCTTAGAATGCTCTTCCTCTGTAGAACTACAAGTCTGACTTGTTCCCCTCCTTCTAGTTTGTGATTCAATATTATCTTCTCAATGAGGCTCACTTTGATCACTGTATTTAAAATTAGGGGACCTCATTGAGCTGATTTCTTTTTGTTTGTTTGTTTGTTTTTTTTGTTTTTGTTTTTGAAGTTTTTATTCTATTTTCTCGATAAGACACTGTGACCCCAAGGGGGGAAAAATTTTTTTTTTTATTTCGGCCTATTATGGGGGTACAGATTTTAAGGTTTCAATAAATGCCCATTTTGAGCTGATTTCTTTTCCCTTTTTCAGGGGCTTGTAAAATTATGGCCTCCAAACACCCATTTTTGTAAATAAAGGTTTATTGGAATATAGCCACTCACTTTTTTTTTTTTTTTTAACATCTTGAGTGTGGCTGCTCTTGCCCGACAGTTGGTAGAGTTGAGAGACAACATGGCCCACAAAGTCTAAACTATTTACTAGCTGGCCTTGTCCAGAAAATTTGCCAATCCTACCTTGTTAAAATTTTCTTTTGTTTCCTTTATAACAATCTAACGGCATATTTGTATATATCTGCATCTTTAGATCTCTATGTGTACACAATCTTATTTTTTAAACTCTCCACCAAGGCATAGATATTTTTTTTTTCTTCTTTTGTTCACCAGTATATTTCAAGAATCTAGAACATTCCTTGGTAGATCTTAGGGACCATTTGCTAAAGGAATGAAACAACATACAAGTAAATGAATATAAAGTGTCAAATAAAGATTAGCCAGTTAGTTATGATCGTTATCCTTATTTTAGCATAACCACAACTTTTCCAAAAGAAGATGTGTGTGATGCCAGCGTGTGTTTTCAACCTGACTTGCAAAAAGTGGCAGCACGAGGTTTTCTCTGCGACTGCAGGAAGTGAGATCTCGCAGGTTAATTTCTGAACCTTATATACCTGCTTCCCTCTTCTAGAACACCTACCACAATCCCAGAATAAACACTAGAGGAAAACGCTTTTTTTTTTTTTAAATAAACATTTTTTTGCAGCTCTAAAACTTTTGGCTTTTGTCTGGGAAGTGCTATTTTCATGCACAGACAGAGGGCTGCCTATTTTTACACTGTAGCCAGACAAGACTTAACTACTGGGCCAAATGGGCAGGTGTCTTTCCAAACGATGTCTTTATTTCACTTCAAAGAAGAGAGGAAGGAAAGAAACTCACCTTTTGACCAAGGAAAAAAAAAGGTTCAGCCTTCTAGCTCCTTTCAGCAAAACTTTTTCATACGGCTTACATTTCTTGATCACGTCCACGAAAATCAATTTATAGAAAATAGTCCCTTCCTTTGTGTGAAATATTCACATAGCCACTGTAAAAGCATTCGTTAAGATTGGATATAGTCCTGGGAAGTAGCCCTAAAAAAAAAAAAAAAGTTAAAAAAAGTTAAAAAATATATATAAGATAATAATTAAAAAACAAAAAAAGATTGGATAGCATCTAACTAGAATTCTGAAATTTATTTTTTGTTTCTCCTGACTTTTTGATCACCATTCTAGTTGCAGTCTTCAAAGATATATATACACACATACACACACACACACATATATTATACACACTTGTCAAGCTCCTTAGTGTTTTTAGATAACTTTCTGAGGGTGAGCATGAGCTAAGAGTTATATATGGTACAATTGGGTCATCCAGTGACAGCTGCTCTCAACCGGGGGGGTGATTTTGCATTTATTTATTTATTTTTTATTTTTATTTTTATTTTTTTTAAGACTAGTCAAGTGCAGTAGTGAGGAGGGGGGGAAAGTATGATTTTGCATTTAGCAAAGTCTGGAGTTGCTTTTGAACTGTTGCATGAAGTCGTTCTGTTAACTTGAGGGCTAATTCATGCTGCCGATTAGTTATGGTGCTCCTTGCAAGAGGCACAGCTGTTTGTACTTTGAAATGTTATCAGGGTCTAAGCATCCTGCAACTTCCACAATGCATTCTTTCACAATTTCTGCATCACTGAACGCCTGCCCTTTCGCCCTAGTATATAAGCCGCTTTGTAAGCTGCTTCAATGGTTTTTTTTTTTTTTTTTTTTTTAGATTAAAAATGTCAGATGAAAACTTCAATGATTTTATTTCCAGGTTTTACAGCTGCTTGAAAGAATTTTCTTTGCTTTTGATTTGCATTTTTTTTTTTTTTTTTGACAGAGTCTCACTCTGTCACCCTGGGCTACAGTGCTGTGGCATCAGCCTCGCTCACAGCAACCTCAAACTCCTGGGCTCAAGCGATCCTCCTGCCTCAGCCTCTCGAGTAGCTGGGACTACAGGCGTGCGCCACCATGCCTTGCTGCTTTTTTCTCTATATATTTTTAGTTGGCCAATTAATTGCTTTCTATTTATAGTAGAGACGGGGTCTTGCTCTTGCTCAGGCTGGTCTCGAACTCCTGACCTTGAGTGATCCTCTTGCCTCAGCCTCCCAGAGTGCTAGGATTACAAGCGTGAGCCACATGCCCGGCCTGATTTGCATTTTTTAATTTTCACAATACACCCTTCCCCACCTCTCCCTCTAATTAAAATATTTGTGGTCCTTATGAGTATTATAATGCTGATGAACATTGAATTTCTTTTTTTTTTTTATTTCGGCTTATTATGGGGGTACAGATTTTAAGGTTTCAATAAATGCCCTCCCCTCCCCAAACATTGAATTTCTTTAACGTTGATATTTTTGTATCGCAAAGCAAGCAAATCATCTTATCTTTAGCAGAAACAAGATAATATTGCAATCCCCAATCCTTATTAAAAAAATCTGGTTTCGTTTTTCAGTGTTCTCTTAATCTTCTTTGACATGATGGGCTGTTAAGCAGATAGAATTAAAAATTACTGTTGAGTTGTGCAACTATTGACAAATTCCACTTCAAACAGAAACACAGTGCACTGTTGTCAAAAGCTAATAACAGACTGACATCTTCAATCCCCATAAACTGTCCCCAACCAGCCTCGAGAGACAGTGGTACCCATGAGTCGGGGAAAGTTACAACTAAATCGTGAGGGTTAGCAGCCTTCAATTTAGCCCTTATGGTTTACCAATGTTCTAATTGTACCCGTCAATCTGGGAGGATTATTCCCTTGAAACTTATTTTATTCTTTGGTATTTTAAATACATTCATTTAAAAAAATAAATGAAAAATATAAAAGACAAACACAAATGTATTCATAAAAATAAAAGGATTTGTCGTGCAAAATTTGGATTCAGTCAAAAGTCACACTTAAGGACACAGAAAGCCACCCGTGGCCTTAGGGCTGCAGGTTTCCTGCCCCTGGACTGGACAATTTAATATTGTAAATTAAATTGGGGGACCTGTCCCTTGTCCCCTTGGCTCCTTCGATCCTCCTGATCCTTCCTCCCTGCCCAACTTTGTCTTTTCTTTCTTGCATAGTATTAATGATCTTCTAATAAACTAAAGAAGTTGCTCACTTACAATGCACCGTGTTTATGTTCTGCCTGGCCCTGCTGGAATGCGAACTTCTCAAGGGCAGAGATTTTTGTCTGTTTTGTCCCCTAGTGGCTCTCAACAGCTGGAAGAGTGCTGGGCTCATGGTAGCTACTCCACACATAATTGTTGAATAAACAGATGGGCTGGTTAAGCATAAGCAGGAACACAGACATGTCCTTAGGGCAGGGGCTTTTTTTTTTTTTTTGAGACAGAGTCTCACTTCTGTTACCTGGGCTAGAGTGAGTGCCGTGGCGTCAGCCTCGCTCACAGCAACCTCCAACTCCTGGGCTCAAGCGATCCTCCTGCCTCAGCCTCCCGAGTAGCTGGGACTACAGGCATGCACCACCATGCCCGGCGAATTTTTTCTATATATATTAGTTGGCCAATTAATTTCTTTCTATGTATAGTAGAGATGGGGTCTCGCTCTTGCTCAGGCTGGTTTCAAACTCCTGACCTCAAGCTATCCTCCCGCCTCAGCCTCCCGAGTAGCTGGGACTACAGGCATGCGCCATCATGCCCGGCTATTTTTTTCTATATATTTTTAGTTGTTTGGCTACTTTCTTTCTATTTTTATTTATTTATTATTATATTATTTATTATTATTTTTTGAGACAGAGTCTCACTCTGTCCCCTGGGCTAGAGTGCTGTGGCATCAGCCTCACTCACAGCAACCTCAAACTCCTGGGCTCAAGCAATCCTCCTGCCTCAGCCTCCCGACTGAGGGACTACAGGCATGTGCTACCATGCCTGGCTCATTTTTTCTATATATATATATTAGTTGGCCAATTAATTTCTTTCTATTTATAGTAGAGACGGGGTCTCGCTCTTGTTCAGGCTGGTCTCGAACTCCTGACCTCCAGCGATCCTCCCGCCTCGGCCTCCCAGAGTGCTAGGATGACAGGCGTGAGCCACCATGCTTGGCCTGAAATGCATTTCGATTGACAATATTTTCAACTTTTCATGGGTTTATTGGAACATAACTGCATCATAAGTCAAGGGACATTTGGACTGCACTTGACACATTTTTTTTAGGGTTTACCTTGCTGGGAGGTACCCGAGACGTGCAAAATACCTGGGTATAGATGCTCAGAGGCAGCTCTTTCCAGTGGAGGGTGTGTGTGTGTGTGTGTGTGTGTGTGTGTGTGTGTGTGTGTGACAAAGAGACTGTGGCGCATGCCTGTAGTCCCAGCTACTCGGGAGGCTGAGGCAGGAGGATCGCTTGAGGCCAGGGGTTGGAGGTTGCTGTGAGCGAGGCTGACGCCACGGCACTCACTCTAGCCTGGGCAACAGAGTGAGACTCTGTCTCAAAAAAAAAAAAAAAAAAAACAAAAAGAGAGGAGGACAGGGCAGGCATTGCAACAGTGTGGCCAAGAAACCTCCCCTCACTCATCTGACCTTTTATCCGTCCCCCTGCCCACACCTACCCTTTGCTCGCGCCCTTGCATTGTGCCGTCTAGTTTTATTTTTATAGCCAGACAAAGATGACAAACTCGAGATATCTCTGGATGGGACCTTAAATACCTCCTAGGGCCACAACGAGACAAAACAACTTCATTTTCAGCAGACACAAGACCCGGATGACTCATGAGACAAAACAAATCTAGTTTCCCAAACCCACCTGTTCGCCCTGCAGAAGCTGTTTTAACTGGACGTGCTGGCCTGTGCTTGTCGCGTTGGAAGGAAGAATGGAAAGACTGTTGGAAGATGCAAAAAGTCATCGTACTTTATGCTTTTTCCCCCCGTCCTCAGTCTGTGGCTGCCACTAATAAGCCCCTTTTGTGTGTGGAGGTCTGAGCTGGCCTCTGTAGTTCAGAGGATAAGAATCGGACTGCCTGGGTTCAGATATTCCACCTGTCACTTGCTATTAAATAGCTGTGCCACTTGCTGAAAGTTAATCCCATGAGATTATTGTGAGACCATGTTGACAAGAATGCAGAGACATTTAGATCTGTCACATGTCACTAGTAGGAATGTAAAATGGGGCAGATAATCTGGAAAACAGTTTGACAGTTTTTTGGTTTTTTTTTTCTTTTTGAGACAGAGTGTCACTCTGTCGCCCAGGCTAGAGTGCCGTGGTGTCAGCCTCGCTCATAGCAACCTCCAACTCCTGGGCTCAAGCGATCCTCCTGCCTCAGCCTCCCGAGTAGCTGGGACTACAGGCATGCGCCACCATACCCGGCTAATTTTTTCTATATATTTTTAGTTTGTCAATTAACTTCTTTCTATTTTTAGTAGAGATGGGGTCTCGCTCCTGCTCAGGCTGGTCTCGAACTCCTGGCCTTGAGCGATCTTCCCGTCTTGGCCTCCAAGAGTGCTAGGATTACAGGCTTGAGCCATTGAGCCCACCCCAGTTTGACAGTTTTTAATAAAAATTAAACATATATTATTTACCCTACAGTGTAGCATTCGCCCTCTTTCGTTTCTAGAGAAATGAAATATTAATATTCACACAAAAACTTGTACACAAATGTTCTCGGCAGCTTTATTTACAACAATCCTAGTTGGAAACAACACAAGTGTCCTTCAAAAGATGAATGGATAAAGAAACTGTGGTCAGTCTCTACAATGTGATACTACTCTGAAATACAAAGAAGTGAATTATTCATACGCATATCAACTTGGATGGATGTCAAGGGCATTATATTAAGTGAAAAAAAACAATTTCAGGCCGGGCGAGGTGGCTCATGCCTGTAATCCTAGCACTCTGGGAGGCCGAGGCAGGAGGATCGCTTGAGGTCAGGAGTTCGAAACCAGCCTGAGCAAGAGCGAGACCCCGTCTCTACTAAAAATAGAAAGAAATTAATTGGCCAGCTAAAAATATATAGAAAAAATGAGCCGGGCATGGTGGCGCATGCCTGTAGTCCCAGCTACTCGGGAGGCTGAGGCAGGAGGATCGCTTGAGGCCAGGAGTTGGTGGTTGCTGTGAGCTTGGCTGACACCACAGCACTCTAGCCCAGACAACAGAATGAGATTCTGTCTCAAAAAAAAAAAAAAAAAAAAGGAAAAATAACTGTGATCAATCTCTGCAATGTGATACTACTCTGAAATACAAAGAAGTGAATGAAGTATTCATACGCATATGAGTTTGGATGGATCTCAAAGCCTTATACTACCGTATTTCCCCCAAAATAAGATGGGGTCTTATTTTTATTTTTCCTCAAGAAGACACCCTAGGGCTTATTTTCAGGGGATGTGTTATTTTTGTTAAGTACGGTGCAACCATCTACATTGATTCCAATAGAGTGAAGTTGTCGTCTTCTGGAACATCATCCTCACTCTCCAGACCCCGAATCCCATCCTGAATGTCTCGTGACTCTGTTTCCTTTAGAGCCACCGGCCCGGATCTCTCCTGTCGAGCACTAGAGCTCTCACGGGGCGGATGAGAAGGGCTGCTCGTGTTCTTTCCTGCTCCGCGATGACACGCATGGGTTGTGCAGATGCGCTGCGCAGCCACGCCCGTAACTAGGGCTGATTTCCATAGCCACGCCCACCACCAGGGCTGATTTTCATAGCCACGCCCATCACCAGGGTCGATTTTCATAGCCACGCCCATCATGAGGGCTGATTTTCATGGCCACGCCCATCACTAGGGCTGATTTTCATAGCCACACCCATCACCAGGGCTGATTTCCATGGCCACGCCCACCACCAGGGCTGATTTTCATAGCCACACCCATCACTAGGGCTGATTTTCGGGGTAGGGCTTCTATTGCGCACGTGCTTAGACATCCTGCTGGGGCTTATTGTATGGGTAGGGCTTATTTTTGGGGAAACACAGTAAGTGAAAAAGCCAATCTGAATGGCTCTCATACTGTATGGTTCCATGTATGGAACATTCTTGACATGACAAAATCATAGATATCAGGTCAACAAAGCTAGATCAGTGGTTGTCAGGGGTTAGAGATGGGGACAGAGGGAAGGTGTTACCACACTGGGGTATCACAGCGGGGTTCCTTGGTCATGATGGCGTCTACACACGTGGCAAAATTGAATAGAACTATATGAAACAATGAGTGCATGTGAAAACTAGTGGAATTCGAGTAAACTCGATAGATAGTCCAGCTAACAGCGTTCCTGGCTTGGATCATGTACTTCTAGTTAAGCAAGATGTTCCTTTTGGGGGAAGATGGTGAAATTGCAGGACCTTTCCGTACTATTTTCACAACTTCCTATGAGTCTATGATTATTTCAAACTAAGTCAAGAATAATGATCATATTAACTCATCAACTATGACAGATTTATTCATTTATTAATGGAGAGTGGTGGGAATAGGAAGGAGATTGCCAAACTGCTCATCAGAACGGATCTGCTTTTATCTGTCTGTCCCTCTGGGAATATTTCTTATGAAAAAAGAATTCCTGGGCTAAAGTTTGAAAGCCACTTTTTTTTTTTAAAAGGTTGTGGAAATTTCTTGAGAGAATAAAAATCCAACTGTGAAATAATTTCATAAATCTAGCACTTGAAGTAAAACCAAAACAACAACAATAACAAAAAACCAAATTATGAAATAATGTAGTTTTTAATCGGGAAAAGTCAGTGTGTTTTAGAAGGCGATTAGATATATTATTTATTGTAACAAAGGGTTATAACTTCCAAGGGAAGAGATTATAAACAGCCACGTATTTTAGACATGGAATTAGAATTGGTTTGTTTGTTATGAAATCACAGGCGTGGATCTAACCGTAGTTAATATTCTGTTTATTGCATTGTAGGGAAATAGAATTGTTCCTAGAAGTCATTTCAAACCAGCAATTAGCTGGTGGAGCAGTGATTTTTCAGTCTGAAACCTAGGTAGGCAAGACGCGACAGCTACAAAGCTGTCTAGGATGTGTTGCCAATATAAACTACATCTCTGAATATTCAAGAAATATTTATTTGCTTCCATGAACATTTGCCCCCATTCAGATATTCTGGGCCGGGCGCGGTGGCTCACGCCTGTAACCCCAGCACTCTGGGAGGCCGAGGTGGGAAGATGGCTCGAGGTCAGGAGTTCGTGACCAGCCTGAGCAAGAGCGAGACCCCATCTCTACTATAAATAGAAAGAAATTAATTGACCAACTAAAAATATATAGAAAAAAATTAGCCGGGCATGGTGGCGCATGCCTGTAGTCCCAGCTACTCGGGAGGCTGAGGCCGGAGGATCGCTTGAGGCCAGGAGTCTAAGGTTGCTGTGAGCGAGGCTGACACCACAGCACTCACTCTAGCCTGGGCGACAGAGCGAGACTCTGTCTCAAAAAAAAAAAGATATTCTGAACTGCTCAGCAGTCCGAGGTGACAGCCTGTCGCCTTGTGCAGAAATGTTCTCTGTCGCATCTGTGCAGGCAAACCTTTCCTGATGGGATCTGTACAAAAACGCAGGGTGGCCCCTTCACTCCCTGAGTCCAACATATCTATCTACCCAGAGCACCGGAACATTCTTCTTCCGGTGACGGATGCCTGGTGACCGCTGTGGTACCCAGGCAGGGCCTCCGGGTAATTACAGAGTCGGCCCTGTGGTTGTCTTCCACGAAATGGCAAATGCCACTTGCCCTGGAGTGTCCCGGCAGACTTCACTCAGGGGACAACAGGAAGCAAATGCCCTATAAGGGCATCCGGTGGCAGCTGCTCTGTCCTTGGGGACAATTGGAACGTAGACAGGTTTTGCCATTTCCACTACCCAGTCCTAAATCCACCGAAGCTCATCATTAAGAAAAATTTGTGCCATATTATGGTGACCCTCAAATGCACCTAAATGAACTTCCACGCCACAGTTTTGGATATTTGCCTTTGACCTTCCTCGACTTTGACTCCTGAGAATGTTTTTGCAGCTTTTTCAACACTCCTTCTCCTCCTGCCAAGTCTTCTGGAAAGTTCTTCAAAGAGTTTCTCTGTTTTTTATAACGTATTCGAGAGAACCGTAGCAATATTAGCTTGTGGCCAGACATGGATTTTTAAAAATAACTCAATTCCCGGGATGAAACTTATCGGTCGCAGAAATTCAACTCTTCCCTGAACTTGTTAAATGCTGGGGTGTCAGGTGACATGGGGGGGGACAGGAAGCGTGCGGTTGGCAGGAGACAACTCAGACAGGATGTTCTCAGGTGGCTTCGTGGTTTATTGCTCTTGGCAACGTCTCCCATTTTTCTGCCACAAGGGGAGATTGAAAAGATGTCCCAATCTGAAAGGAGACCATAGCAGGAAAAGCCTTGGCAGGCCATGGAATATTATGTGACTATTAAAAAATAATGAATTAGGCCAGGCATGGTGGCTCACGCCTGTAATCCTAGCACTCTGGGAGGCCGAGGCAGGAGGATCGTTCAAGGTCAGGGGTTCGAGACCAGCCTGAGCAAGAGCGAGACCCCGTCTGTACTAAAAATAGAAACAAATTAATTGGCCAATTAAAAATATATAGAAAAAATTAGCCCGGCATGGTGGCGCATGCCTGTCGTCCCAGCTACTTGGGAGGCTGAGGCAGGAGGATCGCTTGAGTCTAGGAGTCTGAGGTTGCTGTGAGCGAGGCTGACGCCACTGCACTCACTCTAGCCTGGGCAACACAGTGAGACTCTGTCTCAAAAAATAAATAAATAAATAAAAATAAAAAGAAGCTTCCCCTGGCTGTGCAAGGGTTCACGTAGAGATTAGCGTATTTCTGCTTGCAAATCATTAGCTGAAAATCTAACAGCTTCTTATACTGACATGACACACGGTTCCAAGCAAAGCCCAACACCTTTGTGTTGGCATTCAAAGTCACCCCCCTTTGAAGACCACTACCCACTGCTATGCACACTGCAAATACCGCTTTTCTGATGAGCTTGTCTACTATGTAAGACTCGCCCAACTTTTTTTAGAGCAAGACTCCTGCCAGCCTCATCAGATCCATTGCATTCTTCTCACCCATCTGGTTCTCACTCGTGCTTCAGAAATATTTGTGGATTAAATTGTGGAGCTCACTTGCCAACAGTGGCACTTCGTGAACTTGTCCCTCGTTGGCTGTAATTTTCTGTGGGGGTCTCGAGTTATCTAGTCTTTGAGGACAGGTGCCCAGGGAAGGAAGCCATATAAACTAAGGGCTGAGAGTGTGTAGGTTCTAGTGACAGACAGCCCTGATGTGGGTTCATGACTCTACCCTCAGAAGCTCTGGGACTGGCCGGGCGTGGACAACTAAAACATATATACATACAATTTTTAATGAGCCGGGCATGGTGGCACGTGCCTGTCGTCTTAGCTACTCGGGAGGCTGAGACAGGAGGATCGCTTGAGCCCAGGAGTTGGAGGTTGCTGTGAGCTAGGCTGACACCACTGCACTCTAGCCCAGGCAATAGAGTGAGACTCTGTCTCAAAATAATAATAATAATAATAATAATAATAATAATAATGAATTAGAGCTCATCTAAATGATTTGCAGGAATTTCCACAAATTATGACTCGAAGGAGGAAAACAAGAGGCAGGAGAGGGGGGTGCCGTACGGAGCCCTCACTATTGGTCTCCCCGGTTTGCAGTTTGCACGTTTGCAGGATGGGCAGCTAAACCAGCCTGGACGCACACATGGCCTCTGTCCTGCCACCATGGCTGCTTCACTCCCTTGGCCATTATGTAGGCAGTGGGGTTGCAGATGGCAGAGGCTGACTGATGTCAACCAACCGAGTCATTCTGTCTACTCGACTATTCAGTGTCCCTCCCATGTGAGTGCTCTCTGGCGGGTGTTAACATGGACTATGAAACTCTTCATACTTCACGCGTGTTCTCCGACGTCCAGCTGCATGCCTTTCCCCAAGATCTCCATTTTCCTGATGTTCCAATGTTGTGGCAGTGTGTACAGCTAGCGTTACAGCTCTTATTTGTTTGACCAGGGAAAGAACCAAGCGGCACACGAAGAGTCGGAGAACAGCCTTTATTCTTCCACAGCAGGCTCAGCACACCTAGTGACACAGCTCTCTTCCTGTCTTCCGCTCTTCTGACCTTTCTGCCCCTTCTGCTCCTGTTTTTATACCCTTGGTAGGGCTCAAAAAGCGTCCAATCAACTACAAGCTTTAACATCCAATCAACAACAAGCTTTTAACAACCAATCAACTACAAGCTTTTAGCATCCAATCAACTACAAGCTTTAACATCCAATCAACTACAAGCTTTAACATCCAATCAACTACAAGCTTTTAACATCCAATCAACTATAAGCTTTTAACATCCAATCAACTACAAGCTTTTAACATCCAATCAACTACAAGCTTTAACATCCAATCAACAACAAGCTTTTAACATCCAATCAACTACAAGCTTTTAACATCCAATCAACTACAATCTTTAACATCCAATCAACAACAAGCTTTTAACATCCAATCAACTACAAGCTTTTAACATCCAATCAACAACAAGCTTTAACATCCAATCAACTATAAGCTTTAACATCCATCCAATCAACAACAAGCTTTAACATCCAATCAACTATAAGCTTTAACATCCAATCAACTGCAAGATGTAACTTCCAATCAACAGCAAGCTTTAACATCCTACAAGCTTTAACAACCAATCAACTACAAGCTTTAACATCCAATCAACAACAAGCTTTAATATCCAATCAACTACAAGACTTAACATCCAATTAACAACAAGCTTTAACATCCAATCAAAAACAGTGGGATTCAAAAATTACCCAATCAGGATCACGGAAGCAGTGTGGCCGGAAACAGGCGGCAGCATGTGGGCCTGGGGGCATTTTAGCACTCGAGGCCCCGGTGGCTCTCTGCCGTGGGACCTGTCCCAGCAGCGTGCCCTCCAACTGGCCACGTGCAGCGCTGGCCCGCGGAGATGCAGAGCAATGGGGGGGGGGCAAGCGGCCACATTTTCTGTATCACCAACCTTTTTCCTTTCAGGCCCTGTAGTAGGTTGAACAGAGACCCCTTGTCACCCCCCAAATTCATTCTCTACTGGGAACCCCGGAATGTGCCCTTTATAGACAATAATGTCTTAGGCAGATATAATCGGTTAAAAAATCTTGAGCAGGAATCTTCTTTTAGAATTCAGAATCCCCATTTGCTGTCCCCTTTTCTGAGTCCTCACCCCACTGCATTTGGCCATCCCTGCATTTGTTTTCTCTTCCTGCACCCCAAATCCCACCAGTATAAATCCCCTCCACTCCGGCCTTCACTCGGCTTCATTTTGGCCACAGCCTTTGGTGTCATCCGCCCACGGGGACAGAGACGTGGTCTGTTCTGTTTGTTGCTGTACCCCCAGTGCTGCACCCCAGGCAGTAGGAACCCAATAAACAAGTGTGTAGTGAATGAGTGATTGAATGAATGCAAAGGCTTTTATTGTGCACTATTTATTTGATCTACGTAGCAGAGTTTTACTGGGGGCTTCTGATCGTGGAGGTCACTCACCCTAGAGCTCAGGACAGGAAACAACTTAAAATGGACCCCAGACGTCTCTTTTTCGATCTCTTAGAGTCCTCAAACTATTTAAACAGGGGCCAGTCCACTGTCCCTTAACCGTTGGAGAGTGCCCACTGTGGGCCTGGGACACGTCGGCTGCTAAGCAGGACAGGCAGCGGTGGCAAACACACCTGGCGGGCCGGATAAATGTCCTCAGCGGGGCACATGTGGCCCTCGGGCCGTAGTTTGAGGACCCGTGTCCTAGACCATCCCCCATGGGAGATTACTCACAAGACTTTCTTTTGAGGTCACTTTGAGATTTTATTGGGGTCTCTTTCCCCTTTTCTTTCAGACTCCATCATATACCATGAGTTACACTCATTAGTATTCCCACATGAAAATGGGGAAACTGAGGCCCTGGTTCATGGAGCTGGTAAGTACAGAGCTAGACTGTCACCTAGACAGTCTGTCTCCTGAGCTCGTGGCTCTAATGCAATCTCTAGCAGACACCAACACAATATAACAACATTTTCTTTTTTCTTTCTTTCTTTTTTTTTTTTTTTTTGAGTCAGAGTCTCACTCTGTCGCCCGGGCTAGAGTGCCAGGGCGTCAGCCTTGCTCACAGCAACCTCCAACTCCTGGGCTCAAGCGATCCTCCTGCCTCAGCCTCCCGAGTAGCTGGGACTACAGGCATGCACCACCATGCACGGCTAATTTTTTTTTTCTATATATTTTTAGTTGGCCAATTAATTTCTTTCTACTTTTTAGTAGAGACGGGGTCTCGCTCTTGCTCAGGCTGGTCTCGAACTCCTGACCTCGAGTGATCCTCCCGCCTCGGCCTCCCAGAGTGCTAGGATGATACCACCCAACAGTAAAGAACTAGAGCTGTCTCGTAGAAAAGTGTAGAAAAGTGCTTATGGACCCATCGTTTTAAGGTTTCTTTAAAAAAATGCTTTGAAAAACTTGCTACCTTGAATTTTCAAGGTCTTCCAAGTTCATGATTATCAGCTCACGAATGCCAGAAGAAAAGATGATTCATTGCTGCCCAGATTAAAAAGCAACGGGTTCTTACTGAAAACAGTCCCCGGAGAGCTGATGACTAAATCTAACTGCCACGTAGAATGTGTCCTTTTATTTTTAGGAGCTTCTGGAAACAAAGATATCTAGGTACAAGCACAGCACACGCTGTCAGTGGGCTTTGCCAGACAGCATAACTTAAGCATTTTATTTTGAGTAGAAAGAACTCGCTTTGCACCCTACAAATGGTCACACGGTTTGCTTTCATACCATGTTGCCTCGTGTGCGGTCATTATTTCCTTCTAAAGCACACAGACAGAAGCCTTTGCTTGCATGAGGGAAACTTTTCCAAACTCCTATTTCCTTTCCCTGCTACATTGCACAGTAAAACTATATATATATATATATATATATATATATATATATATATATATATATATATTTTTTTTTTTTTTTTTGAGACAGAGTGTCACTCTATTGCCCGAGTAGAGTACCATGGCATCAGCCCAGCTCACAGCAACCTGCAACTCCTGGCCTCAAGCGATCCTCCTGCCTCAGCCTCCTCCCAAGTAGCTGGGACTACAGGCATGCGCCACCATGCCTGGCTAATTATTTCTATATAATTATAGAAATATAATTCTATATATTTTTAGTTGTCCAGCTAATTTCTTTCTATTTTTAGTAGAGACGGGGTTTCACTCTTGCTCAGGCTGGTTTCGAACTCCTGACCTTGAGCGATCCTCCCGCCTCGGCCTCCCAGAGTGCTAGGATGACAGGCTCAGTGAGCCACCTCGCCCGGCCTATTTTTTTACGTCTCAAGTTACATTTGCTCTTTCTACAACTATATTAGTGTTTTCAGGATTTGAACACACGCACACATACATACACGCACCATCTCTTCAGAGCTCATGAATTTTCTGTCTTGAAGCTTTTTCCTCAACTGCTATAAAAATGTTGTCCTTAGGGCATTAAATCCAGTAGGCTGTTGACAATTTTATTTATTTATTTATTTATTTATTTTTTATTATTATTTTTTTTTAAGGATATAGGCTGATGGTGATGTTGACAATTATTTTATGGCAGGTCATTCTTTTCTGACTTCTGGAACAGTTTTAGGGTATCTGGCATCCTTAATGTTGATGTTGTGAAGCTTCTAATGACCACAGGATTCAGAATTGGGTCCCTCTAGGTGCCCATCAATCTGTGAGTAGATTAATAAAATGTGGTCTATGTACACCATGGAGTAACTACTCAACTACAAAAAGCAATGGTGATCTAGCACCTCTTATATTGTCCCAGATAGAGCCGGAGCCCATCCTTTGAAAGGAAGTATCACAAGGATGGAAAAACATGCACCACATGCACTCACCATCAAACTGGTACTAACTGATCAACACCAAGGTGCTCACATGGTAGGAATATCCACTGGGTGCCAGTCGGGTGGGTGGGGGAGGGGGGACTCACAACCAATGGAGTGGAGCTCACTGTTTGGGGGAAGGGCACGCTTGTAGCCCTGGCTTGGGTGATGCAAAGGCATTGCATGTAACCAAAATGTTTATACCCCCATAATATTCTCTTTTTTTTGAGACAGAGTCTCGCTTTGTTGCCCAGGCTAGAGTGAGTGCCGTGGCATCAGCAACCTCAAACTTCTGGACTCAAGCGATCCTCCTGCCTCAGCCTCCCAAGTAGCTGGGACTACAGGCATGCGCCACCGTGCCCGCCTGATTTTTTTTCTATATATTTTTAGTTGGCCAATTAATTTCTTTCTATTTATAGTAGAGACGGGGTCTCGCTCTCGCTCAAGCTGGTTTCGAACTCCTGACCTCGAGCAATCCTCCCATCTCGGCCTCCCAGAGTGCTAGGATGACAGGCGTGAGCCACCGCGCCCAGCCTACCCCCATAACATTCTGGAAAAAAAAAAAAAAAAAAGAAAGAATTGGGTCTCTCAAAGCAATGTGTATGATGTATATATTGTCAATATTAAAAAAAGAAGCTTGACAAAAACACTAATCTTGTGATGCATGGGGCCATATGCCACCCTATTAAAACAATGCTGATTGGGGTCCACTGAACTGATTTCGTGACTCATCATGAGCAGTGGCCCACCCTTTGAAATGTGGCATTTCTGGGTGGTGGGTGGTGGCTTTCCACCCAGGCTGCACGTGAGAATTACTTGTGGAACTTTCTGGTAGCACAGTCCTCACATAAGGCCTAGGAGATCAGAATATTCAGGGAGTCGTAAGGAAAGTTTCTGAGTCTTTTCGTCCGATAGATTTGGGAGAACCGTTGGATTGGGGGAGTGACAAAAACAGCACGAAGTACAGGGGTAGATCTGGGTTTTTGGGGGGCCAGAAGCTTGTATATTAATAATCTGGGAGTTCTTTTTTAAGAAAAAATGATACCAAGTTAGGTAAGAAGAGACATATTTTTGTAGCATGAGAAAAATAAACAGCAACAAATTACCAATTTAAAAAAGCTGACAAAGCCCACAAACACAAAAATTCATTAAAATAATATTTTTATGATTAATAGTCGGTTCCCTATAAAGCTCTTTAACACTTTCTATTTTACATGCATTAGATTCCTACTAATTTGATTTATATTCAGAGTGTTTGGCCTTTTCTTTCGTACGGTTGGCTGAAGTTTATTTTTTACTGATGACAGTTGAGAAATTTCTTTCTCCCAGCTTCCTGACTTGTTATTGGAAATGTAGAGTAAATGTTTTCGGATCATTGTCTGAATTCTTTTGTCAGGGCTGCTATAACAAACCAGGACGGACTGGATGACTTATACAACAGAAATTTAATTTCACAAAATTCTGGAGTCTTAGAAGTTCAAGTTCAAGGTGTTGGCAGGTTTGGGTCTCTTCTGAGGCCCCTCTCCTTGGCTGACAGATGCCCAATTTCTCACTGTGACCTCACATGGCTGTCCCCTGTCTGTGTTGTTTGTGTTCTAATTTCCACTCCTTGGAAGACACCAGTCACACCGGATTAGGACCCACTTAAACGCCCCGTTTTGATTTAGTTACCTCTTTAAAGAGTACCCAGTTGGACAAAGAGCAGCAAACTGCAAAAATGTCACAAGGCCCAGGGGCTTGGGCCCAGGTAGTGTGTTAGGTAGAGAAGTGGCCAGGAAGATAAGGATCAGTGTGGCAGGCTTTGTTTTGTGCAGACTCCCTGGCCCTCAGCTTTCCATTCTTGATGATAAGAATACTGTTTTATTCTAGAATAGGGAGGACATTTTTCACATGGGAATTTCATCTCTTATTCTTCAGAAATAGCATGTAGGGGCCGGGTGAGGTGGCTCACACCTGTCATCCTAGCACTCTGGGAGGCCGAGGCGGGAGGATCACTCCAGATCAGGAGTTCGAAACCAGCCTGAGCAAGAGCGAGACCCCCGTCTCTACTAAAAATAGAGAGAAATTAATTGGCCAACTAAAAATATATAGAAAAATTTAGCCGGGCATAGTGGTACATGCCTGTAGTCCCAGCTACTCGGGAGGCTGAGGCAGGAGGATCGCTTGAGCCCAGGAGTTGGAGGTCGCTGTGAGTGAGGCTGATGCCACGGCACTCTAGCCCAGGCAACAGAGTGAGATTCTGTCTCAAAAAAAAAAAAAAAAAGAAAGAAAGAAAGAAAGAAAGAAATAGTATGTAGGGCAGAATGATCTCACATTTGCTGTTTTTTTAAGTGTCTTGAACTAAATATGCCAGGGTGGAATATTTTGAGGCTGTATATTTTTAACTCCTTCGGAACATATTAGCAATTTGCTCATTTCTTGTTGAATGAAAGGATGAATGAATGAATGAAACCAGAATGAAGGGTTGTCCAAATGAAATCAAGAAGGGCAGATCCTCTAAGGAGGCCACTGTGTGTCAGAAAAGCCATCAAGGTCCCACGAAAGAGCAAGTTCACATCGTGTGTTTTGACAGCGGTTTCACTTGTTATGTCTAAACTTCACGATGACTTGTTATAAAAGGGTCTTTCTTGTGTTCCATGCCACTAGTTTATATGTTTTAAGATAGCATCATATAAACTGCTTCCCATAAAAGTAGTATTGTCATAGAAAAACAGTGTTTTCATCGACAGATAATTATAATTTTCGCATTTTCTCTCAAAACGAGAGGCACACCATTATGACTCCAAGTTAGAGCTCTATGTTAAAAAGATAAACACAGAAAACGAAATCTAACCTGCTGTTACGTTCTGTGCCAGGGAGGCCGCGTCTATGCACTACTGATCAATTCAGCAGAAGGACATTTGTTAACGTAGTGCTGGGTGGCAATGTGACTGCCTGAATTGTCTGCTTTTTCCATCAAATTTGTTTTAACATTCTGTCAATGCAATGAAGATACTTATTTTGAGAAACTTTACATAATTTATTTTGAAATATTTCCAACTTATAGAACGGTTGGCAGAACAGAGAAAAAGATCCTTTCACCCAGATTTTTTCAAATGTTAACATTTTATTGCATTTGCACACTGCATTGCCATCAGTCTGTTTCCGACCCTTTGGACAGTAAGTTGCAGAAATATGGCCCACCACCCCTAGATAGTAGTGTGTATTTCCCAAACGTAATGACACTCGCATAAAGACAGCTTATAGCTCTCCAAATAAACATGCCAACCAACATTGGAACGAAACAACCCTCTTACCCAAAGATTCCATCCCATCTCCCCCAATATCCCTTTTGGGAAGGGATAGTTCTCTTTTTTTTTTTTTTTTTTTCCTTTTTGGTCTAGGGTCCTCTCCAGGAAAATGTGTTGCCTTTAGCTGTCTTGCCTGTTCAGACACCTTCGATTTGAAATAATTCTCACTCTTTAGCTGCCTTCCATCTGCTTGGAGGTTTTACAAAGTAGAATCCTTAACGTTCTGTAGGATGATCTTCAGCTTTTGGTCCATCTGATGCTAGCTCGTGGCTATGTTTTATAAAGCTACTTTTTTGTCATTAAAATATGTAATTCAAACTTAAAGGGTTTTTTAATTCTTTATAAAGAATGTTCTTTTCTGCTATTTATTTTGTGTGTGTGTGTGACTGTTTAAAACTCTCCTTTATAGATTTTTTATTTTTTTGAAACAGAGTCTCACTGTGTTGCCCAGGCTAGAGTGAGTGCCGTGGCGTCAGCCTCGCTCACAGCAACCTCCAACTCCTGGCCTCAACCGATCCTCCTGCCTCAGCCTCCCAAGTAGCTGGGACTACAGGCATTCGCCGACATGCCCGGCTAATTTTTTCTATATATTTTAGTTGGCCAATTAATTTCTTTCTATTTATAGTAGAGACGGGGTCTCGCTCTTGCTCAGACTGGTTTCGAACTCCTGACCTCGAGCAATCTGCCCGCCTCGGCCTCCCACTTTATAGATTTTATACTGTGAATCGGAATCATTTTAGAAATGCAATTTTATGTTGTGCTGACGAAGTCAAAGTTTGTACTGGGATCTGTGTCCTGTTACTATTTTTATCCCCTGCTGTGATTTGAGATAATGCTGGAAGGCAGACCGGCTGCAAACAACGCCAACATTTCTAAAGACTGAATCAATCCTGGCCTGGTTTGCAACTGGGGCATGTTTGTGCTGCGATCACATAACTTCAAACTTTGCAGAGGATTGTGGAAGAGCTTCCTGCCGCTCCAATCCAGCAAGCATCCATTTAGACAAAAATACAGAAAAACCTGAAAAACCAAAAAGGATGGTAAAATCTCCCTTACGATTGAGCAAAGACCCAGGTTTCTCCCAAATGTCGCCGGCTTTCTCTTGCAGGGACTGGTCTTGCCTCATCTGAGTCTCTCCCAGAAATCCTTTTGACATGAGAGACAGCCTAGCCTCTCTAGAAAACAAAGGTCTAAGAATTAGCTTAGTTTGTGTGAAATCACACCTTCCTTGACTTCCCGCATCAACCCTGAGATATTGATTATTTATGTGTTCTAACTTGGACAGTTTTAGTTATAGATAAATATAATATAGATTTATATTCATCTATATTATATAGGTCTATTTATCTACATTATATAGATAAATATAATACAGATTATAAATATAATGTATTTATAGATAAATATATATTATAATATAAATATAATTATAGATAAATATAGATAAATATAAATATAACTTATAAAGTAAGTTATAAATTATAATTATAAGTTATAATTATAAGTTATAAATTATAAGTTATAATATAATATTATAATATTATAAATTATAATTATAAATATAACTTACTTTGCAGAATATCTTATTTGGTGTAGTTACAGTCTCTTCTCTCTCTCTCTTTTTTTTTTTAGACAGAGTCTCACTCTGTGGCCCAGGCTAGAGTGAGTGCCGTGGCATCAGCCTCACTCACAGCAACCTCAAAGTCCTGGACTCAAGCGATCCTCCTGCCTCAGCCTCCCTCCTGAGTAGCTGGGACTATAGGCATGCACCACCACGCCCGGCTCATTTTTTCTATGTATTTTTTTTTTTTTACATTTAAAAAAATTTTTTTTACTCTTTTTATTTTTAACTTTTACTTTTTTTTCTTTAATTTTTTTTCCTCCACTGCTGTATCTATGTTTTTTTTTTTTTATTTCGGCATATTATGGGGGTACAGATTTTAAAGCCTTAAAATATCTATGTATTTTTAATTGGCCAATTAATTTCTTTCTATTGTTAGTAGAGACGGGGTCTCGCTCTTGCTCAGGCTGGTCTCGAACTCCTGACCTCGAGCGATCCTCCCGCCTCGGCCTCCCAGAGTGCTGGGATGACAGGCGTGAGCCACCGCGCCCAGCTTACAGCCCCTTCTAAACATTCTGCGTGTGTGCATGCCAATTTGCTGTCATTTCCCCTGTCCACCCACAGGGTGCTCTTATCCCCTCTCTCTGCCAGCCTGCTGCTGTCACTGTCCTCTCCCCCGCCAGGACAGAAGAGCACTGTGGTCCCAACAGGGCTGGACGATTCATGGAAACTCTAGAGGTGGGAGCAGAAGCAGAAGTCGCAGGCGATGAGGGTTGGAGGAAGGGACGTGGAGTCAGCGCTCTGGAAAATATTAATACCACGGTGGGTTTGCATTCTGCAGGACCTACCTTGTGACAATTATCAGAGGACAGTGATGTGGAATTACTTATTCTGTAGGAAGAAGGGAAAAATGCAATTAATAGCAGTAATTAACGGACGTGCCTACAGTGCTCTTCTGTTTACAAAGTATTTTAACAAACAGAATCTTCTTCGCTTCTCACAAGAACCCCATGAAGTGGGCATAAAAGGCATTCTTTTTTTTTTTTTTTTTTTTTTTTTTTTTTTTTTTTGAGACAGAGTCTCGCTTTGTTGCCCAGGCTAGAGTGAGTGCCGTGGCGTCAGCCTAGCTCACAGCAACCTCAAACTCCTGGGCTCGAGTGATCCTCCTGCCTCAGCCTCCCGAGTAGCTGGGACTACAGGCATGCGCCACCATGCCCGGCTAATTTTTTATATATATATCAGTTGGCCAATTAATTTCTTTCTATTTATAGTAGAGACGGGGTCTCGCTCTTGCTCAGGCTGGTTTTGAACTCCTGACCTTGAGCAATCCGCCCGCCTCGGCCTCCCAAGAGCTAGGATTACAGGCGTGAGCCACAGCGCCCGGCCAAAGGCATTCTTATTATTCATCTCCCTTGCAGATGAGACGACTGAGCCTCAGAAAGATTGAATGGCTTCCTAAAATATATTAATGCAAAGCTAGGAATCACCCTTGGCATTGCTGCTAACATTGATCTAAGACTTACTATGTGCCAGGCACCGTATTAAGTGCTTTGTATGGGTAGCTCTTTTAATTTGAGTTGGCGAATTGCAAAACCAAGGGGCAAAAATAGCCAAAGTCCCGCACCATTACCACCCTACCAGACTGCCTTCTTCAACGATAAATCTCAGACAATTAAAAAAGCAGCTATTGGAAAGTGCAATATAAGATGTGTCTCCTAAAATCAGTAGCTCCTATAAACACTACCTTATGGTTAAGCCTGCTTATAAAAGGCTTTTGAAGGGAAAAAAATTCATTTAATAATTCATTGATTATTCTGTCAAAATTCTTTCATTTGTCTTTCAGTGAAATTGATGGATCTAATGATTTCACAGAGTAGGTAGAAAAAAATGTAGCAAACAGCCCCTCTTTTAGTTTGCCTCTGTCTTTTAACACAAAACAACAATTCAATGTGAAAATAGTTCAGTTACTCAAAGGTGTCCAAAATAATCTCAGTTGACTACATTGAGGCTTGGTCTTTCTGCTGAGAGCAAACCTTACTCCACCTAAATCCACACTGGAGCTGCTCATTTATCTCCTTATAAGAGAGAGAACTTTGGACTCTTTCTTTGGGTCTTGGTATGTTAAAATATTTATAATACAGAGAAAGAGGGGAACTACACTTTGCTAAGCATCAGCTCTAAATCTTTAATTTAAATCTGAGAGCATTTTTGTTCACTTACTTTGCAGTCAGCACATCTGCAGGAAACCTGTCACTTTGCTTCCAACTATGGGCTGGTGGCAGACGTTGATAATTGCTTGAGACATTTTTTTCCTCCAAAGCAGCCTGCAAGCTCATACTCCAATCAGCCATTACTGATCAATCACAGTTGGTGCCTATAAAAAAAAAAACACACCTAAATCTGAATAAGATTGGTGGATTACAGCAAAGTCAATATTCTGGTTGAGATACTGTAGTTTTTTTTTTTTTTGAGATGTTACCATTGTAAAGAAACTGGCTAAAGGGTACACAGGATCTCTTTTGTGTTATTTCTCACAACTACATGTGAATCTACAATGATCTCAAACCAAAAAAATTTAATTAAAAAAAACTCTATTTGTCACTTGGGAGATCGACAATACATTTCAGTGATAATATCTCCGATGCATTTGTAGAATGACCATTTAAATTAAATTAGGCAATTTCAGAGCAGGCAAAACACTAGGTTAGCTGGTTCAACACTTTTATTTCAAAATGAAAGAACAAGGCAGAGGGAAATGAAAGACTTTTGTCATAGTACCTGAATCTTTGTATACACGACACCTTAAGTAGAACAGAGAAGGAACTGACATTTGTTAGGTGACTATATTGTAGCAAAGACTATGCTAAGTGGGTTTATATCCATGATCTCATTTTACTTCCCAAGAATTCTTGTAGACATGATTTCCATTTTATCTTTAAGGAAACGGAAGCTTGCTACAAGTCATAAAACTAACTAGTGAGAGAGCCTGGATTCAAACTCCCGGTGCTTTGAGAGCCATTAGCTCTCCATCATACCAGTTTTCAAACTTTTCCCACTATAATCCACTATATAAAAAAAATAACTATTATAGTGTGATTCAAATACACATGCAAACTTTTCCTCTTGAACAGCAGAAGGTGATGGTAAAAAATAGAAAGAAAAGAATAGCAGTTTGTATATATTTTAAAAATTTATTAAAAAAAAAACCCGAATGCACGTGCAAACTTAAACAAATCTTTAAAAAAAAAAATCCTTACTCTGTCTGATGTTCTATTCTATTCTTTAGATGTATTCTATTTTAAAAAAATAAAGATTGATTTTATGATTTGTTAATGTGTCGTGATCTGTAGTTTGCAAAACACAACATGCTATTTTTTTTTCTTTATGGCGACCCTTCCACTAATATTTTGGAAGAGCTCTTCTTTTCAATGCTACCCAACAGTCCTCTTTTTAGCTCTGCTCAGAGCTTGCATACCAAAATTAAACGGGCTGTCGTCTTGCTTTTTGAAATTCATAGTAGCACATGCAAAACATTCTAGCACATTCTTCCTGGGCCATTGGGCATTTTAGTCCCTTCCCCCCTTGTTTTTGTTTTCTCTCTCTTCCTGACCACATCCCTGTGAGAGGGCAGATAGACCCTTTAAAATCCAACCCTGTCATTTTCGGAACTGATGGGCAGTTTGTTGTTTGAGGAAGACTCCATGGCCGAGTTTCTATAAGAGGAAAATGCAGGCCAGTCTTCCACTGATTTGCATTTGGCTTAACCCCTTCTCTGAGTGGGTGAGTTGGGTGGCAGTGGCGGTGGAGTTGGGCTCTGTGTCATTTACCCTGGCAACGCTCCATGGGACAGGGTGAGCTTGGGTGGCCTTGGGATTCCTGACTCTTTTCTTGGTGGACGCCGTGATGTACCCATTGGGACCCTCTGGATTATCCGTGCATGGTCTTGCTTGGGTAATGACAGACCCTAAGGTCTTCAATTTCCTGTCCCATCATGGGATCACTTTTAGAGCCCAGAAATATCATGGATCTGCCAGGGGTTCTGTTAGCTCTTGGTAATTGCTAGCCTTCTGGGTGTCAGGAACTGGGTTAAACACTTGACACGTGTTATTGTTGGATCCGCCCAGCAGCCCGTGACAAGGATGCTATTATATGATTTGACACACTCCCATAAAGGCTAGGCTGGCAGGCCGGTGTTTTTCAGCAGGTGCTTAGAAGGACAGAGGAGGGTTGAATTAGAAAACGTATTGAGTCCTAGCACTCTGGGAGGCCGAGGCGGGAGAATGCCTCAAGGTCAGGAGTTCGAAACCAGCCTAAGCAAGAGAGAGACCCCGTCTCTACTAAAAACAGAAAGAAATTAATTGGCCAACTAAAAATACATACAAAAAAAAAATTAGCCGGGCATGGTGGCACATGCCTGTAGTCCCAGCTACTCGGGAGGCTGAGGCAGGAGGATCGCTTGAGCCCAGGAGTTGGAGGTTGCTGTGAGCTAGGCTGACGACATGGCACTCAGTCTAGCCTGGGCAACAAAGTGAGACTCTTGTCTCAAAAGAAAAGAAAAAAAGAAAAAGAAAAGAAAATACATTGAGAAAGGAAGTGGTAGAGATGAGGTTTACATATATACATGCACACACCCCAAAAATAAAATTTTGAAGGCTTGTTGGTGTTCAAGTAAAGCTTATCCTACTTTCTTCTTTTGCTGGCCTTTATTATCTCTGCTCTGGCATCATCTGTTTTAGCCAACGTTGTGACAGTTTAAGTCCTAGAATTTTCTATGCTTGGCTTTTCTCATTTAGAAAAGATGATTGAAATTGGCTCTCAGATCTGAGCTTATTCTGTAATCAGAGGCAGATTCAGCTTCGGGGTGGGAGATATTTCAGTTCTTCCTGTTGAGCAGTGGCTCTCGAATATTAGCGCACACAAGAGTAACCTAGGAAGCGTCTTCAGAATGCAGATTCCTGGGCTCCACCAGGATGGATTCTGATTTAAGGGGTCAGGGGTGGTTCCCTAAAGTGTGCCTTTTTTAACAAATTTAGATTTAACAGTATGAACCAAAGGGATTCAAATATCTAGGGGCCGCATAATGAAAATTGCTGATCCAAGGTATGGAGGGAAGAAGGGGGCAAGATGGCGGATGAGAGACACCTCCAGCCAGAGCATCTCTGCAAGAAAGAGAACTTTTAGATGAAAGTGAAAAAAACAGGTAGTCAAACATAGATCAGATGAGGGTTGAAAGGAAGGGTGCCTGAACTTCTAGAAGATTCCATGGAAAGAGGTTGTGGGGCAGAACTGGAAGGAGAAAGGCATGTTGGAGACCAGTGACAAGGGTAGGTGAAGTGGTTAAGATTCCCCTCCCTTGCAACTCGGACTGCTGGTGGGCTCCCAAGCTGCTGGACAGACCTGCCAACACCAGCCCAGAGACGGCTGCCACCAGTGAGCCTCTTGGGGACAGGGCACCAGGCTCCCAGCTCCCTTGGGACACTCCTACCCCACAGACCAAAGCCCATTGGCGGGCGCCATATTGCTTCATTCTCCCCTTCCTCTCCCTACCCATGGCTGCTGAGAGGGACAATCTAGCCATCACCCGAGGCAGCCCCAGGGAATGAGACCTTTCCTTTCGGGGCCCTGTAGCAGACTGAGGGGTGCTCAGGCTGGGAGCTCCCTACCCGTTGGCCCTTCCTGGTGCCGTTTGCTTGGTGACGCCAGGACAGCAGGGCAAACCCTGAGGTGGAGAGACATGGATCCAGCTTGGGCACCCCGTGAGTGACTTGGGACCAGCATTCTTCTCCTGGGCAGGGTCAGGGATTAATATCTGAGGCCCAGGGGACAGGCCTGCTGACCAGATTCCAAACACCCAGGTCTCCATGATATTCCCCGGGGGCCCAAAAGGGACATATTTGTGAACGAGCCTACTGAGGTGTGTGTGCGTTTAGGGGCAGATCAGAGTGGAGAGAGGGTCCCAGATGCAGAATGCTCGAGGGACACCCCTTTTCCCATGGGAAGGCCACGGTCCCAGCTCAGGCCGTGATCCTGGGCAGGGACCCTCTTGGCCCAGGTCACAAAGAAAGGGGGAGCTCAGTTGGCTTGAGGTCCTGCCTACCAACAGAGGCCCAGGAGAAACTGGATTTCCAAATGCAAGAGAATGGAAGACTGCTGAATGCCAACAAAATCATAAAAATATTTTATGGACTCATGGAATCAATCTCCCATGGATGCCAAGGGATGACTACACACACACACACACACACACACACACACACACACACACACACAAGATTATGATATAGGCCGGGCGCGGTGGCTCACACCTGTCATCCTAGCACTCTGGGAGGCCGAGGCAGGAGGATCGCTCAAGGTCAGGAGTTCGAAACCAGCCTGAGCAAGAGCAAGACCCCTTCTCTACTAAAAAAAAAAGCAAGAAAGAAATTAATTGGCCAACTAAAAATATATAGAAAAAATCAGCCGGGCATGGTGGCGCATGCCTGTAGTCCCAGCTACTCGGGAGGCTGAGGCTGGAGGATCGCTTGAGCCCAGAAGTTTGAGGTTGCTGTGAGCGAGGCTGACACCATGACATTCTAGCCTGGGCAACACAGTGAAACTCTGTCTCAAAAAAAAAAAAAAAAAGATTGTGATATAAAATATATGTGTTACTATGGCTCATAATAAAAAAGAAAGTTGGCAAAACACTTCTCTCGTGTTTCCATTTTTATCTTATTTTTCTCAGTCATTTTCTTTGTCTAAAATTCTTTATGAATTAGTGTACTTTTTTTATATGTGGAGTTAATAAATTCCTTCCCTAGCCTTGGAGAAAGTATGAAAAATAATTGTTCTAATACTTTTAAGGATCCTGATTTCATATTTGTGTTTTGATTATGGGCTGTATTGATGCCAGTTGAGGTGGCATCAGTCAATGACAACTGAAGACTGCCAAATGCCAACAAAATCATAAAAATGTTTTAATAGCTCAGTTTGAACAGTATGAATGCTCAGATAGGAGAAAATTTTCATGGCTATGACTTTAATGTCAATAGCAAGAAAATTATAGGCTGTTTGAGCATGTAATGACAGGACTATGACAGGACTGTCAACACCTTTCATTCATGCTTTGCTTCAACTTTTAATAAACATTGTCTGCAGTTTCATGAAAATATCCATCAAAATTAACAATCATATTATTGTCACCAAAAGAAGTACAATTCTTCCCATTAATTCCTAGCTCACTAAATAATACGGCCTCTGCAAAATTTGCTTTTATTTTTCAAGTCTTATCTGGGAGAGATTTTATTCACGATAAGCTTGTAAGTAACCCTTTTTCTTAAGAAAAACATTGCATAAGCAAAGGGAATATGTTTTCCACGTTGTCATGGCTTGTATCTTTAGATATGTAGTAAAAACATAAGGCATTAGGTCTTCGATTACTCTGTAAGAGTACATGGAACCATTACATTCTTCAAAATTATTGCACTGTATTTTATCCTGGCATTTGATAATTAAATGATAAAAATAACATTTTTTTTTTTTTTAGTGAGACAGAGTCTCACTCTGTTGCCCAGGCTAGAGTGAGTGCCGTGGCGTCAGCCTCGCTCACAGCAACCTCAAACTCCTGGGCTCAAGCGATCCTCCTGCCTCAGCCTCCCAAGTAGCTGGGACTACAGGCATGCGCCACCATGCCTGGCTAATTTTATATATATATATATATATATATATATATATATATATATATATATATATATATATTTAGTTGGCCAATTAATTTCTTTCTATTTTTAGTAGAGACGGGGTCTCACTCTTGCTCAGGCTGGTTTCGAACTCCTGACCTTAAGCGATCCTCCTGCCTCAGCCTCCCAGAGTGCTAGGATTACAGGTGGAAAAATAAGTATTTTAATTCTCAGTTTCTCCCACCATCCCACTTTTGCTCTTCCCTCAGCCACATCTGCAAGAAGAACCACCAGGGATTGTCCAGATTTTTATTTGTTTAGGTATGATTTCCAGCTAGAGCTGCCATTTAAAAAATTTAAGCACCAATTACTGTGACAGAGAAACTAACACGAACTGCCAAATTTTGTAATTATTAGAAAAAAAAAAACAAACCCTGAATATGAGACATTTAGGGGATCCTGACAAAGTCAACATAGGATTGAGGACAAAGCCATTCAATACAGGGCACACCTTGTGTATCCAGGACACCTGGCAGGCAGGTCCCAGCCATGTCTTGGGCTTGCTTTCCTGCCATCCCAGCCCAGGCTGTGCTCTAGGCTCTCACAGGTCCGCAGAGGGGAGTGAGGCTGAGCTAGATCCTTTGAGAAGTTCAAAGCCAGATTAACCAGCCACTGAAGTTTGAATCAAAGTAGTGACATTAGATTAGATTTGCATTTTAGAAAGATTTTTCTGGCAACTCTGTGGCAGATTTGGGGTGGAGGACAGACCCACGAGTCTGTTAGGAGGCTCAGTACTCACTAGGGGGCCGGGCGAGGTGGCTCACGCCTGTAATCCTAGCACTCTGGGAGGCCGAGGCAGGAGGATCGCTCAAGGTCAGGAGTTTGAGACCAGACTGAGCAAGAGTGAGACCCATCTCTACTGAAAATAGAAATTAATTGGCCAACTAAAAATATATAGAAAAAATTAGCCGGGCATGGTGGCACATGCCTGTAGTCCCAGCTACTCGGGAGGCTGAGGCAGGAGGATCGCTTGAGCCCAGGAGTTTGAGGTTGCTGTGAGCGAGGCTGATGCCACGGCACTCACTCTAGCCTGGGCAACAGAGTGAGACTCTGCCTCAAAAAAAAAAAAAGAAAAAGAAAAAGGAAAGAAAAGAAAACAGAAAAACAATAGAGAAAACCAATGAAACCAAAAGCTGACTCTTTGAGAAACGCAATAAAATTTAGAAGACTCTATCCAGACTCATCAGGAAAACAAAAGAGAAGACAAATTAGCAATATGGGGAATGAGAGAAAGGACAACATTTCTCTCAATGTCCTCAACATTGGGATTCCCAATCGGAAACATAAATCCCAACTGACTGTGAAAACCAAGCAGCTAATTAAAATTTAAGATCAGGACTCAGAAATCTGTATCAATTTGGGAACTCTAAATAAGTTATCTAAAAACCTTTCATTAAGATCATTACTCTAGTGGTAAGGAAAGAGTTTGCAAATTGAACTCCTAACCTAGCGGCTATTCTATTACCATGACTTTGAACTATCTGCCTTCCTGTTTTGTTGAATTAGGATAAACAGTAGCTAGGCCAACTGTCAAAACTAAGGCAAGAATAGCAACGGCAATGTAGCTACAGAGAGGACGGTCCAACTCAAATTATTTGAACTTGGCAGAATATCTGTTCACAAACCAGCAAAAGGCCTCCGAGTAGGGGTTCTTTGTGCAAAGGCAGATTTACAATATTCCTGCTGGGCCTCTTTGACTGGTGGAAGTTTAAAAAGCAAAAATCTTCAATTGCCCAATAGCGGATTAATGCCAGTGTGACTTAGAAAACAAATACAGTATTAATTTGGGGGATAAGATTAACACTTACATGCATGGACTTTGAGTAAAAAATGCACGTTGCCCTCCAATCAGTTGAAAGCCTCAATAGAACAAAACCCTGGCTTTATAAGTAAACTACCAGTCTTTGGTGAAAACAGAAGTTTAATGTAATGGCTCCCATTCTTACTCGCCTACTGAGTATATATATATATATATAGTTGTTGTTTTGTTTTGTTTTGTTTTTGTTTTTTGAGACAGAGTCTCACTCTGTTGCCCAGGCTAGAGTGACGTTGGCATCGGCCTCGCTCACAGCAACCTCCAACTCCTGGGCTCAAGCGATCCTCCTGCCTCAGCCTCCAAATTAGCTGGGACTATAGGCATGCGCCACCATGCCCGGCTAATTTTTTCTATATATGTTTTTAGTTGGCCAATTCATTTCTTTCTATTTTTAGTAGAGATGGGGTCTTGCTCTTGCTCAGGCTGGTTTTGAACTCCTGACCTTGAGCGATCCTCCTGCCTCGGCCTCCCAGAGTGCTGGGATTACAGGCGTGAGCCACCGCACCCGGCCTGTTTTTCTGTTTTCTATTTAATTACTTTCAGTTCTGACCTTTATTATTTCCTTTCTTCCACTCACTTTGAATTTAACTTTTCCATCTTTTTGTAGTTTTGAGATAGGGAACCGGCCGGCATTGCTAGACTGAGTCAGGAAGTCTTGAAACAAAGTCTCGAACTATCCTGATCAAAACAGATTGTGGCTCAGGAGGTTTTGAACTACCCGGATCAGAACACGATGGGGGCGGGTCAAGTTCCAACTGGCTAGAACCAAGATGGCAGAGGAGTCGACCCCTTCTGGACCTCAAAGCATCATGCTACCCTTGTTACCATGGAAGTTTCCAAGGAAACCTCCTCTCTCATCTTGCACAGACGCCATGACACTTCCGGTCTGAGCCTGTTTAGTCCAAAGAAGGGTGTCACGCTCATTCCAGACAAACACTGCTCCTTCCCAAGAAATAACATGGATGGCCTTGCCCTCCTGAAGCCTGTAATTAAGATGTTGCTTAAATAGAGGGGCTAAAGGAACCATGGGGCTGGTTCTCCCCAACAGGGACAAACTAGCCTCTACTCTGTTTGTGGAATAGCTTTTCTATACTTTTTGAATAAAACTCTCTTTCACTTTACACTGTCACCTTGCTCCTGAATGGTCTCTTGTGTGAAGCCAAGGACTCACTTAGACTCAAGGGATGCCCAGACTCACTTAGATTCACTTAGACTTCACTTAGACTTCACTTAGACTCACTTAGACTCACTTAGACTCACTTAGACTCACTTAGACTCACTTAGACTTCACTTAGACTCACTTAGACTCACTTAGACTCACTTAGACTTCACTTAGACTCACTTAGACTCACTTAGACTTCACTTAGACTCACTTAGACTCACTTAGACTCACTTAGACTCACTTAGACTTCACTTAGACTCACTGGGACTTCAACTGCTGCCCAGTGTAGGGAATTACTTTCCTTTGTCAGTTCCTTAAGGTGGAAGCTGAGGTCACTGTTTCGAAACCTTTCTATTTTCATATATTATCATTTAGTGCTACACATTTCTTCCCAAGTACTGCTTTAGGGACGTCTAGCAAATTCTGATACGCTGTGTTTTCATTTTCACCCAATTCCATATATTTTGAATTTCCCTTTTGGTTCCTTTTTTTCACCCATTGACCATTTAGGAGTATGCCATTTAATTTCCAAATAGTTGGGGTTTTCCAGAGTTCTTTTTGTTATTGACTTCTGATTGAATTCCATTGTGGTTGGTAAACGTAGTTTGTATGACTTGAATCCTTTTAAATTGGCTGAGATTTATTTTTGGCTCAGAATATGGTCTATCTTGGTAAGTGGTCCACATATACTTGAAAAGAATGCTTATTCTACATGGATGAAATGTTTTGTTAATGTCAACTAGATCAGGTTGGTTGAAACTTCTGTTTAAATCATGTATATCCACACTGATTTTGTATCTAGCAATCATTAAGAGAGGGCTACTGAGGTCTCTGACTGTAGCTAATGTTAATCCAAATTAAGGCAAAGAAAAGCACATTCGGTTCACCAACTTCCACTGGTGAATGTGTGTGTAGTGGAAGGTTTTGCTCCTGGGGAGAGATCTGGGCCTTCTTAAAATGTGTAAGGCACTTTTGAGCTGCCCAAATAAATGTGCTGTATAATTAAAATCAAAGTGCTTGCTATGAAAACATAGCATCAACACACATCTCCCTTCCATTCCCTTCACTCCTTTTCAACCTTCCTGTTTTCTCTACATATAAGCTTTATACTGTATATACATACTATCTATCTATCTTCCTGTATATAAATTCTGGAGATATAAATTCTGTTGCATAATAACATAGTGTTAGTGGTCTTGTGTGTTTCACACTCTTCAATATTATAACGTAAAAAATAAATTGGTATATTCCTGAAAATTCTAACCAAGTGCATGGAGAGACAGAGACTGTCAAGTTTTTTATCTGATAAATTGGAGAAATGGTTTAGAAATTCCCTGCATGATAGGACACTCAGGGTTCAAGAGACTCATGAGTTCAGGTAGCCAATTTTCTGCTAGAAGTATAGGATCTGGTTTTCTATTTTGCATTTCATAGCTGATACAGATACCTGAGAGATGATTGAGAACTAAATCCATTGTCTTTCTACACCTTTGAACATCTAGCTGCTTTACATATTTTTATATTTTGAACATCTATTTTTAAAATTTAGCTTGAATGCTAAATTGATAGATCTTTCAGCTTCGTTTCCCTGTTTATTTAGGTTAGATCCAGAGATATTTCCTGGGAGTTACTGTTTATAGATTGTTAGAGATGCCTCAGGCAATGTCGAAGCTATTGCATATGGCCAGTTTCTTGAATTATAGCATAGAAACTTTAATACCTACCTCAGGAATGACAGGGGTCTTAAATAGGCAGTCGTATTTACCAAAGAAACCTAGAGTTTTCTTAGATTGCCAGCCTTAGCAAGACAAAAAATGTCAGGGTGACAGAGTTTAAGTGGCTCTTTTCAGATCTGTTACACTGATTCTCTGTATTTAAGACGCAAAACAGCCTCCTAGGAGCTATTTAATTAAGTGAAAGTAAGTCTAGTCCCTGTGGAACTGGAAGGTTCAGTGAGCAAACACATATCAGTGCGTGGAAGTGGGAAGCTATTATGTGCTTCATAGACATGGTGACACTTCCTAACCCCACATCAGGGATCCTAAACAGTGATTGGTTGAGAAAATTATCAAACTGAGTTTAAATCTCAGCAGGTGCAAAATTGTCATGCAAAAGTCCAGGACAGGGAGCCACTTTCAGTCTTCAAAGAGACAGTTAAGAAATTCTGGAATTTCAAAGTCCCTTTGAAGGCTTGTAAGGTAAGATGGAATATTCTTTTTACCCAGAACCGACTGATTTCTCTAGAAAGAACTTTGAATTTCAGAGAAGCCAAGTCGATTTTAAGAAGTGAACAGCCCTTTGCAATTGGACCTATTTCTTCCCTTTTGACTTGTTATACGGAGAGCATGTTTTGAAGGCTAACGGAAAATTATGTGGTAAGGGATAGATTTGGAAAAAGAAAGCCATGTTACTGAAAAATTGGCCAACTGAGGTGGAAATTTGGTAATTATCTGATCACTTGGATTAGTTTTGATAAAAAAAAAATGAGATAACTAACTCATTTTTAAAATCCACCTTGGGCTTTCACACAAGGCTTCTTATGAGGCTTTGCTTTTCGCTATTTTAGTATTTACGTGTCCAAATTAACTTGGTAACTGCTGAATCTCATTGAACGTGTGACATAAGTGAGATTTATGAAAAATGAAATGATCTGAAAGAGGCTCACATAATTCCGAAGCCTCTGCTTCAGGCTGCCAACACACAGGCCTTTGCTATGTTCTTGCAAGCCATTTTCCTGCCATTTACCTGCCCTGGCAAAGAGTGACAGGCATCACCATGCCATTGTTCTGCAGTGGAGCCAGGAGAGAGCCAATGTGGTCAGATTGCTGGAAACACTCAGCTTGGAAACAGGATGGCCATAACTTTGGCTTTCGATACGGGTACATTTCCAGGGCCCCATGGCTCCTCCAAACCCCAGTGTAGCCTCCTGCATAGTCTATGTAATAATGAGGATTAGGAGTACAAAGTACAGTATCTAACTTCTGCTTAGTAAACGGCTGGCCTTCAACGTCTATGCCCTAGAACTTGGCATTAGACTTGTCATGGGGTCACCTCAGCCTCATTTTAATTAGTAGCATTTTCTTTTCTTTCTTTCTTTCTTTTTTTTTTTTTTTTTGAGACAGAGTCTCACTCTGTTGCCTGGGCTAGAGTGAGTTCCATGGCATCAGCCTCGCTCACAGCAACCTCCAACTCCTGGGCTCAAGCGATCCTCCTGCCTCAGCCTCCCGAGTAGCTGGGACTACAGGCATGCACCACCATGCCCGACTAATTTTTTCTATATGTTTTTAGTTGGCCTATTAATTTTTTTCTATTTTTAGTAGAGACAGGGTCTCGCTCTTGCTCAGGCTGGTCTCGAACTCCTGACCTCGAGGGATCCTCCCACCTTGGCCTCCCAGAGTGCTAAGATTACAGGCGTGAGCCACCTCGCTTGGCCAATCAATAGCATTTTTGAAGGGGTCTAGTGATTCTTGCCTTTCTACTGAACAGCTACAGGAGTAAGCACTTTTTTTTCCCTCAGGAGTTCTGGAACTGTGTCCTTTCTTCTGTAAGAAAAAGGCCAATAATTCTCATGGCAGTTGATAGTCACTGACTTTTCAAAATTATATTTCCACTATCACCATTATATTCGATCAAGGCCATTTTGCAGGCTGGGCGCGGTGGCTCACGCCTGTGATCCTAGCACTCTGGGAAGCTGAGGCGGGCAGATTACTCGAGGTCAGGAGTTCGAAACCAGCCTGAGCAAGAGCGAGACCCAGTCTCTACTAAAAATAGAAAGAAATTAGCCAAACAACTAAAAATAGAAAAAATGAGCCGGGCATGGTGGCGCATGCCTGTAGTCCCAGCTACTCTGGAGGCTGAGGCAGGAGGATCGCTTGAGCCCAGGAGTTGGAGGTTGCTGTGAGAGAGGCTGACGCCATGGCACTCACTCTAGCCCGGCCAACAGAGTGAGACTCTGTCTCAAAAAAAAAAAAAAAAAAAAAAAGGCCATTTTGCAATGCCTCACTATAATCTATAAATCCAGCGGGTGTTCATGAAACAGGATTAAAACTCTTCTTTCCTCTCTATAGTCACAGAATCATTACATTAAGAAATCCAACTGGCACTATATAGAAACTTAAAATTTTAATTCACATAGATTATACAATGTCTATTCCAATTTATCAAAAATATGTATTAGACCATTGCTGAATTTGAATTCTAACAGGGACAAAGGATGATGTTTTTAGAAGTCCCACATGATAATTCCTAGCATTTATTAGGAGATTGCGAAATGCCCGAAACGGTGCTAGGTATTGCATATCTTAATAGATATTCATTTATCAACAACATTCATAAAATGTCTTTGTCGGTACTTTGCATGGGAATATAGCCCTCACCAAGACCATCATCAAAGTCCTGGGCTCAAGCAATCCTCCTGCCTCAGCCTTCCGAGTAGCTGGGACTACAGGCATGCGCCACCATGCCCAGCTAATTTTTTCTATATATTTTTAGTTGGCCAATTAATTTCTTTCTATTTTTTTAGTAGAGACGGGGTCTTGCTCTTGCTCAGGCTGGTTTTTTTTTTTTTTTTTTGAGACAGAGTCTCGCTTTGTTGCCCAGGCTAGAGTGAGTGCCGTGGCATCAGCCTAGCTCACAGCAACCTCAAACTCCTGGGCTCGAGTGATCCTCCTGCCTCAGCCTCCCGAGTAGCTGGGACTACAGGCATGCGCCACCATGCCCGGCTAATTTTTTTATATATATATCAGTTGGCCAATTAATTTCTTTCTATTTATAGTAGAGACGGGGTCTCGCTCTTGCTCAGGCTGGTTTTGAACTCCTGACCTTGAGCGATCCTCCCGCCTCGGCCTCCCTCCTGGAGTGGAAGGATTACAGGTGTGAGCCACCGCGCCTGGCCCAACAGGCGTTTTTTAAAACAGAGTCATGTGTTACCAGTGAGGTGTGTAGAAGGTTCTGGGTGGTGACAGAAGAGAGACACCAAACACTCCTTTGAAGTGGAGTCAGAGAAGTCTCAGCGATCATTCTTCTGCTGAACCTTGGGATAATCCTGAGCTGCAGGCATTGTTATTATCCCGGATGAAGGGAACAAAGGCTTCACAAAGCTACTGAAGTTTCTCAAATGTACACAAGTTTGTAAGCAAGTAGCAGAGGTAAAATTTGAACCCAGGTCTCAGACTCCAAACCCCATGTTCTTTCCACTAGCCCCCCTCATGGCAGTAACTTCTTTCTCTTAAGGTCTAGGACAGCCAAATTCTATATATTTGGGGGGAGCATTACAAGTGCTTTAACTTTCAAGCACACCCTTAGCAGAATGAGTTAATTCGTGATTAAAACTATACAGAAGAGAGAGATGTTATTAGCATCAAGAAGGACAAAGTTATGTTTACATCCTTTGTATCTACATGGCTGTTCCCCTTCATTGGTGCAAGCAGAAAAAAATCTAGGAAGCTACATTTGTGCTGAGCCCGATAATACCCCCATATGTCTCCAAACCACTCCAGGAATGTTCTGGAACATCATAAGTCTTCTTCTTGCATTGGATACATACTCCCTGCCCAGGAAAAGGGGAAATGCTTAGAGTTCAAAATAACATATGTCTGTGGTTATCATCTTTTGCTTTATAAGTAATTTTGTGCTGTTCTTTTTTTTTTCTTTATTTCTAAATAGCCATTGATTATTATTCCTAAAGAAAATGAAGATAATTATATATTTTTGCATCTGGGCAGTTGCATGGGCCATTCCGGTAAGTATGCAAACAAGAAAACTTCCTCTTTTTGATATCTCTTTTAACCTAACACATATTCACACATACATGTAGACATACACACATATGTACGTATTTCCTTAAGACTTCGCAGATAAGGTGAGTCCAAACACTTAGATTGTCATTAAAGGCTTTTCGAGCTATGGTTGGGGTTGAAACGAAACTAAATATGCACTCCAATGCATGCTCCCAATCATCTAATTGAAACTCATGTCCTGTCAGAAGGATTATTATTTTAAAAATGTATTCAGATGAATTTATTAATTCAGATAATTTATTAATTTATTAATTCAGATAATTTATTAATTTATTAATTCAGATAATTTATTAATGCCCAGAAGTCATGGAGACTTTGTCCATCTTTACTTCATGCTCTGTGAATTTCCTTCTAATATCACCAAAGTCTAGGGTGTTCAAGAAAGTTTTCAGGAAAGAATAATAGAAAAAGGTAGGATTTTCCAACATGTGGGATAACTAATGTTTCACTCAGAGAGTTATGATTCATGTGCTCCCTGTGGAAAATTTAGAATCTACAGAGAAAACACACACACACACACACACACAAATTAGGATGATTAAACCATTTGTAATTTTATTAGCCAGCTTTCATGTTTAATATTTGCACATACTTTCAAAATACCAAACATTTGGTGTTTCTGTAGCTGAGAATTTTCTCTAGTACTTCCATTGCGCTCTTACGAAGCACAGAAGTAGTATATTACTTGATTTCGCTTCTGTAAGAAGCTTGTCGTGCAAAACCACCAAATATCTATCTGTTTGTCTTTATAAAAAGACAGTTGAGGCCGAGCGTGGTGGCTCACCCCTGTAATCCTAGCACTCTGGGAGACCGAGGCCGGAGGATTGCTCGAGGTCAGGAGTTCGAAACCAGCCTGAGCAAGAGTGTGACCCCGTCTCTACTAAAAATAGAAAGAAATTAATTGGCCAACTAAAAATATATAGAAAAAATTAGCCGGGCATGGTGGTGCATGCCTGTAGTCCCAGCTACTCGGGAGGCTGAGGCAGGAGGATCGCTTGAGCCCAGGAGTTTGAGGTTGCTGTGAGCGAGGCTGACGACAGGGCACTCACTCTAGCCCGGGCAACAGAGTGAGACTCTGTCTTAAAAAAAAAAAAAAAAAAAGACAGTTGAGATAAGTGGTTTGGCTAAGACTTCAATAAAATTGGTAATGCCATAGTGAAAAATATCCATATGCCCAATTTATTTATTTTTAAGAACTTCTGGCTTTATTTTTTTTTTTGTATAAATTATTTATTTATTTATTTATTTTGGTTACATCAACTGCTTTTGGTTACATCAACTGCTTTTGTACCATTTGAGTCCAAGTTATGTGTGCCCATCCCCCAGATAGTGTGCATTGTACCCATTAGGTGTGAATTTACCCATCCCCTCCCGTCCACCTACCTATTTGATTTCCAATGAATGTTATTTCCATCTGTGCACATAAGCATTTTTTTTATTTCAATATATTATGGGGGTACAAATGTTTAGGTTACACATATTGCCTTTGTCCCATCCAAGTGAGAGCTTCAAGCATGTCCATTCCCTCAATTTAAATTCTATATAATACTGTAAGAAGCCACTTCTCTTTTCTACTTGATGAGATAATACTTTGGCTTTTGTGTTATATATTTTTTTTCTTTATTGAAGGAAAAAAATGTGTGTTTGTCTGTGTGCACATACATACACACAAAATAAGGATGTTTTCAATATCCAGTGTCTTCCCTTTGGCAGGTTCCTCACATCAAACCACTGGAGAGACATGCTGCTGAAAAGTCTGTGAATTTAAGTCTTCTAGCAAAATCAAAAGTGCCAGTACAGGTAGTGGATATAAAACGTGTTTCCTTTTATTTTCTATTCCTGAACTGGCTTTGGTTTCCATTAACTTCCCCCAAATTGCAGTCTGCATTACTTCAAGACGATCGATACTTGTCGTTAATTTTGGTTGTTTTTTTTTTATTATTTTTATTGTTTAAAAAATTTTAAAAATCTTAAATTTCTAAAAAATTTCTTACTTTTTTTTTTTCTTTTTCTTTGACAAAGCTACTATGGTATTTGCACAAGGATGATGCTTATCGTTAATTTTGAATTGTTTCTCTTTTACAGGATGCATTGAATGCCAACGGTACCAGCAAAGAAAGCGGTTTCCCCACGCATGAAAGTGAAAGAGGAAGGCAGTGGTATGCCCAAGATGGTTACAAAGGAGAAGGGAATGGCTCCCAGTGGGCAGAAGTAGGAGGGAAGAGTTCCTCTACATATCACACGTTAGCAAACGGAGAGGGGGAGACTGAGGACTGGAATGGGGGCGCAGGAAAACCAGGCACATATGGTCACGATGGGATACACGAGAAAGAAGATGACACCACAGCAAGTGGCATTCTCAACAACGCCAGAGCAACAAATGGAAGCAATACTCATGGAAATGCTGATACAGATACAAATGGGGGTGTTGGAACTACAAGTCCGGGTGAGGATGCCACTGTTGTCCAAGAGGATGGAACTCAAGCAGCTGGGAGCAATCATCGTAGAGACCAGGAAGAGGAAATAAACAATCATCCCTGTGGAAATGGGAATGACATGGGAGGAATAACACCTCCGAATGAAGGCGAGAGAAATGGGGACAAGGAGGCTGGGGTAGTAACTCCAGGCAATGGAGAAGATGTTGGTCTGGATAATTCTCATGGGAGTCCTAGCGGGAATGGAACAGATGAAGATGAAGATGAGGGCTCCGGTGATGATGAAGGTGAAGATGGAGGGACTGGAAAAGAGGGCAGTGACAACAGCAAGGGCCAGGAGGGTCAGGACCATGACGAAGAAGATGACAGTGACAATAGCATAGGTCAAAATTCCATTAGTAGTGAAGATGGTGACCTGGAAGACAGAGAAGACCCCCATAATGACAATGACAGAGAAAACACCTCCAAGAGTGAGGAGGATTCTCACGGTGTTCCAGAAGACAGTGGCAGCCAAAGAAAAGAGGACACCCAGAAACTCAGTCACCAAGAAAGCAAAGGTGCTGAGAACGGAATCACCAAAGAACCAGAGCCAAATGCTGTTGGGAAGAGCCAAGATAAGGTTGGTTTGTGACGGAAATTTTCTTTCAATGGCAACTTAAAACCCTTCCTCTCCAACCTCTGAGGATCTCATAAAAATAAATCATTACAAGCATCTGTGTATTTTTGCGTCCATATTATTTGGATATTTGATGGGAAAGCTATAGAGTCCTTAGTAGACTTTGACACAGAACAATTTTAAAAATCAGGCGTTGCCGAAAAATTTGGTTACGGTTCTAGAAAAGTCTTATGCTAAATAATGGATCCGCCATGCAATTTTGTGAAAAAGTCCCTACTGGGTAGGAATGGGGATTCGTTGTTAAAGAATCTAAACATCAGAGTAGTTTAAAATACTGAATTAAGCCTGTTTTCATCAATAACTGTTTGTGAAGTGCTGGAAGCTGAACTCCTATTCCTATGGCCAGTCAGTCTTCCTTAGATCAATGCAATTTTTGCTGCAAATATTAACAAATTCATTATTCTTTTCTCCACCCTTCCATAGGGAACAGAGATCAAAGGTCCCCACGGTGGCGACGGAAATGCCACCAAAGAAGCTGGGGAAGACAAAGACAGGAAAGGACGGCGTGGAACGGGCGAGGGCAAAGGAAGCGTCCAGACACAAGGAGAAGTTGACAAGGTCCAAGGACCCGGCCCGAGACCAGAACCAGGAGACAGAGCTGGACGCAGCAAAACAGGCAGTGACAGCAACAGCGACGGGTATGACAGCTACGATTTTGACGACGGGCCCATGCAACGAGACGGCCCTGACAGCAGCGATGAGTCTAACGGCAGCGACGGTGCTAATTCAGGAAGTGACAGTGACAGCGGCAGCCAAGGAGGTGCTTCTTATGACTCAGATGAATCGAGAGATGACGGTGACGGCAGTGCCTCAAAAGAAGGAGGCGATGATGGTGACAGCACATCAGACTCTAATGACAGTGACAGTAACGGCAACGGTGGGAGCGATGACAGTGACAAGTCAGACAGCAGCAAAGGTAAATCAGAAAATAGTGACAGCAGTGACAGCAGCGATAGCAGTGACAGTAGTGATAGCAGTGACAGTAGTGATAGCAGTGACAGCAGTGACAGCAGTGACAGCAGTGACAGTAGTGATAGTAGTGACAGCAGTGATAGTGACAGCAGTGACAGCAGTGATAGCAGTGATAGTAGTGACAGCAGTGACAGCAGTGACAGCAGTGATAGCAGTGACAGCAGTGATAGCAGTGACAGCAGTGACAGCAGTGATAGTAGTGACAGCAGTGATAGCAGTGACAGTAGTGACAGCAGTGACAGTAGTGACAGCAGTGACAGCAGTGATAGCAGTGACAGCAGTGACAGCAGTGATAGCAGTGACAGCAGTGATAGCAGTGACAGCAGTGACAGCAGTGATAGTAGTGACAGCAGTGATAGCAGTGACAGTAGTGACAGCAGTGACAGTAGCAATAGCAGTGACAGCAGTGACAGCAGCAATAGCAGTGACAGCAGCGACAGTAGTGACAGCAGTGACAGCAGTGACAGCAGTGACAGTAGTGACAGCAGTGACAGCAGTGACAGCAGTGATAGTAGTGACAGCAGTGATAGCAGTGACAGTAGTGATAGCAGTGACAGCAGTGACAGCAGTGACAGTAGCAATAGCAGTGACAGCAGTGACAGCAGTGACAGTAGCAATAGCAGTGACAGCAGTGACAGTAGCGACAGCAGTGACAGCAGCAATAGCAGTGACAGCAGTGACAGCAGCAATAGCAGCGACAGCAGTGACAGTAGTGACAGCAGTGACAGCAGCAATAGCAGTGACAGCACTGACAGCAGTGACAGTAGTGACAGCAGTGACAGCAGTGACAGTAGTGACAGTGACAGCAAATCAGACAGTAGTGATGGCAGTGACAATGACAGTAAGTCAGACAGCAGCAATAGCAGTGACAGTAAATCAGACAGCAGTGACAGCAGTGACAGTAGTGACAGCAGTGATAGTAGCGACAGCAATGACAGCAGTGACAGCAGCAATAGCAGTGACAGTAGTGACAGCAGTGACAGCAGCGATAGCAGTGACAGCAGCAATAGCAGTGATAGTAGTGACAGTAGTGACAGCAGTGACAGTAGTGACAGCAGTGACAGCAGTGACAGCAGCGATAGCAGTGATAGTAGTGACAGCAGTGACAGCAGCGATAGCAGTGATAGTGACAGCAGCGATAGCAGTGATAGTAGTGACAGCAGTGACAGCAGCGATAGCAGTGATAGTGACAGCAGCGATAGCAGTGATAGTAGTGACAGCAGTGACAACAGTGACAGTAGTGACAGCAGTGACAGCAGTGACAGCAGTGATAGTAGTGACAGCAGTGACAGCAGCGATAGCAGTGATAGTAGTGACAGCAGTGATAGTAGTGACAGCAGTGACAGCAGTGATAGTAGTGACAGCAGTGACAGCAGTGACAGCAGTGACAGCAGTGATAGTAGTGACAGCAGTGACAGCAGCGATAGCAGTGACAGCAGTGACAGCAGTGACAGTAGTGACAGCAGTGACAGCAGTGACAGTAGTGACAGCAGTGACAGCAGTGACAGCAGCAACAGCAGTGACAGCAGCTCTGAAAGCAGTGATGAGCATGACAGCCAGAGCAAGTCTGGTAATGGCAACGACAATGGAAGTGACAGTGACAGTGACAGTGACAGTGAAGGCAGCGACAGTAACCACTCAACCAGTGATGATTAGAACAAAGGCAAACCCCACAGGATCCCACTCGCAGAGCACTTGGCGAGTACTCGGTGGGAGACAGAGATGCCCGAGAAAGCACAGGGAGGGGCGAGATGAACAGAGGACGTCCGCAAACACCCACAAAAACAATTAGGGGAATCGAGTCAAACTGTCGGATTTGGAACCAAGTCCCTGCACCTGCATAGAGAGAATCTGAATGCATGACCTTGGGTACATGCGTGTTAAAAGAAATTGTTCTGAAAATATTGTGTTAAAAAGTGTAAATCGAAACATAAAAGAACAGTACACAGAAACCTCAAGTAATCACTAAATAATTTCAATTTAAATGTCATAGGCTTTAGAGAACGTAGCGAGAAAACACATCTTACAAACAACGGTGGCTTTGCCTTCAGCCTCCAGTAATTATGTATTCTGTAGACACGGGCTGCTTACTGCTCAGGAAAAGATGCTATTCTGTGATAATCCAGCTTGCCTGCTGATTTATCTGCTTTTTATAAGGAAGAAATACATTTGTAACATGAAAAAAAAAATCACAGCAACTATTTAACTTATCTGGGCCACGGCAATAATCTTTCTAATGATCAGAGTAGTTATTATAAATTACAGAAATTCTAAAGAGTGCTCGTCAGAAAAGAATTCAGAGGCTGGTTGATGTTTAAAATCTGATGGATAGCATCTGACGTTAAAATCTGATATGCAAGATGACATTTTGGCAAACCACTGGAAATTTAGGACAAAGCGTCTAAAACTATCGACAAACCGGATGCAATGCTCGGAACAGTGTCTGGATTCCAATAGCGACTGTCCAAATATTAATAAGGAAATGAATACATGAATGGATCACTTTGGCGGAGTGTCACTTTTCGAGCTCTATGTTTAGAACTCTGCTCAGTGGTGTCAATTATGTCTCTTCACATCAGTCTCGCCAAGTCAAATTTGGTTCCCATTTTCCTTTTAAACCTCGATGTGCCCAAACTTCCAGACCAGACCCTCAGAATCCCTTCACACTAATAATCTCTTTAATAAAGCCAACATTGCCAGTGGATGATGCTTTGGAAAACTTCTCTTTCTTATTTGGGAGTCATTTATGCAGTTACAATGTGACCAAAGACCATTCAGCTTCTGCATAAATGAGGGTAACTCTTAGGCTCGAGGTGAAGCTCAGATCCTAGAAAATGAGGATCTTAATGGTGTATCGGAATACGGAGTGACATTTTAACAGGGTGGAGACATAATTTGTCATCTAAACTAGGGAATTTGTGAGAGTGAAAGGGGTGATATGAGGAATTACATGGAGACAGGAGGTGTAAATTTTGATTTTTCCAGGGAACCTGGAGACACTCTGACCCTAACTCGTAAACCTACAGGGTATTTTTCGAGATTCAACAGAGATGCTTTGCAATCTCCCACTTTTTCCATTTAGGCAATTATCTTAGATATGTTCACATGCAAAGCTAGAAATCTATATAGTGAATTTATGCATGCAACTTCTTTAATTTTCCAACCAGTCATTAGCGGACAATTTATGGTCTAATATTAGGCATATTTTACACAAAGAGTTTCGAGAAGTTGTTGAGGTTTTTTTTCCTTCCTCCTTCCTTTATGGAAGAATTTCTTAGTTAAGAGATCAACATTGCAAGGAATATTGTTGAAAGCTCTAAAAATATTATTAGTAAACTTTTTGGTAACTCTCAATAGTGTAAAATCTCAGGTTTCTACTAAATCACAGTCAGGTAATGACTCCAAACTTCTTTCCTTAAAATATGCTCTATCTAGGTTTTTGATTCCTTTAAACTTCAGGGTTTGTTTGTTTCATTTTGTTTCAATCTGTAAAGTGCTACCTTTAGTCTCTGTGACATTTATTTTCAAAGATTATTACGAGCACTCAGGCAATGGATGTGCAACTCTTTGTAAGCTGTACAAGATGTAAATGAAAGAGGTAAATTTTAGGTGTTATTAAAGTATTTATACAACTGCTCTCTTTATTCTAATGAGTTTTTAAATATTTACCCACTCCATCACAAAATCTGATGTATAATATTATTTCTTTTATAACTTAGCTATTTTTAATTGAAAAAGCAATATATGTATATACATAAAATAAAAATTTCAAATGCTATAAAAAGGTATTATTACAAAAGTATTAAATCTTGACCAGTGTAGACTCCCAGGCCTCTGTTTCTCACCCCTAGAGGCAATTCCTATTACTAACATCTTGTAAAATGTTTCCGAAATATTACATGCACATATAATATTTAAAAATATGTGGAAGTCTACACGATGTGCTCCTCTTACATTTTTCAGCTTGACAATATGTCTTAAATATTGGTTCATGGCACACAGAGTAACCTCATTCGTTTCTCCTACAACTATTTTGATTTCATTTTATGAAATGCCATCAAGTATTTAATCTGCTTTTAGTGTTCCATCACTTTCTAAGCCATTTCCATTCTAAGAATAATCTCGGCAGCTATTAGCTGAGATAATAGCCTGAGATGGATACATTTTAGCCAGTTCTTCTAAAGATTTCGCCTTAAGAAGTTTTTTCAGGGGTGGAGGATGTTCAAAATCAGGGCTAATCTCAGAAATGAAGAACGACTGTGTTCATGATTTTCTTTTTTCTTTCTTTTTTCTTTTCTTCCTTTTTTTTTTGAGACAGAGTCTCACTCTCTTGCCCAGGCCAGAGTGCCGTGGCGTCAGCCTAGCTCACAGCAACCTCCAACTCCTGGCCTCAAGCGATCCTCCTGCCTCAGCCTCCCAAGTAGCTGGGACTACAGGCATGCGCCACCATGCCCAGCTAATATTTTCTATATATTTTTAGTTGGCCAATTAATCTCTTTCTATTTTTAGTAGAGACGGGGTCTTGCTTTTGCTCAGGCTGGTTTCGAACTCCTGACCTTGAGCAATCCTCCCTCCTCGGCCTCCCAGAGTGCTGGGATCACAGGCGTGAGCCACTGCGTCCCCACCTTGATTTTCTTTAATAATCACATCTGCTTCAACTTCTAGATCGTTGAGGCAAGAATGGACAGACAGACTCCAAAAGAACATAGATACTTTGAACACAAGAACTCTGGGGTTAGGAGACAGAATTTATTTTGAGTTATGTTCCGGAATAGAGCCTAATAAACTATCTACTAATATTGCCTGTAGGGGCAGTATTTTTTTAACCTGCAGGTTTCCACTCCTTTAATAGATCACAGTATTAATTTAGTGAGTCATGACAACTATTTTGGAAAATGAAAGAATAAAAAAGAAAAATCATAGTTCATCATATGTAGTGCTTAGTAAAACTCGGTCATCTCTATCTATATCTGTACAAATATAGCTACGTACACAAATATGTATGTGTGTATGTCTATCCAAGTACACATATGCTAGGGCATGATGTAAAATGTTTTTCTTACTGTTGGTTGCCATTAAAAATGTTTGAAAGCCATTGGTTTAGAAAAGCATTACTGCTAGTAGTCATTTTACATTTGCTTTTCACACTCACTTTTTTCCTTATAAATCTCTAACCTTCGTTCCCACTTTGGAAGCAGAGATTTAAAAATAAAAAAGAAAGAAGGAAGGGTGTACATATGGAGGGGGAAGGCAAAAAACAGTGGTGGGATGGTTTCTGATTTATCTGCACCACAGCAAAAGAGCCAAAGAAACACCGTCACCCTTAGGCAAGAGTCTTTCGTGATGGGGCAGGTAGAGTTGTTGGGAATTCAAGATTTCTTTCTGGTTGCATGGTTTATTACTCCACGTGGGACTGAAGATGCAAGATCTTAACACTTAACTTAAAATTAACTCAGAGCTGGTCTTGTCCTCCGCACCTGGCTGGGAAATCCTTCCACACCTGCTCATACCATGAATCAGGAAACGTAATAAGAGGTTTTGTCATTGCTGCTGTTATCATACAATCTGCTTCTTACATTAAAAGATAACCTTAGGCCAGGCACAGTGGCTCATCATGCCTGTAATCCTAGCACTCTGGGAGGACTAGGCGGGAGGATCGCTTGAGCTCAGGAGTTCAAGACCAGCCTGAGCAAGAGCAAGACCCCAACTCTACTAAAAATAGAAAGAAATTAATTGGCCAACTAAAAATATATAGAAAAAATTAGCCGGGCATGGTGGTGCATGCCTGTAGTCCCAGCTACTTGGGAGGCTGAGGCAGGAGGATCGCTTGAGCCCAGGAGTTGGAGGTTGCTGTGAGTGAGGCTGATGCCATGGCACTCTAGCCCAGGCAACAGAGTGAAACTCTGTCTCCAAAAAAAACAAAAAGATAACCTTTATAAAAGCATACCTCACCATATAAAAGACATTTGAAACTATTAACTGGAGTGGAATGTCCCAGAAGTCAAACTTGCTTTGTGATTTGTAATGGAAGTTTTGAAAAACTTTAGACCAAAATAACCAGGGACAATTTTCCTTTCCCTAAAAGGAGGCGGAACAGAAGAGAACAGTGCAGTCAGAGATGAAAATACCGTTGTGATCACTGTGTTCTCTCAGTGATCCATTCACGGCTGCTTGGGAGCAAATCCTCTAGAGAATGAGACAAGTCAATAACAGAGAGTTCCCAACCTCTACCCTCTGAACGGGGATCTTGGGTTCAGATGCAAAAAAAAAAAAAGAGTTAATTCCTATGGGACACTGTTGTAGCTCAGAAAAATGATATAGAATCTAAAAATCACCAGGACATTAAATTCGTTCTGTTTTCCATTGGTTGGCACAGTGCCAACTCTAGCACGGGACACTGAATTTACAGAGCCCCATTATTTTGAACTTTGCAACTGGTGCTACTCCTCCCTTCTTTTTTTTTGACAGAGTCTCACTCTGTTGCCCGGGCTAGAGTGCCATGGCATCAGCCTCGCTCACAGCAACCTCCAACTCCTGGGCTCAAGCGATCCTCCTGCCTCAGCCTCCCGAGTAGCTGGGACTACAGGCATGCGCCACCGTGCCCGGCTAAAATTTTCTATATATTTTTAGTTGGCCAATTAATTTCTGTCTATTTTTAGTAGAGACAGAGGTCTTGCTCTTGCTTAGAGCTGGTTTCAAACTCCTGACCTCGAGCGATCCTCCCGCCTCGGCCTCCCAGAGTGCTAGGATTACAGGCGTGAGCCACCATGCCCGGCCTCCCCCTAGTCTTTTTCCCTTCAAAGAGATAAAGAAATCTCTGTAGGGAAGAAACTCTTTGTCCTTTGAGGAATTTAATTCCCAGATGGGAAGCCATGTGAGAACCCAGACAAACCCCTGGTCAGGGACTGCTGTGCTTAGGCTGACATCCCTGGCTCTCCACATGCTAGTAGATTTCAGTCTCAGACAGCTGGTCCCCAGCTCTTACCACCTTGCTACTTTCCCGAGCCGAAACCACTGAATGCTTCTTTGCGGCCTTAACTCTTATCTCCGAATCTTGAGATCAATTTGAACGAAAGGCAAGAGATACTGTAACAGACCGATACTTATGTGTAGCACCAAGGCACACTTAATTCTGGTCTTGTCCTAATATCCTGATTCCAATAAATGGACTTTTTTTTTTTTTCTTTTTTGAGATAGAGTCTTGCTTTTTTGCCCAGGCTAGAGTGAGTGCCATGGCGTCAGCCTAGCTCACAGCAACCTCCAACTCCTGGCCTCAAGCAATCCTTCTGCCTCAGCCTCCCGAGTAGCTGGGACTACAGGCATGCGCCACCATGCCCGATTAATTTTTCTATATAGATATTAGTTGGCCAATTAATTTCTTTCTATTTATAGTAGAGACAGGGGTCTCGCTCTTGCTCAGGCTGGTTTTGGACTCCTGACGTCGAGCGATCCTCCCGCCTCGGCCTCCCAGAGTGCTAGGATGACAGGCGTGAGCCACTGTGCCCAGCCTTAAATGGACCCTCTTACCTTGTCCCCAAGCTACAGTCCCTTTTGAGTGACCCGATCTTTTAACTGGGTTTCTGCCCAGCTTCCTCACCCTGTTCTGATTTGAAATTTCCCAGCCCAGTCTGATAGCACTGACGGATAGAATGACTAGACCAGTATACCTGGGGCATAAGATTCACAGAGAAATCACATAAAACAAGATGAGATAGGGAGATGAGAAGGAAATAGGGCAGGGGAATGCTGCTTGCTACATTACGATGGTGTTTTTAAACAACTTAATCTAAAAAAAAAAACCTCAGTAATTTCAAATAGTTTGATCTAAAATAATAATAAATATGATCTTGGACAAGCCCATCAATTCTTTTAAATTATGCAAGGAATGAAATATTATCTTTTTACAAAGTGCCTACAAGGAGTCTATCTGATCTTGATTATATTAACAGGCACCTAGAGAAAGAAGAAAGAAAGAGGTCGATGAATAGAAGAATAAAATGCAAAGTTTTCAAAAGTTAAAAACATTAGGGAGAAGTAGCATTAGATTAGATTGTTGGAAATAGGATTGGAAATATATTAAAATGAGCACATAGATTATAATCGATATTTATGTATGTAATTTTATGTATGCAGAAAAAGAACTTAGCAGATATGTGAATGTTCTATTGTCAAGAAAGAAGGAATTCTTTTTTGGCCTACAATTAATGGGAATGCAAAAAAGATTTGAGAAGATTAGCAATTTTACATTGCTAATATAAATTACATTTTTCTCTTAAATACATCTGTATTTAAGAAGGACAACTCATAATTTGGTTCATGTGAATTCTTAAACACATAGCTCAAACCAAGGACTGAGGACAAAAATAATATGACATGATGCTTAATGCATAGCTAAGTGAAATGTTTACCTGTCTACGTAATAATTACTGTTATCAAAGGTGTCAATGGTCATTCTGCTTAGGCTCATCAAATATAGACACCCCAGTGTGGCAAAGTATATAGTTGATGTAACTTCCAGGCAAGAAAAGATCCATTTCATTATCACTTTTCTTATTATCCTCTGACACATTGATGGTGCACCTGATTAATATTTTTGTACATATAAAAATTAGATTTATCTCTAATCATCAGGGAAATGCAAATCAAAACCACAATGAGATATCACTTAACCCCAGTGAGAATGGCCTTTATCAAAAAATCTCCAAACAATAAATGCTGGCGTGGTTGCGGAGAGAGAGGAACACTCCTACACTGCTGGTGGGACTGCAAACTAGTTCAACCTCTGTGGAAAGCAATATGGAGATACCTTAAAGCGATACAAGTGGATCTACCATTTGATCCAGCAATCCCATTGCTGGGCATCTACCCAAATGATCCAATGACACTCTACAAAAAAGACACCTGCACTCGAATGTTTATAGCAGCACAATTCATAATTGCAAGGCTGTGGAAACAGCCCAAGTGCCCATCAATCCAAGAATGGATTAATAAAATGTGGTATATGTATGCCATGGAGTACTATTCAGCTCTAAGAAACAATGGTGATATAGCACATCTTATATTTTCCTGGTTAGAGCTGGAACCCATACTACTAAGTGAAGTATCCCAAGAATGGAAAAACAAGCACCAGATATATTCTCCAGCAAACTGGTATTAACTGAGTAGCACCTAAGTGGACACATAGTTACTACAGTAATAGGGTATTGGGCAGGGGGGAGGGGGGTGGGTATATACATACATAATGAGTGAGATGTGCACCATCTGGGGGATGGTCATGCTGGAGACTCAGACTTCTGGGGGGGAGGAGGGGGGGATATGGGCATTTATTGAAACCTTAAAATCTGTACCCTCTATAATATGCCGAAATAAAAAAAAATTAGATTTAAAGAAACATATGCACAAACTGGTTTGCCAAAATTACATGTTTTATTAGAAAAATGAAAAATCCTAATTGGATAAAAAGGGAAAAAAAAAAAAAAGAAGAAGAAGCCATGAACAAAAGTAAGAATAAAGCATTTGGGAGAAAATGTGTCCCATTAGGTTTGTTCATATCCAGAACCAACAATCACTTGCCTGGTATTTTATAGAATTTGAAATGCTTTGATTTTATCACTCTGTCATGTTATTAGACAGCGTTAATGGAAGGGTTTCACACATCTTTGTTAAGATTGGACTAGTCTGCCACTGCTAGAAACTTTTAGTTCAGGATTAAGCTGCTCTTTTGTAGGCCAATGTTTTTGCTTTCGCAAATTAAGAATGGACCATTCTGTAGGACAAACTAGGATGGAAAGCAATGAAAAAAGAAGAAAAAAAAAAAAAAAAAGAATGGACCATTCTGGAATCCTTTCGTTGACCAAGAAGGGTTGTAGGAAGGAAGTCACCAAGTAGGAATAGCTGGAGAACTGATACTGTAATCTAGTCTAAGCATTATTTAAAGTTGGCAAAGAAAGATGTGGGACACAGTGTACTCAGTGTTGTCTATTTTTATTCTACCGGAAATTTTCACCAAGATCAGAACATCTTGAGGTCTCCAGATTGGACGAGAAACAATTCTCGTGGCAGACTGAAATCAACCTTTCCCAAATAATCCAGTTGTGTCACTGTAAATTCAAAAACGGTCTCCCAATAGTCAGCTGAAATTTTCAAATTTCTTGCAAGTAAGAAAATTAAAAAAAAAAAAAATTCATCTACTCCCAAGCCTCAAAACAAAAAATTAATCTGACTACCATTATGGAGAAGAGAAAAGCATTTTCAAAAACTGAAAGCATTCTCTTATATAAAATATTACAGATATATATTTTTTTCTTAACATTAGAAAAAGCAACCAAAAGCAATGCCCATAAAAATGGTGAAATTACACCATGAGCTCACAGAAGAGCTGTTCTTAATGACCACATTCAATATTAATTTTTAAAATGCAGAATATTTACCTTAAATACTATGGAATACAATACACATACTCAAAGGCATAAAGCAAATACACAACTTTAACAAACTTTTAACACAAATCCTTGTGTAGCTGCTACCCAAGTTACAAAAAAAGAATGCTGCGCGAACTTTCTGGAAGCCACTCCACACACCTCCCCCGAGACGACTCTCAGTATCTGTAGGATCATTTTCTTGCTTTTCTTTATACTTTCACTACCTAAATATGCACCCTAAAATACTATCGTGTGGGTTTGTCCAACGTTGAACTTCACATAAATGATAGCATACAATATGGCTTCTTCTGGTTTTGTATTCTTTAACTCAACGATTACTTTTAAGACGCGTGCATGTCACTGTGGATTGTGGTAGTCTGTTTATTTTCCCATTTCATTGATGTACATTTTGTATCACATAAAACGTATGACAATTTGCACAGACATGGTTTAGCCAACCATTCTACTGTTGGTGGACACGTTGGCTGTTTCCATTTTTTTGGGTATTATGAACAACGCTGCTGTGAATATTTTGTGCATGTCTTCTGGTGGGTGGAAGCATCCATTTTTCAGGGGGTATGCACCAGGGAATAATGAAATTGGTGGGTTATGCTCTGAATCCGAGCTGCCTTATAGGGTAGCCATTAGCTATGCTTGGCTATTTAAATTTAAATGACCGAAGATCAAATAAAATTAAACACTCGGTTCTGCAGTTTCACCGGCCACATGTTAAGACTGAATAGCTACCAAATGGCCACCAGCTACCACACTGGGCCGTGCAGAGATAGAACACTTCATCATTCCAGAAAGTTCTATTGGACATACTGCTCTAGAATACTGGCAGCTCTAGGACCCAAGCTATGCCTGGTTCATCTTATATCACCATGGCCACCACAGTGCCTGACATGACAGGCTCTTGACAAGTGTCTACCCTCCAGACTACCCTCCAAGAAGGTTTAGAGACCATTGGTGAAAATAGAAAATAAACAGGATGTTAAATGACATTCCAAACACTGAGAACATGACACTAGGAGCCAATATAATAGCTCCCTAAAATCCTAAAGATGTGAGAGGGGGAGGCAAGTAAGAAAGTATTCAAGAATACTTCTATGGCCGGGCGCAGTGGCTCACGCCTGTAATCCTAGCACTCTGGGAGGCCAAGGCAGGAGGATCGCTCAAGGCCAGGAGTTCGAGACCAGCCTGAGCAAGATCAAGATCCCCGTCTTACTATAAATAGAAAGAAATGGGCCGGGCGCTGTGGCTCACGCCTGTAATCCTAGCACTCTGGGAGGCTGAGGCGGGCGGATTGCTCAAGGTCAGGAGTTCAAAACCAGCCTGAGCGAGACCCCGTCTCTACTATAAAAATAGAAAGAAATTAATCGGCCAACTAATATATATATATAAAATTAGCTGGGCATGGTGGCGCGTGCCTGTAGTTCCAGCTACTCGGGAGGCTGAGGCAGAAGGATCTCTTGAGCCCAGGAGTTTGAGGTTGCTGTGAGCTAGGCTGACGCCACGGCACTCACTCTAGCCTGGGCAACAAGCGAGACTCTGTCTCAAAAAAAAAAAAAAAAAAAAAAAAAAAAGAAAGAAAGAAATGAATTGGCCAACTAATATATATAGAAAAAAAAAATAGCCGGGCATGGTGGTGCATGCCTGTAGTCCCAGCTACTCGGGAGGCTGAGGCAGGAGGATCGCTTGAGCCCAGGAGTTGGAGGTTGCTGTGAGCTAGGCTGACGCCAGGGCACTCACTCTAGCCTGGGCAAAAAAAAAAAAAAAAAAAAAAAAAAAAAAAAAAAGAAGGCTTAAAGAACTTTCTTATGTCCCCTGGAGCTTGGGGAATCTAAAGACTTCAAAAATATAATTTTTAGAGTCCCTGGCTCTTTCACTCACTGACTGCATGACATTGGACAAGTTACATAACCTCTTGGCATTTCACTTTTCTCCATTTTTAATTTTGGATAATGATAATACCTATTTGACAGGGTTAGCATAAGCATTAAACGAGAAAATCCATGCAAGTTACCAATAATAGCAAACCGCTTCACTTCATTTGAGCTGGATCTGCTGGTTGGCAAATTCCTTGTGCTATAAATCTTTGAACACGTCCTTAAGCTCAGCAGCTTTTAGCAGCCAGGCAGAAGATTTGGCTTTCCACCAAACACGTGTGCTCTTTATTGTAGGATGTGGAGAGCTGTCTCAGGGAGGCACCCTGCCCAGCTCAGAATGACCCCCCTTCTCCTTGCACTCAGAAATGCTCGTGTTGCAATTATCATTGATGGAATGTGAGTGGAAGTGATAGGTAATACTTCTAGCCTTTCCTTTCTTCTTCCTTCACATATTATCCACCATCATTTTGCCTCGGGTAGCAGATAATTGACTTATTGACTATCTTCAGCTTATGACATGCTGAATTTTTTCCTTTTACCTTCAATCCACACACCCCTTCTGTTCTTCTCCATCCCATTGGCAGCTGAACTCTGACTTTCAGTATAAGTCTTTAGATACTGTGTTTCCCCCAAAATAAGACCTCCCCATAAAATAAGCCCTAGCAGGATGTCTAAGCATTTGCTCAATAGAGCCCTACCCTGAAAATCAGCCCTAGTGATGGGCGTGGCTATGAAAATCAGCCCTGGTGGTGGGCGTGGCTATGAAAATCAGCCCTGGTGGTGGGCGTGGCTATGAAAATCAGCCCTAGTGGTGGGCGTGGCTATGAAAATCAGCCCTAGTGACGGGCGTGGCTGCGCAGCGCATCTGCACAACCCATGGGTGTCGTCGCGGAGCAGGAAAGAACACGAGCAGCCCTTCTCATCCGCCCCGTGAGAGCTCTAGTGCTCGACAGGAGAGATTGGGGCCGATGGCCCCAATAAAATAGAGTCGCAAGACATTCAGGATGGGACTCAGGGTTTGGAGAGTGATGATGATGTTCCAGAAGAAGACGACTTCACTGTATTTGAATGAATGCAGATGGTTGTACCGCACTTAAAAAAAAATAACACATCCCCTGAAAATAAGCCCTAGGGTTTCTTCTTGAGGAAAAATGAATATAAGACCCTGTCTTATTTTGGGGGAAACACGGTACATATGCATCTTAGAAAACTCTATCATGCTGTCTGGTTTTTTTTCTTAGAACATTACAGGGGTACAAACATTTTGATTACACGTGTTGCTTTTGTGCAGTTTGAGTCAAAGTTACAAGAGTGCCCATCACGAAGGTAGCATGCATTGGACCTGTTAGGTGTAAATTTACCCGTCCCCTCCTCCCCCCTCCCACGTACTTGCTTTCTGTTGGGTTTTACTACCATATGTGCACATGAGTGTTGATCAATTAGTTCCAATTTAATAGTGAATACCTGTGGCGTTTATTTTTTCCGTTCTTGCAATACTTTGCTCGGAAGAATGGTCTCTAGTTCCATACAGGTTGTTACAAAAAGTACCTTATCTACCAACTATATCCTGTGCAAGTTTCTTCCTACTTCTAGAAGTTTCTCCTCTATATGGAGCTGTCCTGGGAAGCAGCTGTGGTGGCTCCATTTTGAGAATTTGTATCATCTAGAACACTCCAGATCCTTCAGATGTTGTTATGTGCCATTGGCACCCACTGGCCATAATTATTGACTGTTTTGTTGTTCTCCTGTTCTCATGTCTATCTACTGACTCCTACATAGACATTCTAGGTCTTATGGCAGATGGTGGTTTGCCCTCAGCCTCACACTGTTTGGAATTTGTGGGTATAACTCATCATTCAGTATGGTGACTAATCTCCAAAAATTGCCCCAACATTTCCTCTGCTCCCTTTACATGCATTCTGATCTTCCCATCAAAACGTAAACACTATTTCTCCTTCTGAATCTTGGATCGCCTCATTTGACCAATAGAATGTAAGAAGAGTGACATTCTGGGCAGCTCTTGGGCTCTAGCCACCATGCTTTGAGAAGACCAAGCCACAAGGAGAGGTCACGTGAAGAACGGAAGTGCTCAGAGTAACAGCTCCAGCTGAGCTCCCAGACAACGGTCACATCTGGAATGTGACGGCCATCTGGAATGTTCTGCCCCAGTTGAGTCCACAGATAACTGTAGCTGTGAGAGATAATAAAATGGTAGTTGTTTTAAGACACAAAGTACCGGAGTGGTTTTTAATATAGCAACAAATAACAAAATACCTAGTTTTGTTGTAAATGTTGTCTGTGGTTTTAAATTTTGTTATCTAATTGCTCCTCTGTTTGTATGAGGATTGGGAGAGAGTCTAAAATCAACGTCCTGGAATGCTATATGCCAAAATCTTCCCCAAATCCACTCTGACATAAGATTATAAGGTTCTTCCAGGACAGACCTCAGGCAAAAACCTATGAAACCACCAGGGAATGTAATTCAGAACAAAAATGGAACACAGAGAATTTACAACTCACCCAAGTGGCCCTTCTAATCAATCTAATGAAAATAGGCTCCTCTCTCCTCATTTTCTACCTTCTACCCCATGTTGTAGTTCACAATGAACAATCCATGTATTTGACATTAGTTTCCTGGGTAGACTTAGGCACCCCAATTATCTAGATCCAGGTTGTTAGGAGCATCAACTAAAATTAAAACACTTTCAAAAAAAGTCAGAGTGAGTCATGGAGGCATTGTAATGAAGCTAATAATTTGGCTCCTTTCCAGATGAATGGGTTCAGTCACTCAAAAAATATCGAGTGTTTATTATGACCCGAGAGCTGTTCTAGGTATTAGGGCTTTGGTTATAGACCAATATACAAAGCAAACATCCCTACTATTAAAGAAATTGGGCCCAGTAGCTTATATTCTTTAAATATTGGTCCAGTGCTTGTTCCATTGTTACTTGAGCAAGCTCTCTGGGAGGTACCAAACCCACTTCCAGCTTGCTACACCAACTTTCTGTGCACTCCCCGAAAAGAATTTTGGTAAATATTATTTTATCCTTTTCATTACATTTTCAGTGATGGTTTAGAGTCTTTTTTTTTTTTTTTTTGAGACAGAGTCTCACTCTGTTGCCTGGGCTAGAGTGAGTGCCATGGTATCAGCCTAGTTCACAGCAACCTCCAACTCCTGGGCTCAAGCAATCCTTCTGCCTCAGCCTCCTCCCGAGTAGCTGGGACTACAGGCATGCGCCACCGTGCCCGGCTAATTTTTTCTATATATTTTTAGTTGGCCAATTAATTTTTTTCTATTTTTTTTTTTTTTTTTTGTAGAGACTGGGTGTCTCTCTTGCTCAGGCTGGTTTCGAACTCCTGACCTTGAGTGATCCTCCCGCCTCGGCCTCCCAGAGTGCTAGGATTACAGGCGTGAGCCACCGCACCTGGCTGGATGGTGTAGAGTTTCTTGAAGATCACTTTCTCTGGGTGCTACCCCACTAGTATGGGGGACCCCTTTAATCTAATTCTGATTTCAAAGAGTCATTAAAATGGGGCAACCAGTTAGGGGCAATCATGAAGTGCTAGATCTTAATTCTTTTTGGTTAAAAACAACAGTTAATTAAGGGAGGTGCTATCCCATTTTCAATCACTGCAGAATTTTGTAAGTGGGTACCTCATTAGATTAGTAGGAATTTGGGGCCTTTGGATGTATAGGAGGATAAGGAGAAGGGAGGGGAAAAATGAGTAGTAGAAGTTGTTAAAAGAGGGGGAAAAAAAGAAAAAAGAATACCAACGATTTAAGAAAAGTCTAGGCCGGGCATGGTGGCTCACGCCTGTCATCCTAGCACTCTAGGAGGCCAAGGTGGGAGGATCGCTCAAGGTCAGGAGTTGGAAACCAGCCTGAGCAAGAGCGAGACCCAGTGTCTACTAAAAAATAATAAAGAAAGAAATTAATTGGTCAATTAAAAATATATAGAAAAGATTAGCTGGGCATGGTGGCACATGCCTGTAGTCCCAGCTACTCAGGAGGCTGAGGCAGGAGGATCGCTGGAGCCCAGGAGTTGGAGGTTGCTGTGAGCGAGGCTGATGCCACGGCACTCTAGCCCAGGCCACAGAGTGACACTCTGTCTCAAAAAAAAAAAAAAAAAAGAAAAGAAAAGTCTAGCATTTTAGTAGCTTCCTTCATGTACAACCTGGAAATGTACATTAACAGGAAACTGTCTCCCCACCCCTGACCCCCCCATCCCTTTCCCATCCTTGGGTCTGCTAGGATCTGCAGGTGGGTGGAAGACTTGGTCATTGTTTATCATGTTCATAAGCCCTGAATGTGAAGGACATATATTTAGAAACCAAAATAAAGCTTTAGGGAGATCTTCAATTTAATGGAAACTAGTCTAGTCATTTGGGAACCACAAGAGCTTTTTAGGGAACATCTGCCCCTGCCAGCTAGAGGAAGTGTGGGTGTACTGGGGTCCCGGTGACACCTTGTGATGTCAGTCACCCCCCCAGCCCGAAGCTGATTGGCTGCGGAGAGCTGCAGTAGAGTTTAAATTCCTGAGCTACTGGGGAAGTGTCCAGAGTAGCAGGACTGGGTGCAGAGTTTGTCCGTCACAACTTCAACCTGCTCCTTGAGACTCTTGGGGAAAAAAAGTCTTTGCAAACTAAGAAGGGTAAGACATTTCCATCATTTCATTTTTTTTTTTAATGACTTTTCCTGTGTCGTTTGGAAAATATTAAATATGCATACATGTCGAGAGGCATTATGCCGCGCAGAGACAACATGGGGAGGCCTGAATTTTGGTAAAAAAAAAATAATAATAATAATCCCATTTTTGTGCCTGTTGTTTATGCCGCAGCAAATAATGATATTAAAATGACATGTTAAGTCAATAGAGCCAGGTGTTTTTCTTGGTAGCTTTTTTTTTTTTTTTTATAGCATGTAAAATTTAATTAGAAAATTCATCTTGGTAGCGTTTTAATTAGATCTCTGCATGATCCTTCTGAAAGGGAAAATTTATGGAACAGGAGACAGATGGAAGGTCATTTGGAAGTTTACCTTTAATTAGCAAAACAAATGAAACTTTTTCAATTAGTTTGCATGGCTACTGGGGGATGTTTACAGGCTATGAAGACATCGTGAAAGAATCTAAACTAGACCGGCAGGACTTTCAAAATACTTATTTTTATTTTTTTTTATTTTTTATTTTTTTAAAGTTAAAAGCCATTGAATATCATTCATCTAGAGAGCATCTAGTAATATTCATTATGGGCTGAATAAGGAGCTGAAAAATGAATGGTAAGGCCCCTGAAATAAACCATGGGTGTGATAATTCGAATATTTTTTGTATTGTTCAGGTGAGCATGATGCCTTCCATATAGTCAGAATTCAATAAATGTTGAACATAATTGCTTATTAAGACATTTCCTAGTATAGAAGACATATATACACACACACACATATATACACGCACATACACACTCCTGGCCATATGTAGTTTATTTGCTTGTATTTATTCCACTTCTCCATCTATATCAGAGGTATCTGTTTTATACAAGAGAGTAGGAGCAGGTAATGCATTCTTGTATGACATTTAGAAGATTCCATGTGTGATAGAAATACTTTAAGCAACCTGTTTTCTGCAGGAGCACCAAATTCTGGTTAATCAAACTTTCAGCTTAACTGAGACTCAACTATCCCACTTTAACCTTGTTGGTTAAAAACATGGGAACAAACAAACAATTTTCTGAAGGGCATTGGTCCCCTTACCTACCCCAAAACGGCGATGTAGAACAATGTCCTCAAATTGTTAGGGGGCTTCAAATTAATGTTTAATTTGGGGGCACCTTAGAGTTATTTTTACTGTGGTCGAAGGCATATAATATTGGATTGATGGTAATATTGACTGACTTTGAGACAATCACAATAGGAAGCTCAGGAAATTTTTTCTCGTTTGTTTATTTCTCTGAATTCCTGATGGAGTTCATATCCCGGCCAGGCTTCACTTTATTTTCAAAGAGAAATAATGAAATGAATTCTAACAAGTTTTGGTTAGTTGGAACCTGGGTAATTTTACTTTTATAAGACCAGGTTATTATATGCACATTGCATATTCTCTGTGACTATTTGTTGACTGTTGACATAGGAATTTCTTGTTCATTAGTATTCTTGAGAATGATAATATGAAGGCAAAAAATAAGCCAATTAACACGAGGTATTGTTTTCCAAGGGTAAAGAGAGCCTGTGATTTTTCAAACCTTTATTTCCTTCTTTTGGCCTGTTTCCTTTATTGCAGTTTGCATAAAAGAAGATAAGATACTTTGCAAGTGAATCTTAACTTCGAGGAAATTCCAGAACAAGTTTCCTTACTTGACAGTCCAAAGAAGTTTTGGTTACACTTGCAGTCTGGACTGAAATTCCCTTTTCTAGATCCTAAACATTTAGATCTTTTCAACTCTGGGAAAACAATTCATTTTGTTATATTGTTATATACTCTCATTCTAGAATGGCTCATTCTAGAATGGCAGCACATAGAATATAGAAATGGCATCAACCAATCAATGAAGAACATGAAGTTCTGGACTCTTAATTTTTCAGGCTTTATTATTCAGAACAATATATCTGCTCCCACTTTTTTGAGGACAGTAGCTAAAAAAATTTATAAAGTTTTAGAGCTCTTGTTTGGAAATGCACTTCAACTATTACGACTATTCTTATCAAAAATACTAAATTGAAAACTCAACCTAGGGTTTAAGATCTGACTTTCTTTAATGCTTAAGGTTGGACTGTATTCTTTGAGAGGAAACATCAGCTCTTTTAGAACTCTAGAGTATCTTTTATTTTAGTTTACCAGACTTCCATTTGAGATCTTATCGCTTTAGGTCAGGGTGATAAATTGTATTTCTAGAAGCCTGAGCAACTTAGTACGTCTTCTTCATGTTTGATAATAATTCATCCCTAAGAAACTTGAACACTGGAAGCATGCACTTCTTTGGGAAAATATACAACATTCATTGGTATAAAATAAATGCACAGCAGCATCCTCTCATTTTCTAATTATTTAGATAATAGAGAAGCTAAAGAAAATACAGTAGAACTCAATAGTCATTGATCTTTTATTAAGGCCGTAATATTTGCTAGTTTTCAGAGAGTCATGAGATTATCACCTTACTCAAATTTCACCTTAAAAATTAAAATGGTATGATGTCACATGAAAGATCAGTAAAAAAAAAAAAAAAAAATTAAAATGGTGAACCACCCAATTTTCATTTGATCTGTGAAGCTGAAACTATTAGAGTGCAATTATTTGGACACTATCATATCTGAGAAAATTTTGCCTTCCTAAAGAAATGAAACTTAAAACTTAAAAAAAAATGTTTTGATTATGGGAAGTAAAGTAAGTAACATCTGTTGAATTAGGTTCATTTTAGGTACAGTTGGGCATTTTCATATATTTTTCTCTGTTGATATTAGCTGAAGGATTTTAAAAAAGAAATTAAAATAATATCAGAACATAAGGACTGAATATGCATTATGCTGAATTAGAATAAAGAAAATAATGCAAATGAAGAATAACTACATTGAGGAGACATAGTATCAAATGAGAGGCTCTGTTTGACCATTTGAGTTATATAAAAGTAGAAACGAGGATTGTTTTTTTCCTTATTTTAGGATTTGTATTATTTTCTTGAATAAATTTAAAAACTAAGATTAGATGGCTTCTTTAGCCCAATGTCTCAGACATTATTGAGTAACACATTCTTATTTCTTAGGCCAGGCATGGTTAGTCATGCCTGCAATCCCAGCATTTTGGGAGGCCAAGACGGGAGGATCACTTGAGACCAGGAGTTCAAGAGGAGCCTGGGCAACATAGCTAGAGGCTATGTCTACAAAAGTAGAAAAATCAGCCGGGCATGGTGGCGCATGCCTTTGTAGTCCCAGCTACTCGGGAGGCTGAGGCAGGAGGATCGCTTGAGCCCAGGGGTTCGAGGTTACAGTGAGCTATGATTGTACCAGGCACTATGTCTTCCTGGGTGACTGACCGGGACCTTGTCTCTAAAAAAACAAAAAGATTTCTAGACAATCACTTGGGGCACCTTAAAAACAAACCTATTCCTGTGCTCAACCCATGAATGGATTTATTACCCTGGACACGATTTGTGCATTGGTAGTTCTGAAAATCTTTCCAGGCGATGCTAGTACACAGCCAAGACTGAGAATCTTTGATTTATGTCTCTTATCACTAGCGTAGGGGCCATGAGAAAACTTCCTTTCACCCTCCCAAAGTTCACTGAAAATCAACTGACAAAGGCAGGTTCATAGCACAAAAGGCAGATGAATTTATCTGATCATAGTTTTTCATGACACAGGAGCCTTCAGAATGAAAACCCAAAGAGACACAAGAAACTGTCCATGTTTGTGCTTAGGTTCAACAAAACATGGACAGAAATGTGGAAATATGATTAGACAAAAAGGGTATGCTCCAATGTCACTACGCTGAATTGGGAAACCCAGCAAGGCCTGTCTCTCTGGATTCTTCTTGGCCTCTCTGAGACCCATTCCTTCCTTCTGGGCAGAGGGTAGGACCCTCTTTGGAACTGGGATTATATGACCTACAATCAAACAAGGTAGATCAGATAAATTCTTTGTGGCTAGTTTTTGCATAGGAGGCAAGGTGGGGAGAGATAGAGTACTATTTTTAGGTTTTATGGCTGGTTTTGAAGAAAAGGTGTTATGGGTTTATGTCCCACCTTGAGGAAGAGCCTATCTAGTTTCTATAGATAACCTTAGAGGAGAAAGAGAGGCCGTAGACAGGAAGGCAGGAGAAAGAGAGAAATACTTGCTTCTGAAGCTTTCATTTTGGTGTATTGTTTTTTTTTTTTAGCCCTTACGATAATATGGTATATATTGAACATTTAAAGAAGCAAATCAACAAAAGTGAAGTCTTTAATAAACTTGCAGTCTTTAATAAACTTGCATTGCTTTTTGCAAAAACATGGAAGTCCATTGGACAAGCGTGTTAAGACAGCAACAAGGAATTCCTAGCTCAGAGTAAATTGTTTTCCTTTAAAATCATTTCAGCAACGATTTTACATTAGCATCTAGCGTATCTATTTTTAGATGGAGAACACACTGTTTTCCTAATCGCCAGTTCTTGAAGTGTGAAATGAGGCTGCCCTCCAGAAAAATCGTTTGATTTGCCATGTTTCTCTTAGCATGATTCGCAAGCGTATGCCAAACTTCTAATCTTCCCTAAATCCTTTGGCGCTGGGAATGACAGCTAAAAGGATTTAGCATAATCATGCATAATGTATGATTAAATGCGTCCCAGTAGATATTAAGAGCTTTCTGGAACTCTAATACGAAGCCTGCCATATTGCACCTGTTGTAGATAAAGAAAAAAAAAATGCACAACAATATATTTTGTGTAGACATTACTATACAGTTATAAATGTGACTTAGAAGCCATTGTGCATGTGTGTGTGTGTGTGTGTGTTTGTGTATAAAGACAAATGCCCACCACCTATCAATGGTGTCAATAAATGTAGCTTTTTAGGGGAATAAATGTGCTAGGTTGCTCTGACATACCAGGCTATATAATTATTATAAAAGCGAATGACCAGAAATTTCTCTATTCCCCTTTCTTTACTTTTTCCCCCATTTATCATATTTTATGTGTTTATAGAGCTCACTGTTAAAAGGTTTTCAATTTATTTTTTAGGAGTAAGGTTTTTTTTAAAACCATTTTATTGAGTTATATAATTTACATACCACATACTTTACCCAGCTGAAGTATATAGTTTAATGGCTTTTATATATCCACACTGTCAAGCACAATCAATTTTAGAACATTTTTATCATCTCCAAAAGCAATCCTGTACCCCTTAGCTGATACCCCTCAGCCCCCCCCCCCCATCTCCCCAAAGCCCTGGGCAACCACGAATCTACTGTCTGTCTCTATAGATTTGCCTATTCTTGGCATTTCATATAAATGGAACCATACAAATGTCATCTTCTTGTCTGGCTTCTTTCACTTAGCATAATGTTTTCAAGGTTCCTCTACTGTGTAGCATGTCTTAATTAGCACTTCATTACTTTTAAAAAAAATTATTAATTATTTTTTAAAAATTAATAATTTCTTTTTTTTTTTAATTTTTTCCCATGAAAATATTACTTCTTGCAAGCACTTCACTACCTTTTATATGGCTGAATAAAATTCCATTTTATAGATATAGTAAATTTTATTTATCCATTCATCAGTTGATGGATATTTGGGTGAGTTTTTTGTTTTTGTGTTTGGGACACAGTCTCGCTCTGTTGCCTGGGCTAGAGTGAGTGCCGTGGTGTCAGCCTAGCTCACAGCAACCTCTAACTCCTGGGCTCAAGCGATCCTCCTGCCTCAGCCTCCCGAGTAGCTGGGACTACAGGCATGCACCACCATGCCCGGCTCATTTTTTTCTGTTTTTAGTTGTTTGGCTAATTTTTTCTATTTTTAGTAGAGACTAGGTCTCACTCTTGCTCAGGCTGGTCTCGAACTCGTGACCTTGAGCGATCCTCCTGCCTCGGCCTCCCAGAGTGCTAGGATGACAGGCGTGAGCCACCGCGCTCAGTGGAGTTTTTTTTAATAGGAAAAAAAACTGTTAAAAAGTTGAAGCTACTTTATTTCTTTAACAAGGGGGAAAACATCTCTGTCTTTTATTATAGGTGGTGACTTCACACCCAACTATGAGGCCCAGTGTCCTGCTCATGTTCCTTTGGGGGTTAACCTGTGCTCTCCCTGTAAGTACCAGGGTAGGGATATATGAACAAAAACCCTTTTATACATAAACTCCACGTTGTAATTTTAACATGCTGTGAGCCAAAGTGTCTGTGTTTGTTCCAGCCAGCTAAAAACAGTAGTTTCTTAGAAAGCTCTTTTCTTTAAAATAGCACGTAAGTTATTGCTTATTCTGTTCAGTTGCCATTCATAGAGCCACGATTCTCGTTTTTTCTGCCCCACAGCAACCAGGGCTTTGTTAGAACTGCAAATTCTTGGGTCCTGCCCCAGACCTATTAACCAGACACTCTAAGGATGGGGCCCAGAAATAAGATCTTTAGCAAGCCCTTATTGCTCCAAATTCTGTAAAGTGTTAATAACGGCTGCTTCAGAAATTTCCATCTGGGCTGACCATGTGTGCTCAATTTTCTAGGTAGCCAGGTATCAAAATGATGACTCTGAACATTCTAAAGAATGGAAGGTGAGTAGACATATGGCTATTCGAAATATTTTAATTTTAATATATTATTAGTATAACCAAATTGACTCTATTGCAAATGCTGAAACTACTCGTGACTTTATGAGCACGTTGATAAACTTAGAGGTAGCAAAAGCTACACTTTCTGGTTCAAATCAGAAAATAACGCTTACATGCCAACAATGGTATAATTTGGCGAGTAAGCATTGTCCTTTTAGCTTTCTTCTTGTAATGGATGTATACAATTTTAGAAAGGGACAGATGACAATGAACAGGGATTGTCCAGGAGAGATTAGGACCCCAAATCTGTTTTAACAAGAGATGTCTTGGGGACCAGGAGGTCAAGTCCTGGGAGGTGAGAAAAGAAAGAAGAATGAGAAGATACTAGGTAGAGTCTTTGGAATGAGGGTTGATGTTTGTTGAGTGTGGACTCCCAATAACGCAGTCATTAACTCTCAATGACTCAATGATCATTGCATAGTATATTTCTGAGTGCTTTACGTATATTAACTTTATTCACAACTCAATGAATCAGGTGTTACATCTTATTCCCATTTTACAGGTGAAAAAACTGAGGCTGAGAGAATAAGTTTGTCTAGGTTGCATGGCTACTTGGTGTTAGAGCCGGACTTTGAATTTATACCACTCTAGCTCCAGAATCTACACCTTTTTTTTTTTCCTTTTTCTTTTTCTTTTCTTTTCTTTTTTTTTTTTTTTTTTGAGCCAGAGTCTCACTCTGTTGCCCAGGCTAGAGTGAGTGCCGTGGCGTCAGCCTCGCTCACAGCAACCTCCAACTCCTGGGCTCAAGCGATCCTCCTGCCTCAGCCTCCTGAGTAGCTGGGACTACAGGCATACGCCACTATGCCTGGCTAATTTTTTCTCTCTATATATATATATATTTTTAGTTGGCCAATTAATTTCTTTGTATTTTTAGTAGAGACAGGGGTTTCGCTCTTGCTCATGCTGGTCTCGAACTCCTGACCTTCAGCGATCCTCCCGCCTCGGCCTCCCAGAGTGCTAGGATGACAGGTGTGAGCCACCGCGCCCAGCCTAAAGAAAAGTTTTAATGGCTTTCTCAATTCAGTTTTTTCGACCATTTAATTTTATAAGGTGGATAGTCTCCAAATGGACCATTTCTTTGGACCATTTCTCACATTGAATAGTTCTCAGGAGGCTTCCATAGACATTAGTTGATTCTATGCTCATGGCAATTTTGCAAGATAAGCACAGTTGAGTGTTCATTTTCTTAATTTATGAGTAACAAGCTGCCCAATCAGACAGGTGAGGTGAATTGGCCACATTCACATAGAGTGACCGACCAGCCTAGTTTACCTGCTCTTACTGGTTTCCCGGAACCTGTGGCTTTTAGTGCTAACACCAAAACCAATGAGTTCGTTAAAACTGAAATCTGGATTCTGGGTTTCAATGCTGTTTTCCCTACATTACATTTCCTCCAGGTTGTACGACCAGCCAGCTTCAGAGAAAGCCTATTTTCTCTGCAAGTGGAGTATCCAAAACAAAAATCTTTTAGATCTTTTAATATCCCGAGGTCTTTTCAGGCCATTAGTTATTTTACCTTCATTTTTTTTAGCCATTTCACCATAAAATCTCATATTTACTTATATAAATGTAAAATATATACCAAGAGACCGAAAAAAAAATCTCCTAAAATTATTTTATATATTTGCAATGACATGACCCATCTCTGAAGGAATAACTTGTTTTCCTTCTTTTTTTCGCAGGGTCATTTGGCTCAGGCATCCACACCAGCCTTGGTAACTATCTCGTTTATTTTATTTTTTATTTTTTGAGGCAGAGTCTCACTCTGTCGCCCGGGCTAGAGTGCCTTGGCGTCAGCCTCGCTCACAGCAACCTCCAACTCCTGGGCTCAAGCGATCCTCCTGCCTCAGCCTCCTCTGGAGTAGCTGGGACTACAGGTGTGCGCCACCATGCCCGGCTAATTTTTTCTATATATTTTTAGTTGTCCAGCTAATTTCTTTCTATTTTTTTTTAGTAGAGATGGGGTCTCGCTCTTGCTCAGGCTGGTCTCAAACTCCTGACCTCAAGCGAGCCTCCCACCTTGGCCTCCCAGAGTGCTAGGATTACAGGTGTGAGCCACCTGGCCTGGCCCTATCTCATTCATTCATTCATTTATTCATTTATTTATTCATTTATTTATTTATTTATTTTTATTTCAGCATATTATGGGGGATATCTCATTTATTTTTGTCATATCCATCTCATGAAGTAATGAACAACCTTTCTGTCACCTTTTACCATTTTGAAAGCAGTAAATTCAAACCAGAAGCAGTTGATGGGTATCACCTTTTTTTTTTTTCTTTCCTGAGGAATCAGTAAAAGAAAAATAAACATTTTATTTTTCCCCTTTTAGGAGAGCAGTGAGTCATCAGAAGGAAGTCCAATTAGCTCAGAGGAACAGGTAATTAAACAGACCTTTCTTAACTTTTCAAGCTACTTAGGAATTAGAGGAAATTATGTTAGATTAAATTACCTGGCAACCGTGTTAAATATAACATTTTCTAACCAGTGGTTATGCTAGCTAAATAGTCCCGGAAAATGAGAAGGGAAAATGAGTGAGGAGAATTCAGATGTGGATATGTATTCGTGTGTTTTTGTTTTTTGTTTTTTTTTTTTTTAATCACTGAAGCCAGATTGCAGCCACTGTGACCCTAAATGTCCCTCCTAGCTAAAAAAAAAATAAAAAAAAAAATACACACACAAATGGTCATTGGCGATGTTAGGCAAGGAATAGCTCATTCACCAAACTACAGTGTTGCTTTTACAAATGGGCAGTTCAGATCAGGCAGAGAACTGCCCGGAGAGCCCTCTGTGTCAAGAATCCTGCCAGGGGAGGCCCGGTGCGGAGGCTCACGCCTGTCATCCTAGCACTCTGGGAGGCCGAGGCGGGAGGATCGCTCGAGGTCAGGAGTTCGAGACCAGCCTGAGCAAGAGCGAGACCCCAGTCTCTACTAAAAATAGAAAGAAATGAGCTGGACAACTAAAAATACATATAGAAAAAATTAGCCGGGCATGGTGGCACATGCCTGTAGTCCCAGCTACTAGGGAGGCTGAGGCAGGAGGATCGCTTGAGCCCAGGAGTTGGAGGTTGCTGTGAGCGAGGCTGACGCCACGGCACTCTATTCTGGGCAACTGAGTGAGACTCTGTCTCCAAAAAAAAAAAAAAAAAATAGAATCCTGCAGGGGGAGAGGATAGGAGTAGGAGAGTATTGAGGAAAACTTTAGTAATGACTCTGTCTTGAAAACAGTTCCTTCTGCAACCCTGGAAGCGAGACAGGCAGTCTCAGCTTATAATCCTTCACTGAAAACCTGCCTTCCTTTTTCCTTTTTCTAAGACTAAGTGTCATTCCTTTCTGAACTGTCCTATCACTTTGACCAGACTCAATCCCATGGGGCCCCATGGGGAGAGTCTAGGAACCGGGTTTCTCCCTGAAGCTTTGGCCCGTGTTGCAGTCTACACTCAGCCAGATTTGGAAGATGAGTTATTATTAGGCTGTTTATCCCTATTTATGAAAGGTGCATCGGAGGAACCTTCTAGAAACTTAAAAGCCTAGACTTGGGGAAACGCTCTTTTCCCGGGGACTTTGGGATTTATCGCCTCAATGTTTTCTAAGCTCTGGAGTCAGGGTCAAGAATCCCTGCTCGAGAGAGGTGTGAGGTGTGTTTAATGAGGGGTGGTGGATTACACCATGTTCGGTTCCCCCATAAAGCCCCAGTACAAAACCCCAGTATGCTCTGTTGTCGGGTAAAGACAGCAGGTTTTTCCAGAGTGCAATGTCCTTTCTTCCCTGTGCAGAGAAAAATTCCTGCTTTACTTAGAGGAATTGTCTCTCTCTGACCTCCCACTTAGCAGAGAGCTGTCTTGGCGGTCACGCTGGCTGCCGTCTTCTTGCTGAACCATTTCCAGGCGACTCTACCACGCATGTGCGGTACACAGGGGCCTTCCAGAAAGAATCCGGCCATGCAACCATTCTCCTTGTGCCAACCATCGCCAGATACTTTCCAGACACCCCTTGTATACCTTCCTGTGCTAGTTTATTTTCACTTTAGCGACAGATTTCATCCTCCTGCCCTAATATATATATATATATATATATATATATATATATATATATATTTTTTTTTTCCCCTCTAGAGGAAAAAAAAAATATCTGGGTCATTTTAAGATCACTCAGTATTTTTTTTTTAAAAAATTGTTTTACACCAAACAACTTGATGGTCAGCATTATAAACCAACTCTTTCATTCACAAAAAAAAAAAAAAAGAAAGAAAAAAATTCTCTGGGAGTTTTATCAAATGTGATTTCTAGAAAGGTGTTCAAGAAAATTTTTGCAGCATTGAGTGAAAAGTGCCTGTATAAAATGGAACGACCATGGTGGGTCAGCTCTGGTAGAGATGTCTACATGGAGTAGTGAAAATTCACCATGGGCAGGGGTCCTCAAACTTTTTAAACACGGGGGGGGGGGACAGTTCACTGGCCCTCAGACTGTTGGAGGGCCGGACTATAGATTTAAAAAAAAAAAAAAAAGCTATGAACACATTCCTATGCACACACTGCACATATCTTATTTTTATTTATCTATTTATTTTTATTTTAGCGCATTGTGGGGGTACAGGCGTTAAGCTTACCTATATCGCCCCATGCCACATATCTTATTTTGAAGTCAAAAAAAGCAAATGGGCAAAAACACCCGCATGGGGCCCCGCCCGGGCCATAGTTTGAGGACACCTGCCTGGGTCAGGGGAAGGGACTTCACAAGAAGGTGGCAGTTAACCACACCTCAGCAGCTTAAGGAAAAAAAATGAGGCCGGGCGCGGTGGCTCACGCCCGTCATCCCAGCACTCTGGGAGGCCAAGGCGGGAGGATTGCTCGAGGTCAGGAGTTCGAGACCAGCCTGGGCAAGAGCGAGACCCTCCGTCTCTACTAAAAAAATAGAAAGAAATTAATTGAGCAACTAAAAATATATACACACACACACAAAAAAAAAAGAGAAAAAAAATGAAAGAAAAACAAAGTAAAATAAATGAAAAAAAAAAATAAATAAAAATAAAAAAATAAAAATAGAAGGCGGCAGAGAGCTCAGACAGGCAGGCCAGCTCCCTCTCTGTGGGTCCCCGAGCCCTGACTGTGTCTGTCCACCCCGACCTCCAGGCCGACGCAGACCCCGGCGACAGCCCCGAGTCCCAGGAGGGCCCCGACGCCCGTCACCACGTCCAGGGACCGGCCGGCGGCCCCTCCCGGGGCGCGGGGGGACGCGGAGGAGCCGAGAAAGATGAGGACAATGACGAAGATGACAGTGGAGACGACACCCTTGGGGACGACGGCCGTGGCCCCGGGCCCGAAGAGGGACAGGACGGGGGGCACTCCCGACGGGGGGGCGACGAGGACTCGGCCGCCGACACCACCAGCGAGGGGGACGAGAGTGCCCGAGATGCCACCAGCAACAGCAGTGACAGCGAGGAGCCCTGGCTGGGCGGCGGCAGCCACGGGGACGGCTCGGAGTCCGAGGACACGGGCATGCAGAGCGACGACCCCCAGGGCAGCAGGAGCGACAGGGGCGGCTCCAGAGCGAACAGCCCCGGTGTCACCTCCACGGGGTCCAGAAGGCACGGCGAGCGCCCCAGAAAGTCCCACCTGTCGGAGGAAGAAGATGACACAGGGGAGCCCGACGGGGGCCACACGCTGGAGGAAGCCCAGAGTGACTCCACGGAGAACAGGGACTCCAAGGAAGTGGCCCGGTCCCGGGAGGCCAGGGAGGACAGCCAGTCCCAGGAGGCCAGGGAGGACAGCCAGTCCCAGGAGGACAGCCACCACACGCCAGAGCCCAGCAGCGAGTCCAGCCCAGAGGCCGACGACAGCAGCAGCAGCAGCGAGTCCCAGGAGGAGGCAGCCACCGAGTCCAGGGGGGACAACCCAGATGACACCGAGAGCCACGCAGAGGACCGGGGTGACAGCGACTCCAGCGAGTCCAGCGAGGAGGGCGGCGCCACCGTCCCCTCCAGCTCGGAGAGCGAGTCCAGCGAGAGCCTGGCCTCGGCCTCCTCCTCCTCCTCCTCCTCCGAGAGCCCAGAGTCCCCCCCGGGGGACGAGGACAGCTCCAGCCGGGACAGCGACTCCAGGGACAGCAGCAGCCCGTCCGGGGAAGACGGGGACTCCACCGCCGAGAGCCGCTCGAGCAGCGAGGAAGACGGCCGGCCCAGAACCGTCGAGACAGAAAGCAGAAAGCTGACGGTGGACGCCTACCACAACAAGCCCATCGGGGACCAAGACGACAACAACTGCCAGGACGGCTACTAGCCAGGGGGGCCCGGGGGCTTGAAAGTAGGGACCTCGTGACACTCATAATTTATTCTTGTGTTGACCAGAAGGGTAACCAGAAGGCATTTCTTTCTGAAAGAAATTGCTACACGGTATACTTGTTCCTAGGGTGTCGTCATTTCGTAGAGCCTTAAATAACGTGCGGTGACACAGGGACACGCTCGGTGAGGCTGGGAGCAAGGGACAGTGTTGCATTATAACGTCGCAGCTCAAGTGGCCCCTGACTCATTAAACCTCACGCACAGTTACCGAGGGTCTAGGCTATATACCAGGCACTGTACTAGGTGCTGGGGGTGGAAAGAAGCTTAAGATTTGTTTCTTGGCCGGGCGCGATGGCTCACGCCTGTCATCCTAGCCCTCTGGGAGGCCGAGGCGGGAGGATCGCTCGAGGTCAGGAGTTCAAAACCAGCCTGAGCAAGAGCGAGACCCCAGTCTCTACTAAAAATAGAAAGAAATTAATTGGACAACTAAAAATATATATATATAAAAAATTAGCCGGGCATGGTGGCACATGCCTGTAGTCCCAGCTACTCGGGAGGCTGAGGCAGGAGGATCGCTTGAGCCCAGGAGTTGGAGGTTGCTGTGAGCTAGACTCTAGCCTGGGCAACAGAGTGAGACTCTGTGTCAAAAAAACAAAAACAAAAAAAAAAAACAACCAAAAAATGACTTGTTTCTTGCTCCCGAGGAGCTTATAGAAGGGATAAAGCTAAAGAGTTAAGGAGGGAGCTATACAAGGAAAATAAGAATTGTTACAATCTAGCATGGTAGAGGCCAAATCGGAGGTCTGGACAGCATAGATGGGGACACTGGGGAGGGTGGCCAAACTTTGCCTTGGAGAATCAGGGAAGGCTTGTGGGCAGGAAAGACATCAGGGTTGGAAGTTTGCATAGAATTTCTCCACGGAAGACCAGAGAATTCTATTCTTGGGATAAGCAGTAGCAAATACTATATGATTCAATATTTGGTTTGTGAAAAAAAAAAACCTTCAAATTATGGCACGGTGAGGTGTTTGGGATAAACAGAACTTTTTCTTTTTTCCCAACCAGTGTATCCTGTTCCTTGTTTTTTTGTGGATCTCCCATGAATATCGTCTCCCTGATCATGGGAGGGGAGGGGAGAGTGAGGGGAGAGTGAGAGAAATCCCTCTTTCCATAGATAACTCTTAGCTTTATGTTTTCTAAAAATCAGTTTGTGTGCAATGCCAGAAAAACTCTTCTCCCATTCCTTACGTGGGTTGCACACAGCAAGATTCTGTATATAAAATTCAACTGATTTTTGACAAATACCTTTGGAAATGTTACCTCAACGTAAAATATTTTGTTTTGTAATAAAGATCATAATACCCAGAAAGAAATGCATGCTTATTTGTTAGACTGGGCTTGATTATTAGGATGTATTTACGTTAAGCAACTTTCTTTAAAACATTACCAAAGGCCGGGCACGGTGGCTCACGTCTATAATCCTGGCACTCTGGGAGGCCGAGGCGGGAGGATCGCTCGAGGTCAGGAGTTCGAGGGCAGCCTGAGCAAGAGTGAGACCCCGTCTCTACTAAAAATAGAAAGAAATTAATTGGCCAACTAAAAATATATAGAAAAAAAATTAGCCGGGCATGGTGGCGCATGCCTGTAGTCCCAGCTACTCGGGAGGCTGAGGCAGGAGGATCGCTTGAGGCCAGGAGTTTGAGGTTACTGTGAGCGAGGCTGACGCCATGCCACTCTAGCCCAGGCGACAGAGTGAAACTCTGTCTCAAAAATAAATAAATAAATAAAAAATAAACCAAAAGACATTACCCCAGAGTTTATTACTTTTCTCCCATTACAATGAAAGATATTCTTAAATTATCTTATGAAAATTTCACTTGTAAATTCATACGGCATTTTGATAAAGTTTCTTTATGTGTTGCTTCTGATCTTTCACTACATATATGTGTATGTAGTGGACGTGTAGTGCAGAGAAGGAATGAAAGGAAGGAAACTCTCAACTTTTGTTTGAAGCCACACCGAAAGTTCATGATATCTGGGTTTAACATGAGCTCCATGAGTTTCACATGTTATGGTTTAATATCAGTCCCTGGTCTCTGGGACTCATTTATATTAATACAAACTCGGGAATCTACAGGGAAACATATTCCTTATATTTACATTTCTTTGAAGGTAACGACTCCGTCTCAGCAGTTCTAGTCTACAAATGGGTTTTTACCTACACTTCCGTTAGAGTACATAGGAATTCCTCTATGCATTTATTAAGAAAATCAAGAAGACTTCCTCACCCAATGGGACCCCTCTCATCCTTCCAATTGCTCTGCTCCCTCATGAAGTCAAAGCTGTGTTCACTTGGGGAAATTTAAAAACCATATGTTTATATACTCTAATTTCCCTCTTGAGATTTTAATCTAAGTAGTCTGGAGCGAGGCCAATGAGAAGAACCATGTTCATGCCAAAGGAGAGCAGCATTAATGCCATGGGGATGGCCATGGGGATGGCCATGGGGATGATCATGGAGATGACTATGGGGATGATCATGGGGATGACCATGGGGATGATCATGGGGATGACTATGGGGATGATCATGGGGATGATCATGGGGATGGCCCCGGGGATGGCCGTGGGGATGGCCATGGGGATGATCATGGGGATGACTATGGGGATGATCATGGGAATGAATGGCCATGGGAATGATCATGGGAATGACCATGGGAATGACCATTGGGATGATCATGAGAATGACCATGGGAATGATCATGGGGATGATCATGGGGATGGCCATGGGGATGATCATGGGAATGATCATGGGGATGATCATGGGAATGATCGTGGGAATGGCCATGGGAATGATCATGGGGATGGCCATGGGGATGGCCATGGGAATGACCAGGGGAATGATCATGGAATGACCAGGGGAATGGCCCTGGGAATGATTATGGGAATAACCAAGGGAATGGCCATGGGAATGACCATGGGAATGACCAGGGGAATGATCATGGGAATGGCCAAGGCAACTTGTACGATCAGGGCAGGGTCCACACTGGGGAAGATGGGAGGTGTAACACTAACACCAAGGGGAGTCCATGGAACACCCCGGAACTATCAGAGAGTATAGAGGGCGCTGAAATACAAGGGAAGTGACATTCATTGCACAGTCACTGTGCCCCAGGTCCTGTGCTAGGTGTCTCTCACCTTAAGCCAGAGCTCCAGGGATTCCAGCGGTGGCGCCCAGAGATGAGAGGTGAGTGATTTTATGCAGACTTTGCCAGGCTGCTGTGCACGATGCGAGGATCTCCTCCTGTGTGTAGTCAGGGCTCTCTAAAATCGAGCCTCACTGGGAGAAGTGTCTGGGATTGGGCTTTGGCACTGGTAGTTTCAAACAGTCTCAGGTAATTCTAAAGTGTGCAACCATCATTGAGAACTCTTGCTATCGGATAATGGCAATTCTGGAAAGTTTTGGCCATTCTTAGATCCCAGGTGTGGGTCTAACTTTGGAGATAAAATGCTAAAAAAAACCTTTGACCCCACTTCATGTGATGGGTTGAATTTTTTACCTAATTACACAAGCTCCCCTGGCGCCTATGCCAACATTTCAGTGGCTGGCACATGTAACTCTCATCGGCTCCCAGATGGCGAATAGTTAAGGCATATACCCAGCCATTAGGAAAATATGCCAGCAAAAAAAAAGTTTGCTTTTTTTTTTTTTTAATATTTTAAATTAAAAAATTTTTTTTTATTTTTTGTTTTCCATCTATGATTGTAAATTAATGGCAGAACATTTTTTTTAATGGCAGAAAAAAAAGTTTGCTTTTTGATAAACTGCCCATCCCAAAGTCAGTGAGAAGGTAATGTCCCTGAGTTTTACTCTCATGGCTTTCCATTAGCATCTGCCTTGTCCTAAAAATATATCTTACTTGAGCTTGTGAATGGTTTCCTTCTGCCCTTGTGCTACGATACGGCAGATGGAAGAAATTACAGCAGGAGAATGAGCTACAGACCGGAGGTCTCGTGGTCAGACACCCAAAACAGAAAGCCTGGTTTTCCCTTTTTAGCTCAGATCATAAGCAACAGAATATACACGTGGAGTTTGCCCAGAAGCCTTATTGTGTAACTGATATGAAAGAGACGGCCACCATCCTTTCATGCAATCAATACAAGCCATCCTTTATTAGCTGTAGGTCTAGCAGGTTGGCTGGAAGCCCCCCGGGGGGAGGAAGAGAGCCAGCTAGAAGCCAGCCCGAGTGGCAGAGGAAGTGTGAAGGAGCATGACTGGGACATTGTCACTGGGCTGACTCACGCCCCCCCCCACCCCAAATAGAACTTCAAACTCCCTCATGTCCTTCCTGGGATGGGTGTTTCCCCACCCACATACTGCCCCCCACCCAAAGGCAATACCAAACCAGAGTAATAAATACCGTGTTTCCCCGAAAATAAGCCCTACCCATAAAATCAGCCCTAGCAGGATGTCTAAGCTTGTGCACAATAGAAGCCCTACCCGAAAATCAGCCCTAGTGATGGGCGTGGGTATGAAAATCAGCCCTGGTGGTGGCGTGGCCATGAAAATCAGCCCTTGTGGTGGGCGCGGCTATGAAAAAAATCAGCCCTGGTGATGGGCGTGGTTATGGAAATCAGCCCTTGTGATGGGCGTGGCTATGAAAAATCAGCCCTGGTGATGGGCATGGCTATGGAAATCAGCCCTGGTGATGGGCGTGGCTATGAAAATCAGCCCTGGTGATGGGCGTGGCTATGAAAATCAGCCCCGGTGAGGGGCGTGGCTATGAAAATCAGCCCTAGTGATGGGCGTGGCTATGAAAATCAGCCCTGGTTATGGGTGTGGCTATGAAAATCAGCCCTAGTGAGGGGCGTGGCTGGGCAGCGCATCTGCACAACCCATGCGTGTCGTCGCGGAGCGGGAAAGAACAGGAGCAGCCCTTCTCATCCGCCCCGTGAGAGCTCTAGTGCTCGACAGGAGAGATCAGGGCCAGTGGCTCTAAAGGAAATAGAGTCGCAAGACATTCAGGATGGGATTCGGGGTCTGGAGAGTGAGGATGATGTTCCAGAAGAAGATGACTTCACTGTATTTGAATCAATGCAGATGGTTGTACCGTACTTAAAAAAAAATAACACATCCCCTGAAAATCAGCCCTAGGGTGTCTTCTTGAGGAAAAATAAATACAAGACCCTGTCTTATTTTCGTGGAGACACGGTAGGGACTTCAAAATGGGTGGAGAAAGGACGAATTTTGCTATGCCTTAAAATAAGAACAGCATCAGTAAAGGAAAGTTTTGTTTGTCTTTTAGAAGCTTCACTCAGAGGACAGACCTGCCCTTCCCTATGTAGGGCTTGAGGGCCGGGAGTGACTCTTGCCATTTTGCTCTAGCTTCGTCCAGGGGAAAATGTTATGGAGCCAAATGACCCTCAGAGATGAGAAAGGACTGACATAACAGAGGAGAAAAGAAGAGAGAGGAAGAAGACAAGGAGGACAGAGAAGGGAGAGAAGAGAGAAGAGAGAGTCCCTTAAGGCCATGGGAACTGGATTCCATATTATGGCTCCATAATTGTCTTGAGGGGCGAAGTGAAGAACTGTTTTCACTGTCCCCTGGACATTGTGACAAGACAAGCGCAAGGGAACCTTAGAGAAAATGCAAATGCTCACCTCACACCCCAGAAGTTTGCCCTAACGTGATTTAACAGGAGTTCCATCAGAAGACACAACCCGGCCCTGCTCTGTAAGCATGCAAATTTTTATTCTAGCTGCAATTACAGTGATTGCAATTTTCTCATTTAACTTACACTCATAGTTTTAGTGTTTTACAATGTACAAGTTATCATACATTACAATTACCTAGATTACTTGTACATCTTTCTGCTTTTTCATTATTAATAATGAAGCGATTAAAAACTTTATGCACCTAGCACTCTGGGAGGCCGAGGCAGGAGGATCGCTCAAGGTCAGGAGTTCGAAACCAGCCCAAGCGGGACCCCGTCTCTACTATAAATAGAAAGAAATTAATTGACCAACTAAAAATATATATAGAAAAAATTAGCCGGGCATGGTGGCGCATGCCTGTAGTCCCAGCTACTTGGGAGGCTGAGGCAGGAGGATCGCTTGAGCCCAGGATATTGAGGTTGCTGTGAGCTAGGCTGATGCCACGGCACTCACTCTAGCCTGGGCAACAAAGTGAGACTCTGTCTCAAAAAAAAAACCAAAAAAAAAAACAAAACAAAAAACAAAAACCCCCCCAAAAAACCAACTTTATGCAAATATTTTACTACTTACACCCTTACATTGCCCATTATAAATTAAAGAAAAGATCATCCATTATCAAGAGTAACAATGCAAAATTTTTCCCTCTGGCCACAATCCTTTTAATTGAACTACATTTTTATTCCACCCAATTTGAATAGAGATTCACAGAATCACATGTACCTTTTAACCACCCCCCCCATTGCAAAACTTGCTTGATTTAATGCCCATAATTTAATGGCGCCAACTGAGTAAAAATGTCAATTATTTAAAGAGAATAGCAATTCCTAAATTGCAGCTTTTCCAAAGTTTAAGAGTTATTATCTAACAATAGCATGATGACCTAAAAGATAAAAATTGTCAGGGGAATGTAATTGATCCTTATCACTGACAATTGGTCAACTTTTTTTAAAGAAAAACAAAACCAGTTTAACAGTTTTTTGCAATACAAGCTTGTGATTTACGCTTACTCTATAAGCGGAGATCAGGATTGTTTATTTATTTATTTATTTATTTTTATTTTTTTAGGATTGTTTTAAAGATTTAAGGTTGGGTATTTTTGAACACTCATCTAGGATGTAACAGCAAAGTTGAATAAAGTATAACTGTTAAACAAGATCCAGGTTTTCTCAAGTTAGCTATATATTGTAGGATGTACTTAAGCAGTAAGTGTATTTGGGTTAAAGCCGTTGAATTACGTTAAATGTTGCTATTATACCACATGATACTGAACATTGTTTGGATGCATGTTGAAAGACATGCTTTTTTTATAAAACCCAATATAGGAGCTGCGTCTACAATTAAAGTGAAACATTTTGGCAAAAAAAAAATAACTGTCATTAAGCACAACTGGAATTTGTTTACATCTGTTTTGTCAAAATGGGATTCTTTAATATAGCTTCAAATCCTGAAATTCAAGAATATTTGAATGAAGATAATTCAGTTCTGTAGTTTCTCTGGTTCCCAGCAGGTGGCGATGTTGCCTTGGCGCTGGTTTGGTCCCTGGGCGGATGGACGGATGTGGGATGCAGAGTAGGGGGAATGGGTCAACCTCTGACAAAAGGAGACACGAGCAGTTCTTGTGTTAAAGGGATGGCATTCTTTGTTCATCACTAATGACCTCTTAAACTATTTATCACACCATGTAATCTCTTCCCTATGACTCTACATTTGTTTTCTTTGACTATTGAAAAGAAAAAAATCTTTATTGCTTATGCTGAAAATTAAGAGCTTTCATCTACTGAGCACAATTTACCTGTCTATTAGTGGTGACGAAATTAAAGAAATAGCCACCCCCAAATAAACTGCTCTGGCATATTGACTCCTTGGGTTTAAAGGCACTTGAAAAACAGCAAGGACAAGAAGGTTGCTCTGAACTTTCTTCTGTTTCTTAAAAGCAGGAGGTGAAATTGCCACGTGGAAGATGGCCTCCCTATACCAGAAGGAAAGTGTCATTCTTATCATCAAGGAAGTTGAGGCCAAGGGGAATCTGTACAAACAAACCTTATTAAACTGACCCATCTCTTCCCGGTCACCTCTACACCCAACCAACAACCCTAGCCCAAGCCCCTTTGTCTTGGTCACATTTTCACAATTTACTGCTCTTTGTCCAATTCAGTATATAAGCCAGGGGTCCCCAAGCTTTGCAAACAGGGGACCAGTCCACTGTCCCTCAGACCATTGGAGAGTGCGCACTGTGGGCCTGGGACGAGTCGGCTGCTAAGCAGGACAGGCAGCGGCAGCAAAAACACCTGGTGGACCAGATAAATGTCCTTGGCGGGTGGCATGTGGCCCTCGGGCCGTAGTTTGAGGACACCTGATATAAGTGTTCAACTTTAACTGCATCTTTGCACCTTCATTTTCTTATGCAGGCTCCTGTGTAAAGCTTGCATTAAATAAATTTATTTTTATTTTATTTTATTTTATTTTATTTATTTATTTTTTTGAGCCAGAGTCTTGCTTTGTTGCCCAGGCTAGAGTGAGTGCCGTGGCGTCAGCCTCGCTCACAGCAACCTCAAACTCCGGGGCTCAAGCGATCCTCCTGCCTCAGCCTCCCAAGTAGCTGGGACTACAGGCATGTACCACCATGCCCGGCTAATTTTTTCTACATATATATCTTAGTTGGCCAATTAATTTCTTTTTACTTATAGTGGAGACGGGGTCTCACTCTTGCTCAGGCTGGTTTCAAACTCCTGACCTTGAGCAATCCACCCGCCTTGGCCTCCCAGAGTGCTAGGATAACAGGTGTGAGTCACCGCGCCCGGCCTGTATTAAATAAATTTGTATTCTTTTCTCCTGATGACCTCTTATATCAATTTTATTCTCAGTATCATGTGAAAACCCCTAAGAGGGTATAGGTAAAGTTTTGCCTCCCTATGGTAGCATGCAGGATGCATAAGAACATGGAAAGATCAGGAAGCAGGGAGAAAAATCAAGAGATTCCCACAGTGTTTTGGTTGGGACTAATTAAACAATTGAAATTTTAAAAGGATGCTGGGAAAATTGGATAGCCATATGCAGAAGAACGAAACTGGATTCCTGTTTCTCACCATATACAAAAACTAACCTAAGACTTAAATGTAAGACTAGAAAATATAAAAATTCTAGAAGAAAATCTAGCAAAAACTCTTTGGGACATTGGCCTAGGCAAAGAATTTATGACTTAGACCCCAAAAGCAAATTCAACAAAAACAAAAGTAAACACGAGACTTAAGTAAACTAAAAATCTTCTGCACAGCAAGTGAAATAACCCACAGAGTAAATAGGCAACCTACAGAATGGGAGAAAATATTTGCAAAGTAGGCCTCTGACAAAAGACTATTATCCAGAATCTACAAGGAACTCAAACAACTGAGCAAGAAGAAAAGAAATAATCCCGTTAAAAAGTGGGCAAATGGGCCGGGTGCGGTGGCTCACGCCTGTAATCCTAGCACTTTGGGAGGCCAAGGCGGGCGGATTGCTCAAGGTCAGGAGTTCGAAACCAGCCTGAGCAAGAGCGAGACCCCCGTCTCTACTATAAAATGGAAAGAAATTAATTGGCCAACTAATATATATAGAAAAAATTAGCCGGGCATGGTGGTGCATGCCTGTAGTCCCAGCTACTCGGGAGGCTGAGGCAGGAGGATCGCTTGAGCCCAGGAGATTGAGGTTGCTGTGAGCGAGGCTGATGCCACGGCACTCACTCTAGCCTGAGCAACAAAGTGAGACCCTGTCTCAAAAAAAAAAAAAAGGTGGGCAAATGAACATATTTTTTTCAGAAGAATATAGACAAATGGCCAAAAAAAGAACCATGAAAAAATGTTTCACATCACTAATCACCAGGGAAATGCAAATTAAAATCACAATGAGATACCATCTTACCCCAATCAGAATGGCCATTATCAAAAAGTCATTTAGCAAAATCGTTTCTCATTTTTACGGCAAAAAGAAAAAAGGAAATGATAAAAAGTCAAAAAAATGTGGACGCAGTAAAAACGAAACACTTACATGCTGTTGGTGGAAATGTAAATGAGGATAACCTCTGTGGAGATCGGCGTTGGAGATTTCTCAAAGAACTAAAAGCAGACCTACCATTTGCTCCAGCAAGCCCACTACCGTGTAACCAGCCAAAGGAAAAGAAGCCATGTCGAAAAGACACCTGCACCCAAATGTTTATCACAGCACAACTCACAATTGCAATGATATGGAATCAACATAAGTGGCCCTCAACCAAGGAATATATATATATATATACTCACACACCATGGGATACTACTCAGCCATTAAAAAGAATGCAATTTTTATTTTTTTATTTTTTTATTTTCTATTCCAGGTCAAAGAATGGAGAAAAAAGAATGCAATTTATACTTCCAATTTCTTTCACTTGATATCTCCTATACAGCCTGTTTTCCAACTTTTCATCCTGAAAATTCCTGTCCACACTCGCAAGACTAGCGACAATGCTGTTTCCTATGGGATGTTATCCCAAGCACCCCCAAGTGTCTTGGAATACGGAAGACCCTGAGCTTGTCCAGTGCACTCATGCACCATGGAAGGCTCCCGGTCACTGGGACCCACTTCTAGGTCCCCACTGTCCTTTGGTCTAAACTCCACTGAGAGTACACACTGTTCCACGTCTGTCCCATGCGTGCAATTGGGATTCCTCCAAGGACAAGACAGTATCTTATGCATGAAGCTCGGCTCATTGCATACTTGGCACGTGGAAGGTGCTTCGAGATGTCGTAGTCATTTCGTAGAGCTGCTATAACCCATCGCCACAAACTGCTAACAGCACACATCTTTCCTCTTGCAAGTCAAGAAGACAGAAATCCAAAACCAAAGCACTTCTTCTATAGTGCGTCTCCCACTGTCTCTCTCGGGGACAATCCCTGCTTGTGCCTTGGCTGTGGCCGTGTCTTCACGTGGCCTTCTCTCCTCTCTCCTCTTCTCTTCTGTCCCTGTAAGGACACTTGTCATTGCATTTAGAGCCCCCCACGTAATCCAGGAGGATCTCATCTCAAGACTCTTAATTAGGCCGGGCGTGGTGGCTCACGCCTGTCATCCCAGCACTCTGGGAGGCCGAGGTGGGAGGATCGCTCGAGGTCAGGAGTTCGAGACCAGCCTGAGCAAGAGCGAGACCCCTGTCTCTACTATAAATAGAAAGAAATTAATTGGCCAACTAATATATATAGAAAAAAAATTAGCTGGGCATGGTGGCGCATGCCTGTAGTCCCAGCTACTCGGGAGGCTGAGGCAGGAGGATCGCTTGAGCCCAGGAGTTTGAGGTTGCTGTGAGCTAGGCTGACGCCATGGCACTCACTCTAGCCCGGGCAACAAAGCAAGACTCTGTCTCAAAAAAAAAAAAAAAAAGACTCTTAATTATATCTGCAAAGACCCTTTTTTCCAAATAAGGCCATATTCATATATTCCAGTAGACATATCTTTTGGGGGTCCACTAAAAATGCTTTTTAAATGAATAAATTAATGAATGAAAAGAAAAAAAAATGAGCTCTATGTATATACGTGTTTTTACGCACAAAGAATGAAGTCAAGAAATATTGCTTGTTTTTACATCTTTGTTACTATTTATCATTAGCTAATTGTAAATTCACTTTGTGATAAGACATCATGCTTGCTTCTCCGTGCATAAGGACAGAGTTCTGCTATGTTCAACAATCCTGCCGTGCAAAAATCAAAGTTGTGAAATCAAAAGACACAATTGGGAAATCTATACAGTCATTCTAACAATAGCGCTTTGTTTTCTGACATGACTATTATTATTTTTTTCAAAAAAGTGTGTTTTAATAATATATTTCATGGCCAGGCATGGTGGCTCACGCCTGTAATCCTAGCACTCTGGGAGGCCGAGGTGGGAGGATAGCTAGAGGTCAGGAGTTCGAGACCAGCCTGAGCAAGAGCGAGACCCCCGTCTCTACTATAAATAGAAAGAAATTAATTGGCCAACTAAAAATATATAGAAAAAATTAGCTGGACACGGTGGTGCATGCCTGTAGTCCCAGCTACCCGGGAGGCTGAGGCAGGAGGATCGCTTGAGCCCAGGAATTGGAGGTTGCTGTGAGTTAGGCGGATGCCATGGCACTCTAGCCTGGGCAACAGAGTGAGACTCTGTCTCAAAAAAAAAAAAAAGTGTATTTCATATGTGACCTCCTTTCTTTCTCCAAGAGTAAGACATAAATCAAGAGGTTCCCATAGGCATAGAACAAGGGTTTTCAAATTGGCTTTTCTACTTATAGCTGCATTACTCTCAGTCTCTCAAAACAAAATTCACTCTAAGACACAGGGCTGTGAAGACTGCCCACCGTTTCATCTTGTGCAGATTATATTCGTATACTTTCCCAAGCAGAACAGGTTGGGCAGTTACAGACACAGAAAAATACAATGACACGATCCGGATTGATTTTCTCTTGGGTTTTAATACAGTCATTTTCTCTTTCCACTTCCAATGTGACTGAAAGATTTAATTTGAGTAATGCCACAGGAATGCAGTTTGAAGAAGGAAAAAATGTTCAGATATCCACCTCCCTGTTCCTTGCTTTAAAAAAAAAAAAAAGAAGAATTTGCTATAATATATATTGAAAGCCTTTTGAGATGTTTTCTTCTGTTTTCTGGCATTTTGTGTCCTTTCTTTTTTTGTTGTTAATAGTTTTTATTCTTCTTATTTTTATTTATTCTTTCTTTTTTTCGGGGATACTAACCACTATACTAATGAGGATGTCTTTTCTTATGTAAGCAAATAAATATCAACTACATCAAAATGTAAATATAATTCTCAAAGAGGACTCTAAACAAAATATGATTGTTCTCTTGATGTATTTCAAAACAGTAGCACCGCTTAATTTGGCTATAATAATGTATTATAAATTTATTATAAAAATTTATTATACATAATAAATTTAATATGTGTATGTCTCTTTTTTTTATTTGCCCAATCCAATATCTTGTTTTTCGATATGATTTCTTCTGAGATGCAGATTGAATTGTTTTCTGAGAAACTCCTGGGTCTTTTTGAAGAGCAAATTGGAAACACGGGGTACCTCATTGCAAACCTTTGCTTTGGGGACACGTAGGCAAGTAGGGGTCACAAGCTGCGGCCAGCACTTAGGAAGGCAACAGACTGGGGACAGAGGCTGTAGAATTGCTGGAGACACATCCCTTTCATTCAGTTCTCAGCAGGACTGACAGTCCCCAAGTTACCATCTCTTCTTCCTGTATCCCTTAAAAGAGTCCACGTCCCCCCTTTTTTTTCAATTTTTTTTTTTTTTGAGACAGAGTCTCGCTCTGTTGACCAGGCTAGAGTGAGTGCAGTGGCGTCAGCCTCACTCACAGCAACCTCCAACTTCTAGCCTCAAGCAATCCTCCTGCCTCAGCCTCCCAAGTAGCTGGGACTACAGGCATGCGCCACCATGCCCGGCTAATTTCTTCTATATATTTTTATTTGGCCAATTAATTTCTTTATATTTTTAGTAGAGACGGGGTCTCGCTCTTGCTCAGAGCTGGTTTCGAACTCCTGACCTTGAGCGATCCTCCCGCCTGGTTAGTCAATCTGGTCCTAGTTTGCATAATCATCCTTAGTGGTCCAAACCAAGTTTGTTTGTTTATTTGTTTTGTTTATGAGACAGGGCCTCACTCTTTTGCCCAGGCTGGGCGGCAAGGGGCATAATCACATCTCCCTGCAACTTCTAACTCAGGACTCAAGGGATCCTCCTGCCTCAGCCTCCCAAGTCATTAGGACTGCAGGTACATGCCACCACGCCCAGCTAATTTTTTAATTTTTTGTAGAAATGAGGTCCTGCCATGTCATCCAGGCTAGTCCCAAACTCCTGGCCTCAAGCGATCCTCCTGCCTCGACCACCCCGAAGTGCTGGGATTACAGTCATGAGCCACCTCGCCTGGCCTAAACCAAGTTTAAATCCTCCTTTTAACCTTCTTAGACTATGATAACTCACTTTCAAGCTATTACACGTAATTTTAGTAGGGCAAATAAAAAATATACACAAATATTTATAGTACTGCATTGAATTAAAAAATAAAAACAACATGAGAAATAAATAGAGCTAAAAGAATTCAGGCAGAAGGAAGATTTACTTCTACCTAGAAGGAATGAGGAAGGGATGATGATTCCATTTAACTGAGGTAAAAGATTCTGTTAGGAGATGTTGAGAGAGAGAACACCTAACTGGCAAAGACTGTCTGAACAACATGTGGAGCTTGGTGAGGGTCTATCAAGGAATAATAAGTCACTGTGGTTTGGCTGGACTTTAGAATAGATCAAGGAGAATTGCAGGGGTAGTATATGTAGTGGGGGTCCTTAATTACCATGTCATTGGGTAGTTTTTGAAATTATGTAATCAGGCCAGGCACAGTGGGTCACGCCTGTAATCCTAGCACCCTGGGAAGCCGAGGTGGGAGGATCGCTCAAGGTCAGGAGTTCGAAACCAGCCTGAGCAAGAGCGAGAGCCCGTCTCTACTAAAAATAGAAAGAAATTAATTGGCCAACTAAAAATATCTAGAAAAAATTAGCCGGGCATGGTGGCACATACCTGCAGTCCCAGCTACTCAGGAGGCTGAGGCAGGAGGATCGCTTGAGCCCAGGAGTCTGAGGTTGCTGTGAGCGAGGCTGATGCCACGGCACTCACTCTAGCCTGGGCAACAGAGTGAGACTCTGTCTAAAAAAAAAAAAACAGAAATTATGTAATCAGAACTGTGTCTTCCATCCCTCCCCCTAACTAACAGCAAGTCCGTTGAAGTTTAAAATCATATTTTCATATTTGTTTCACATTTCCTTAGAACTCAGCACAAACATAGGCACAAAAGAATATTTAATAGCCAAATGACAGATAAGAAGCAAATTATGTATGATATTTCTGTTACCTATTTTTGCTGTTTATCAACTTTCATGTTTATTGGAATTAGAATTTTTTAAAAATTATAAGGCATAGAGTCTAATTAGATGGCATGATATTTAAGGAAAATAGCCCTTTGCTTCTAAATCAGTCTACAGGCTTAACGATATTATAGGTGTTAATGTCATCTTCAGAAATATTTGTTATAAGATGGGAAGCTCTAGATAAAATACATATTAAAACATGACTTAACGCGGTAAGACACTGAAAATAAAAAACAATAAAACATGACTATAATATTCATCATGTTAACCTATTTTTTTCTACTATGGTTTTTAAATTTGTTTGCAGAAAATGTTTTCTCAAATCTTACGGAGTACCTGGGAAATCTTTTCTTAAAAAGCTTTCTTCTTTTTTCTTTTAAAAGTGTGATTCCATCATTTTACCTTCTTACTTTTAATGTTATAAAAAAGTTATCAGTGGGAAAGGATGTTTTTTCCCAAAGCCAAATCAATAGAACTGGTGGTTTGGACAGGGCCAGAAAGGCCAGAAAACCCCATGACTCTGGGTTCCTGGCACAGATGACAGGAGTAGCATCCGGGCAATTCAAAGGCCACGAAAACAAGCAAGTAAAAAAAGCTTCTATATCCTCTGAGGGCTCCCTCATTGGAACGATGTACATCTTTCCAAGGCCAAGAACGAAGAGCTGAAAGACAGAAAAGATTTGCTTATCAGTTCCCACAAACTAGTTTCTTTTTAGTAAGCACTTTTGTTGGGGTGGGAAAGACTTTCTGTTGCAGATTTTGCTGAGAAGTAAATGGATAGATGTCATTTATTTGCTCATGATCCTATCTGTACCAAGTCCAAGGCTGAAGTCAGCCAAGAGGCCTCAGCCTCTGATCTCTCCGATTGAGAGGTGGAATTGTGGGGAAATGTTCACCCCGTGGTAGAAGGAGGTGGCATGTTTATAGTCTACCCTGCCTAAAATAAAAATGTACCTTCTTGGACTAAATTCCTTATTACCGATCAGGTTGTAAAATAGGCCTTAAGTAAGATGCATTTCTGCCCAGGTAATACTTCAGGAGTAACAAGTAATTATAGAGCTGTTCGGAACATTTATTTATAACTCTGGAATTTTGCTTCATAAAAACTCAAGAGTTCTCTCCCGGGAGAGGTTGCTGGGGTGTTTGGCTCTATCTCATTGGCCAACACGATTCGGCAGGTTGTGCTATTTGCAAGTCTATTCCCTTTTTAGGGTGGAACTATGAGTTTGCTTTTCCAATTTCATCAATATTTCTGGCTTCTTTTCATTTGTCAAGCTCTCCTTGTTGCTTGTACTGGGCAGTACTGTGTGTACAGAGAGTTTTCTATACTTGAGAGATTGTTTGGTCTGCTCTTTCGGAAAAAAATAATTACACAGAGCGTCCAATACAGATATTAACATTGGCAAGATCTAGTCGTGCAGCAATGCAGGGTTAGGAGAGATTTGTTTGAGCTGTTCTCGTTGCATAAGAGACCACTTAGGTTTTTTTTTCCTAAGCTCGGGAAGAACTATAGTTGCAAAGTGAGTCAACATCCTGTACCACCCCACAATGTATCAGGCCTAGACATTATATTTTCTTCCTTGCATGTGGTACTGTCTATAGTGTCTCCCTCCTTTCTAAATCTGCTTTTCCCAGACGGAGTTGGTCTAGGAGTTGTTTGTACTGAGTGGTTTTGAGGACGGGTGGTTAAGAATAGCAAGCCCAATTACATTATTATTAGTTTCAGCCTTCTCTTCAGAAAACAAAAATAAATGCCATGCACTGTATGAATTTACTAGTATGAAGCAAAAATGGTCATTCCTGGTAGAAGTATGTTGTGGAGGGTGAGAAATATATGCTTTGGTCAGACTTGGGGACTCATTATAAGATACCATGGAAACACAAAAGAATAAGAAAGCAATTGCATACTGCAGACCTCAATGAGCTAATGGACCAAGATGGCATGCGTGCATTTTGTTCCAACAGCATTTTGTTGACACAGGTTTGGCCTGAATTCCCAATGCTATAAGGAGTCGGGGAACATTTGAATACCATTGATGTATCCTGTCCACCTGTTTTGACTCAACACTTTGGTGGGAGCTTGATTGGTATCAAGAAGCGTTAACTTCCATTTAGATAAAGACACGCAAACACTTGATGGAATGACTAGACAACATCTAAATTGTCAAATCGTCCGTCTGTTGCAAACATAGATCTTCTCAAAGTTTTTGTAGTGTGGGCTGGCATGGGTCTCCGGGTCTTGAGAAAGTGTTTTGAGTGTAAATAGCTTATGGAGAGATGATTCCAGGAGGCAGAGCAGGAGGGTGGGAGATTTAGTGGGGAAAGGAGGGAGCCAATAATAAAGATGGTTGTTGGCTGGGCGCGGTGGCTCACGCCTGTAATCCTAGCACTCTGGGAGGCCGAGGCGGGCAGATTGCACGAGGTCAGGAGTTCAAGACCAGCCTGAGTGAGACCCCTGTCTCTACTATAAATAGAAAGAAATTAATTGGCCAACTAATATAGAGAGAAAAAATTAGCCAGGCATGGTGGAGTATGCCTGTAGTCCCAGCTACTCGGGAGGCTGAGGCAGGAGGATGGCTTGAGCCCAGGAGTTTGAGGTTGCTGTGAGTGAGGCTGATGCCACGGCACTCACTCTAGCCTGGGCAACAAAGTGAGACTCTGTCTCAATAAAATAAAATAAAATAAAATAAAAAAAAGATGGCTGTTGAGCAAGGTACGGATGCAGGGAACTAGAGCTCAGTCTAGGTCTGAGGAATTCTGGGAAGCGGTGTAGAACAGGCTCAGAATGGTTCAATTCAAGGAGCCGAGAAGCTCGGGGCTTTATCTATGAGTTCTCAACCTTCATTGGTTGGGAACTGCCCTTAGAAACATCAGCTCCCAGGACTTCCGGCTTTCCCCGGAAGTAAGGCCGGAACATGCTCTCACAGCCCAAAGTAACGCCCAGGGAGAGAGTTGCTTTGCTTTTGGCATGTGCAGAAGTCAGAGAAGTTATTGGTGAAGAGCAAACAGTATCTGCTGCAGAATTCTAATAACTTATTTATCCAAAGAAGATTGAAAAGCAAATGGAGGTATAACAGAGAGGTGGCTAGACCTGTAACGTATAAAAGTCAAAGCAATCACTGGCCACATTGATTTTATTTTTTTTGAGACAGAGTCTCACTCTGTTGTCCTGGCTAGAGTGCCATGGAGTCAGCCTTGCTCACAGCAACCTCCAACTCCTGGGCTCAAGCGATCCTCCTGCCTCAGCCTCCCTAGTAGCTGGGACTACAGGCATGTGCCACCACACCTGGCTCATTTTTCCTATATATTTTTTCTATATATTTGAGTCGGCCAATTAATTTCTTTCTATTTTTAGTAGACGGGGTCTTGCTCTTGGTCAGGCTGGTCTCGAACTCCTGACCTTGAACGATCCTCCTGCCTCAGCCTCCCAGAGTGCTAGGATTACAGGCGTGAGCCACCGCGCCGGGCCCACATTGATTTTTGAAACAGATATTGGGAAGCAGAAAGCTGGGAAGACATTGACCAGAAAAGATGACTTCTGGTTTCAGTTTGCTCCTGAAGCCCTTTAACATGCGAACATTCTTTGGGAAACTCCGAAAGGAGATGGAGTAATTAGCAGCTTAAAAAATTATGTGACCAATATTTACTTGGTGGGCCCCCTGGCAGCGTCTTGAAGAAAACCAGCGATCTGGGGAATACTAAATGGGCAAAACTACTGAGAACGCTCAGATATCACAAGCTGCAGGTCAAAGAGCCATGGCAGTTGGCATGCTGGCAGCCATGTGCATATGGCTGACATAATGGTGACAACGAATTTTTTTCACTGGAGACCCTCTTGAGGATGGCTTGCAGAACAGTAATTAATTTTATTATAGCTTGGATTCTTCCTCTAAACCGTTATTTTTTTTTCAATAAAATAAATAGTGTCTACAGGTGCTTATTTTTATAATAACCATCTCTCTTATTTGCAGGTGTTTCTTAGCTTGGCAATTATACGCTTCTCTTAGTCACAAAAGTTGGTGACTATGAGGAGAATGGAAGGTCCTTTGTGTCTTCCATCATGCATCTCCAAGTTCAAATAAGTACACGGAGCCTGTTTTCCTCTACGGGGAAAAAAATGTCGTGAGTAGCTTGCATTAGTGAAAAGGCAAAAGTGCTATGAAGAAGGTGTTTCCGAAGCTGGTGGAATGTCAGATTTGGAAGCTTTTAAAATAAAGTGGGCAAAGGACATGAACAGAAACTTCTCGAAAGAAGACAGAAGAATGGCCAACAAATATATGAAAAAATGCTCAACATCTCTAATCATCAGGGAAATGCAAATCAAAACTGCAATGAGATATCACTTAACTCCAGTGAGAATGGCCTTTATCAAAAAGTCTCCAAACAACAAATGCTGGCGTGGTTGCGGAGAGAGAGGAACACTCCTACACTGCTGGTGGGACTGCAAACTAGTTCAACCTCTGTGGAAAGCAATATGGAGATACCTCAAAGCGATACAAGTAGATCTACCACTTGATCCAGCAATTCCACGACTGGGCATCTACCCAAAAGATCAAAAGTCACTTTATGAAAAAGACACCTGCACTCGAATGTTTATAGCAGCACAATTCACAATTGCAAAGCTGTGGAAACAACCCAAGTGCCCATCAATTCATGAGTGGATTAATAAAATGTGGTATACGTATACCATGGAGTACTTACTATTCAGCTTTAAGAAACAATTGTGATCTAGCACCTCTTGTATTTTCCTGGATAGAGCTGGAACCCATCCTACTAAGTGAAGTATCTCAAGAATGGAAAAACAAGCACCACATGTACTCACCAGCAAATTGGTATTAACGGATCAACACCTAAGTGGACACATAGGAATAACATTTATCGGGTGTCGGGCAGGTGGGAGGGGGGAGGAGGGGATGGGTATGTACAAACACAACGAATGACATGTGCAATGTTTAGGGGATGGTCACGCTTGAGGCTCTGACTCGAGGGGGGACGAGGGGGGCAAGGGCAATATATGTAACCTTAACATTAGTACCCCCATAAGATGCTGAAATTAAAAAAAATATAGAAAAAAAAAATACTGAGTTGGGAGCCAGGGAAGGCCCACTGCGGTTGACCTTGGCCCTGAAACCCAGCTCAGGGGACCTTGGGGACGCAAGGCAGCCTCCCTCTCGCTTTTACGGATGCTTCCATGCAAGTATGGGAAGCGTTTGCAGCCAGGTTCGGGGCTATGGATGCATCTAGAAGAAGGAGAGATGGGCGATGGGGCAGGCAAGACAGACACAGAATTAAGAAAGAGATTCTTGGAGGAGAATCCGTTTACCTCTGAAAAATGCAAGCCAGTAAATGTGAGCATCGGGGCTGCAGTGACTACAGCAGCACCTAGGTGGCAGGAGAGAACATTCTCGAGGGAACAATCCTTTGATCCCAAAATTGCCTCCCAGAGAGCCAGAAAGGTTTGGTCACTTTCTAGCGGAAGAGGAGAAGTGCATGCGACACAGAGCACAGCAGATTTCGCCCATTTTAAAATTGTTTTTAGATGCACCACCCAAACCCACCACTAGGATTCTGTATACAAATATATAATCCCATTCAAGTCATATCCCTGAAGGATGATTTTTATAGCAAAAATGCTCCATTGCAAGAGTGAAACAATTTTTACTTAATGCAATGCAACCGCCAGAGAGAGACAAACTTGGAGGGGGTGAAGAATGACATTTTTGATTGTTTGATGGGTTTTCTTCAAAAAATGTTTCCCTATAGGTGAGTTTTTTTTAAAAAAAATAATAATTCCATCTAGTTGTCTTTGCAACTCTACACCAGGTACACCATAGGGTATTTCCATTTCAGTCCAGAACTGGATATTTTAATTGCAAAATTCAAAGAGGTCAGCTGCTCAGAGAAAAAGACAGGGGGTAAATGGGCCACCCAGCAGGATTCAAAGCCACAAGATTAGAGGTTGGGAAGCACCTTTGAATTCTTAAAATATCAGATGGCTAGCAATGTAGGGGAGGAGCCCATAAGAATGGGAGGAAGAAAATAAATCAAGGCTGTAAGTTGTCTTTCTTTTCTCCTCCTCCTCTTTTTCTCAGCATTGACACCCTTCCATTTCTTTCCTGTGTTTGAACACTGGATTTTTTAGCTCCAGTTTAAGGCTTCATGCTACACTGCCTCATATAGATTACAGCAATGACTATATTGACCTATAGATTAAGCCAGTAACCTTATTTCGAAAAATCTTTGGATGTTGGGAAGAATTTTAGAAAGATCAGTCCAAGACATTTGAAGAAAGCAACGTAAATGCACTACAGAATGCAAAGATAAAATTCTCAATTAATGAAGACTCCAAGTACGATATTTTATTTTGTTCAATTAACCGTTAGGGGAATTTTATGACTTGTCTTCACCTGTGTTGAGTTTTTTTACAAAGTTAAATGATTAAAGATGTGATACTTACAGCCTCTTACAAATTCTAAGAAAGAATATATAGAATACTAGGATACCTGTTACCATTTATTTTCTATTAAATTTTGTTTATTTTGGAAAGTAAAACAGTAAAACTAATAATAGAAGACATCTTGCATAACTTTTGCGCCCTCTTTTAATAAAGAAAATTCATTTTCATTTTACTAGCACATGGAATCATTGGAAAGCAAAGGGAATTTTCCATGCAGAGCATTAAATATTGAGTTTTGCTGTGGTTTATCAAGACTACTTAAGAGTACAAAGAAATTGGGCTATATTCTATTGCTTATGTTATACTTCTATTATTTTCTTAACCTTTCCTGCAGACTCCTTTATTCATGTACTGATCTGATAAGCCAAAAGACCTTTAATCTAGTTTCACACCACAACCAATCACACTCCAAGCTTGGAAGTGTAACTTCACAAAGGATATCTTCCTAAACTGAAAATATTGATGTGCTCTACCTATGCATTAATGTAAAATTATTCCCACATATATTTAATATCACAAATTCAAGTTAACGAAAAGAAGACTAGAACCCAGTGCCTAAATGCAGATCTTACAAGAGAAATTCCAGTTGAAGGCAGATCATGGCATTGAGTCCACCCGGGAAGGATTCCAGTAAATGAGGCTGAGTCCAACCTCATTTACTTTTTCTGATTATTTTAGTCCCAACATAACCTGCTTTGAATTTCCGCAGATGGTGGGAGATAGGAGCACGTCCAGGAAGGTGGACATAGTATGAATGCAAAAAAGACACGAAGCACTTACTGGTTTTGGAGTTTCCTTTGGGGGCTGATGGAATGTTCTGGAACTGCATAGATGTGACAATTGCGCAACGTTGTGAATGTACCAAATGCCACTGAATTGTACACTTTTAGTATATGTGCTGCCGAAGCGAGCCCCGAATTGTACACTTATACAGAGTTAATTTATGTTAAGTAAATTTTACTCTCAATAAAAAAAAGGCATGAAGAATATTACAGACCAATAAATTCTGGTACCATTTTCTCAACTTAGCGCAAGAGTCATGACCATTTGGAAGTGCGTGCCAAGCATAGGTAGACAGGTGTGTGAGGTCATCTATTTTCACCCAAAGGTATCCCTAGATTACCTTAGAAATCCAATTCTTAAATCTTCCAAAGCTACTAGCTCACCTTCACTGGCACAAACTGTAGGCCAGTGACTAAAACACACACAATCATCTCTATAATGTTAATGTATTCAGTAGGTAGGTCCTCAATGTTCCAGAATATCGTGTTGTATATTTCTTCTGAGCTATAAACTCCTCACTAATCTTTTTCTGAGGAGCCATGCCTTAGCACGATTGCCCTAAACCCAGAAGATCATTGGGACCAGACGTAGCTTTTATAGTTTCCTGACGCTATTTTATTTAGGTCTACAGACACCTTTGATACTTCTAACATATCATCATGGCCAGAAATATCTTTCTCTGGCTTAAAACTGACCCATTTGTGGTTCTGGACTAATATTTCCCACAATTTTATTCATCTGATTCAAAACTATACCATCTGGGAAAATAAAACTATATCTCAACTCTAAGTCTTGGGAGATACTATATGCCAAGAACTAGGACCCCAGAAATAGTGATATATCAACCTCCGGAAGAAACAAACCACCTCCATGCCTATGTTCTCAATTAGTACCTGGTCTACAGAATCAATGTTTAGCCTCTTATGGTCCCAAATGTCCAGAGTACTGGGTTAACTACTTAACCTTATCTGATGCAATTTGTAATTGGAAATCTTGGCTGATCCCTCTTTCCAATCAATTTCTTCTTAGCAACAATGGCATCGGATCCTTGCTTTAAGGTCCCACTTTTGGTCTCTATTTGGGCTCATCACCAGATTCAGAGGCTCAGACATCATCAACAGACCCCTTCACCCAAGATCCAGCCTTTTCTTCCTCCCGTTGCCCATGCACCCAGGACTGGCACCATAAGAAGTTCTCTGGGCATTTATGGTTCAAGACTCTGGGCTGGTACTCACGGTGATCAGATATCCAGAAAGACCTATGGGAACAAGTACAAACTTCAGAGGGGTGTGTGTATGTGTGTTTGTGTGTCTGTGTTACAGAGAAACAGCTCAGATTCATGGCCACTGAGCTTGCTCCAAATGACCACGTTCCTACTATACTAAGGAATAAACTTCCCACAGCAGCTGTAGAAATTAGTGCTCAGAATTTACACCTCCCATCTCTACAGACCCCTGAGCTCTCTTATGTCAGACCAACGCCTGCACTTTTATTTACAAAGTCTTTTCTACCCACTGGATTAAAGTTCAATGTTCTTAGCTGACTATTCTTAAAACAATAGCCAGACAAGAAGAACAACTGCCTCCCAGATTAGCACCTCCAGCACTACTCACCTACGAAACAACTGGATATTGTTCCCGAATTAACATAAAATAAATCCAGCTACTCCTACACAAGTGCAATCATCATCATCGTGATATTTCCTTGTCTCTAGCACAGATGATTTTCCCAGGAAACCCCTTGTTACAAATCAATTTACTACGGTAACTCTTTCAGCAAGAAAAAGTAGTTTATATAAGCTAATCATAAGAGGAAAACTAGTGCACATGAAACATTAAATACCATTTGTTAATCCAACATCTCCAATCCTGTCCTTGGATTTTCCTCTTTTTCCTACTGTTTTTGTCCCTTTGGGCTTCCTAATACTGTTTTGATTCTAGTAGTTTAAGCCCTTCCATCCCATACCTTTAACACTTATGCTTCTGTTTGCTGTCATCACGTTCATTCTACATCCTACCAATCCTACATCTGTTTTTAGTCTCTGGCTTCTCCACTCCTACCTCTGGGTTTCTGGGCGCTTCTGAAAGAAGTAACCCAAAACAAGCACAGATTTATGTCATTACAATTCATAAGTCGATTGTAGGCACATTTCCGGTACTAGAATGGAAGTTGGGCTCTTGGTAAACAAAATCAAAATAAAAAGTGCATCCAAACTGAGATTGAGGAAGAGTGGAAACCAAGAGCCTTGTGGAGGAAGCTGGTTTTCAGAGAAGGAAAGAGCAGAGAGATCTCATGGAAAGAGAGACAGAGAGCCTTCCTTTGACAGTCCAGATTCATTATATTGCTCTAGTGTGGTTCCCTTTTCCTTAGCTTAAGAGGGTTTTTGTTCCTTAAAAACAAATGATTCCTCACTAACAATGGAGAAAGTTCCAGAGAGTTGGGTTTCCACACCTGCCAGGCTGGCCATGCCCATGTTCACCCTGCTGGTCATATGGTTTCCATTGGCCGCCATTTTCTTAACTCACACGTTTGCATTGTGATGTCACTTTTTAAATGTGTGCATATTTGCATGTGTGTGTTTATTTTCAATGTGGATTTCCTTAAACGTGATTATTTTATAAGCCCCTGAAAATTTTTCTGTTATTGTTAGTGTAGCATAATCCATTCTATCCTGATGGATACAGCCACTAAGTTTCCTGATTATCATAAGCCATTATCATAAGCCATTATCATAAGCCATTTGATTATCATGAGCCATTTCCCTTGGGATGTAGAAAGTCAAGAGAAGAATAAATCATATGATCAGAGAATGTTAACAGTAAAAAACTATTGGAATAAATTAGTTCAGTGGTTTCTACACCTTAGGTTCTAAGTAACCAGTAAAATTTCCAAAAGTTGTGTAAAGAGATATTTCAATATAAAAAGTAAAGACATTTAACTTTAGGGGAAAAAAATAAATTAAAAAACATGGATTTCCTCACTAGATTGCAAGTTTCAGATTGTAGCCTTCATTTCTTTTTTTTACCCTTGGAGCCCAGACCCTGTGACCATATATTCATAGTAGATAATCTCTAAGATACTTGTTGAATGAATAAACAGGTAAGTAAATGACTCATTCTTTAGTAGCCTTTAGAGAGATGATAATAGCAAGAAGCTCTGGGGTCTTTGGACATGCAGAAAGAATAAGCAATGAGAGATGGGGACCCCAAATTAAAGAAATACTGAGTGCTGGTGGTGTTTGCTCTTCAAGGAGGAAGAGGAGAATGGACCTATAGAACGAGCCACTCCTGAGGCCAAAACTCAAGGCATGCAGAGATGGTTTTCCAACATGCTAGATGCCCTCCCTCAGTCTCCCCTCCTGACCTCTCTTTGACATTCAGAGGCTACCAAAATAAAAACAGAGCAGAAATACCGGCTTATAGTTACATTTTAAAGACAGGGGAAAATACATTCGCAGAGTCAAACACTGTTTTCCCAGTAACCCTACAGCTGCCACCTAAAGGACATCACATTAGTTTATTTGGGTTTTGTTTGCTTTGTTTATTTCTGGAACTGTGGTTTCTCTTTAGAATAGCTCCAGGGCGGAAACATGTGAATACTCCTGAGTTATTAAAACAACCACCCCACAATCTTAGCATTCAAATGTGGCAAATCTAAAAGGTGACTTCTATTTCACCAGAGCTATGAAAATAATATTTTGGGGGAGAAAATAAGAGGAAAGGAGCTTCTATACACTTGCAAGAAATGCCTAAAAGCGGTCCAGCCCTTTGCTCTTAAAAGTGTTGGCATCTACAGAGAAATACCATGGGGCCACGCCTTCCTTTGGCTAAATATATGGTTTTAAGACACTAAGCTACTCATTGACAGGTTTCTGCTTACATTTTCAACCACATTTTAAGCGCAGAACTTTGGGGCTTGTGAGTTAACAAGATGCCACCAAATAATAATAATAATAATAATGCTCCCTTCGGTGTTCCTACTGAGATGCTTGGAAACAACAGGTTGAAGCCATCCCCATACCTGGAAAGTGACCCTTGGGTTGGACAGGCGTTGGTTTGCTAATGGTTAGTTGGACCCCAAAATGTTCCACAACCTGTTTTATTTTTTTGCCATGGTCTGTGAATGATACACCTCCAGGAATGGGCTGGCTGATAACATTTTTCATTTTCCTCCCTAATTTTCTCACTACAATGTTTAATTAGCAAAAGGGAAACCTAATTATAGATATAATAAAATAGTATAGGAGAAAATGTTTTAAATAGGTGTGCTTTAATGTTTTAAATGTGTGCATATTTGCATGTGCGTGTATTTTAAATGTGGATTTCCTTAAACGTGATTATTTTATAAGCCCCTGAAAATGTTTCTGTTATTGTTAGTGTCGCATAATCCATTCTATCTTGATTGATGCAGCCACTAAGTTTCCTGAAGTTCTTTGATTATCACAAGACATTTCCCATTTCCCTAACATGTTCTATTTAGAGACGGATGCATATACACAAATATACATGCACATGCATATATATATTTAAAAGATATTTGAAATTCACACACACACGTGGTTCCAAAAACTACACAGTTGTTTTTCCTAGGAAAGGATGAAAGTGAACTGAAGCAGACATGTAGGAGGAACAAACTGAGAGATCTAATTGGCAACATGAAGACTATAGGTAATAAAAGTGGACTACATTTGGGATTCATACTTTAAAAAAAAAAAGAAAGTGAACTGACATATGAACAACAAATTCTTTGAGATTTTTCAAGATAAAAGAACTATAAGTATGCAAAACTTATAAAGCAATATTTAATGGTACATGTAAAGATCCAAGAAGTAAAATACATCAAAGACCCACAATAGCAGATATAGATGTTATATATACACTCTCTGTGCACTATCTTATTTCTTCTAAAGACCTTAAAATAGATATCACCATCCCCATTTTACAAATGTGGAAACTGAGGCTCAAAGAAGCTAAAACTAGTTTCAATTCAAATAAAATATGTACCAGTAGTGAGGCCAGCAGTTTCTAAATTTGCTCCTTCCTCTTTGAGCATGATTTAAAGGTGGCAACGCAGTTGAAATTAGTGATTGGGACAATAATTTGAATGACAAGACTAAATGCTGTCTACCATTTTGGTTTTCCCAAATCTTTAATAAAAATTCCCAAACCAGAAGTCCACGGAGGCTTTATTCCAGGAAAACAAAGGAAAAGGTAATATACTTCAAGAGACTATAGAACTATAAAAATTAACCATGACAAATAATGTGTGAGGAAAATATTTTACAGAGTGATTCCGTACATTTGTGCTGTAGATAACAATAATCAAATGCAAACATTAACTTAATTCAAATTGAGAATAGCATTGAGTTTTGCTCTAATTAATTCAAGATTACAATTAACAGATGCTATCAGTAAGAGCTGGCCGTATAATAATAAACCAAAAAGGTCAGTCCTTAGGGCCCAAGTTATTTTTCTTGGTGACACTCGGAATGCTTGGAAGCATCTCTTGCCTGCAACAGCTCAGACTTACAAAGAGAAGAACTGGTTTCCGTTACTATCGACTCATAGAAATAGCAATTTGGACCTTATGAGAAAACTGAAATGAAGAGACTACAAATCTCCTACCTCAAAGGGTGCCTTTGCATCGAATAGGCAGAGCCCACTGGAGTTATGTGGATTGGAAAGGGAAACAGACCCTGGGTGAAGAAATCAAAGTTCTGAACAATGTGCAATAGAGGTAGCAGATTATTTCCAAGTAGAAAGACAACCATGTAATTCTCCAAGAAAACTAATCTCTCTCTTTCCTTTTCTTTTCTTTTCTTTTTTTTTTTTTTCTTTTCTGAAATTCTCTTTATTTATTTTTCCCCTTTTTAAATTATTTATTTATTTCAGCATAGTATGGGGGTACAAATGTTAAGGTTATGTATTTGGCCCTTGCTCCCCCTTCCCCCTGGAGTCAGAGTTTCAAGCATGTCCATTCCCCAGTTGGTGTGCAAAGCACTCACTATGCGTGTATACACCCATCTCCCCCCCCCCCCACCTGCCTGACACTCTCCTTCCTTTTCTTATTTCAGTCTTCCTTGTTCAGTTTTACCTACAGAAGCTCTGGTTTATCGATTTTTAAAATGTTCCAGTATAATCAATGAAACCACCATACCGTTTAAAATTTACTTTTCAACATTTGGCTTCATTCCCAGGTGGATTACTGCAGCAGTCCAAGGAGGAAACCTTCTTGTTACTGCTCGAAGGTTAAAATGCTCTTGTCTCACACCAATGTGTCAATTTGGTAATTTCCTATAAGTTGAACAATTTTAAAGGTTTCCTAACTTTGTGGCACTAGATCGCAAAACTGGAAACTTTAATGAGCTCTCCAATCCGCCATCCCATAATCGTTTTTGATCATGGGATGATTAATGATTAATGTTAATGATTTTCCTTATGCTATGGAATGCTGAATCTGGCCTGTTTGGGCTAATAAACTTAATTTGATGCTTTGCTCAAGGAATGACTATTTCTAGGTTTTTAGATATTTATATCTAAAAATGAAACATACATTTTTAGGTATTTTGAATGCAAACCCCTACTCAATCCTTCTTCCATTAGCAAGAAGTCACATTTATTAACCTATTCTGTACAGAAGCAGCAAATAAAGCATAAATACTTACCATTGAGGTTACCTCTTCAAATATTTTAGGTTTAGCAATTTTTAGTCAATACTTTTTCTACCCAGAGTTTTTATATTGATCACAATAATTAGACCTATTTTTTTATTTATATTTATTTATTTATTTATTTATTTATTTATTTATTTTTTGAGACAGGTCTCGCTCTGTTCCCCAGACTAGAGTGCCATGGCATCAGCCTCGCTCACAACAACCTCTAACTCCTGGGCTCAAGCAATCCTCCTGCCTCAGCCTCCCGAGTAGCTGGGACTACAGGAACGTACCACCATGCCCGGATAATTTTTTTCTCTATATGTTTTTAGTTGGCCAATTAATTTCTTTCTATTTTTAGTAGAGATGGGATCTCACTCTTGTTCACACTGGTTTTGAACTCCTGACCTCGAGCAATCCGCCCGGCTCGGCCTCTAGAGTGCTGGGATTACAGGTGTGAGCCACTGCGCCAGGCCTAGACCTATTTTTAAAATTAGGAAAAAAGACAATTCAAAGAAATACAGAGTAGAGTGTTAACCAGAGAATGTAACTCATTGTTCTGCCTTAATCAAAGAATGTCATAACATGTTCTGCTCCAGGAAGTGGTACCTTTCATTTTTCCCAAGTGAGTCACTAAAAACCATATTGCTTTGAAACCTAGAGGTACAATTTACATCAATTTCAATTTCCTTCATGATTCTGCTAAGCGCGAGTAATAGTCTTGTGAGTAATGAACTACCTTATTAACTTGGGGTCGACTCCTTCCCTATCTAGGTAGATAAATAGCATGAAGGTTGCCCAATGCAGTAAAAAGTCCCCATCTCATGATCAAGGTACTTATTAAAACATCCTATTTGTGATATTGTTTATACAAAGAGTAAATTATAGTTATTGACACACAGAGATCGCTTCATGAGTGGTTAAAGTATCTTGTGAATTTATTACAAAGGGAAAGCCAGTTGGCAAATTAGCCAAGCTTAAACCCAGTTACAAATTAAATAAAATAGTTGTGTCAAGTGTGAGTAAAAGGGGAAAGTGATATCAAAAAAGAGGTAGCAATGGGTTGCTTAGCAAGAATGTGTGTCAAAGAAGTTGAATCTTTCTTTCTTCAAATGTTGGAACCAATGGCTAGATGGCGTTAACCAAACTCCCTCTGTCTTGAAATATGAATTTTATTTTAGGAAACAAATAGAGTAAATTTTTTTTTTAGACACAGGGATGTGGTCAGTTTCTCCATTAGAACAATCTATTTTGGGCACCTTCTTCACTCCAGCCCCGGGCACCCCAGCTGTCATGGGTATTGTGCTTGTAACTTCTCCAAGGACCCCTTGAGCTGGACAGTGTCCCCAACAACCCGATGTGTCCTTTGTTCCACTCTGCTACCTTCTTTGAAGTCCTATAGAGTTGGTCATTCTCAAATAACCTATTCTTTTGTGAGGCTCCTCCTCTCTCATCTTGAACGGTATCTATTACCAATTTTTTTAAAACATCCAAATCCGCAGGAAAATTCCAACGCTCATGGTGGCCAACTGCCCTTCCACCGCACAGACCCATTCTGGTCCCTTGTGGGTGGTGGCTTCTCACTGTTTGTCACAGCAGCACGAGCACAAGCAGAGCCTCTGCCCATCATCCACCTTTAAAGCATGCACTTGAAGGAGGAGCAGAGATTAGGAGCTATTACAGGAAAACGTAATTACAAGGAGGGCTTGGCTCTGGTTTTGAATCAGCCTTGACCCCCATCCTAGAAATAAAGCCACAGACCCAAGGGAGGGAGGACATCACCTCCCGATGCCAGCTCATCAGAGTGAAAGAAAAATGAGTTCCATGTGTTTTTTAAAGGTTTCCTAACTTTGTGGCATGAGATCGCAAAACTGGAAACTTTAATGAACTCCCCAATCCGCCATCCCATAATCGTACTTACGATTTTCCTCATGCTATGGAATGCTGAATCTGGCCTGTTTGGGCTATTCAACTTAATTTGATGTTTCTGCCAAGGAATGACTATTCCTAGGTTGTTAGATATTTCTATCTAAAAATGAAACATATATTTTTTAAAAATAGAGATTATTCTTCCAAAAGGGAGACTTTGCCAGATACCAGGTGAAAATGGGCATTTCAACATTTTTTTTTTTTTGCGGTGATGATAGTGTTATGTTTTCTAGACTTGTTACATTTCTTGCTGTAAAATAATCTGATTTATTTTATTTCTTATCATGGCCAATCATCTAACTCATCATCCCTTTATTCCGTATGATTTTGTTATAAATTGTTCAAATTTTTTTAATTTTAAAAATTAAAGAGAGACACATCATCTCATCTTTGCCTCGAAACATAGCTGCTCCTGCAGAATACAGAGGGATTAGATAACCATCTTAACTTTAAAAATTCCCCTAAGAAACACATTTTTTACGTATTTAAAATTTTGAATCTAAATAACTGATATTTTAACCTTCCGCGTGATGGGTAGAGATTAGGAAAGGTACTGAAATCAGTCATCCAGCCACCAAATATTTAATAAATTATTTTTAGGGATTAGGAAGAAGGCAGAAATCAGTCATTCAGCCACCAAATATTTAATAAGTTATTTTTATACGTGCAGTACTACAACAGAGATACCGTGAGTTGCTTGGTAAGAGAGAAAAGTAATGAAGTAACTAGAAAAATGTCAAAGAAAAAAAAACCCTAAAGCTAGAGATTTTTAAGACAGAGAATCTATATGAAAGCCCAGGGAGGGAAAAAAAAAATCAGCTGCATGGAAATGAAAGATAACATATAGTGATTATTCCTCCACAAGGTTAGAAACTTGCTTGGAATGCACTAGGCCAGAGGTACCCATGAGAATTTACATCAGACACATTCAAGCAGAGAACACCAATGTCATTCCCAAGAAATGTCCACTCTGTGACCAGCTGGCCTCAGAGATGCAAGGAGTGTTGTAAACTTTATGGTTCATGCAATAGAATGAGCCATATCACAGAAAATGACAACAAGACCACAACTAAAGCATGGCAGGGATTTGTTTTCTGTGGAATCACAGACTGTGATTATTGTGGATCATGGCAGAAGGTCCCAAGCAGTGGAAAACCTAAGGAACACCAAAAATATAACCCAGCTAGTAACTAAAAGGCTATATTTATCACTTGTGGAATCCCTGAAATGATGATTTCTGAGAACCGATTTCTCAGTTCTTCACCAAAGAATGTGCTGATCTGATAAAAAAAAAACAAAAAAACGTTAGGCATTTTAACAACATAAAACGAACATGAAACATTCATGTTCTTTCAAAAGCAAATAATCAAATAAGAGCAGGAAACCTCTCTAGTTAGTAAAAATTTGTCTGTGGCTAAAAATATAGGGGATCAAAGAATATTATTACATAAAAGAGCAAGACCAAAATTATCCCTCAGTCTGTCCATATGTAGAAAAAAGGTTTTTGTTTGCTTTTTCCCTAACTGTGGCTGATATAGAAGGGGAAGTAACCCACAGCATTTTCTGGAAGGTTGGCATGTCCAAGCATGCCATTCAATTCACGACTTGGCACTTGTCCTAGTTCCTGAATAAATGGCAATCTCCATTTTCTCAGTAAAAACATTACCTCAAAAGTTTCTTGGCCAACTCAAGTCTAGAAATTTTCAAAAATATATATGTTTAAATTTTTTGTTCAGTACTTAGGATTAATCATGTTTATTAATAACCTAAAATATTCCGTTTTCCCTATTCCTGTTATTCCCTATCATAAGGGATTCAAACTGAGTTTAAGAAATTACACATGAATTTATCAAAATTTAGGTCCAATCAAAGGCTAATGTAGATGATTTTTAACACACTTTCCCACATCATTTGATAAACTTTGAGTTACTTGAAAATTAAATGCCACTAAAAGAAAGTCAATGGAGAGAAATTGATGATATAGTAGGGAAAAAAAGGTACCTGGGAAGGCTGCCTTGTTGGATAGATCCAACAAGATTTAACTTTCATCCATTCATCCCAAATCGTGAATAAAGAACATTTGGGGCCGGGCACAGTGGCTCACACCTGTAATCCTAGCACTCTGGGAGGCCGAGGCAGGAGGATTGCTCAAGGTCAGGAGTTTGAAACCAGCCTTAGTAAGAGCGAGATCCCGTCTCCACTAAAAAAATAGAAAGAAATTAATTGGCCAATAAAAAATATATAGAAAAAAATTAGCCGGGCATGGTGGCGCATGCCCGTAGTCCCAGCTACTCAGGAGGCTGAGGCAGGAGGATCGCTTGAGCCCAGGAGTTTGAGGTTGCTGTGACCTGGGCTGACGCCATGGCACTCTAGCCGGGGCAACAGAATGATACCCTGTCAAAAAAAAAAAAAAAAAAAAAAAAGAAGAAGATTTGGAAGATGAAAAATAGATTTAAGAGCTTTCCCTTGGAGACAGGAACCACATCACAGAGAACAGTCTACAAGTACTCTGCCTTCGTGTCTACCATCTGCAAACAGCATTGTGTGCTAACCTTTGACTACTCTTTTAGAAAGGAAAAGGAATTAATTGACACAGGTCACTGATGTTTAGCTTGCGTCAGATTCCGTGAGAACTTGCAGTCTTGTGTAAATAACCATAGATGTGGTCTCTCTGACTGCACACAGAGCAATTTAAATAGATGCAGTCCTTGCCCCCCCCACCCCAGAAGATCCAATAAAAACCAGATGACATGGACACACACACCCAGCACTGCCACCACACAAGGATGCAATATTATAGTAGGAGAACATGATGGTCTCAAATAAGCATTTATATTAGGTACGCGTTTGGTATTTGCTATTTCTGGCTTATGGGATGCATGAAAGTTTTGCTGGGAAATTGGGTGGGGTTGGGGAAGGCATTATTTGACCTTCATGTAAACAAGAGAAGCCTGGGAGCAAGGCAGGTAGGCAGAGCTTTGACTATTATAAATTCTGAGGATAAAAGAATGTGTCTTGTATCCCCCGCTACTGAGGCTTACAAGAGCTCAACAAGCAACGGCAATTGACTGATTATATAAAGTTCCAGACCCAGAGATTTATCGATGGGGAAACTAAGCAAAAGGTGAGCAGATAAGCCTACATGGAAGGCAGAGTGCATGCTGGAAATTGACAGGGTTAACGGGAAATGAAAACTTTTCAGACCGCCTAGGAAAGGGTTGAGTGATAGACAGGGAAAAAGAATAGTGTAAAGGTGGGGTTGGTGTCCAAACTCGATACTACCTTTTGGTTCCAGAAAGAGCCAGCCAGATGTGTAGAATATGAGAGAAATAGCAGAGGATTTAGAAATGAATACAGTGTTGGCATAGCAAAGATTTTAACATTTTTTTCTGGTGGAGGGGGCAAATGTTTGTCATTTATTCCAGAAAATTCTCGCTTACTAAGCTTTCAGATAAGAGCTGCAAAGAGACTTTACATAAAAATATGTTTTCAAAGTGAGTATCAGAATAAAGGCCAACAGACATATGAAAAAATGCCCAACATCTCTAATCATCAGGGAAATGCAAATCAAAACTGCAATGAGATATCACTTATCTCCAGAAAGAATGGCCTTTATCAAAAAGTCCCCAAACAATGAATGTTGGCGTGGATGTGGAGAGACAGGAACACTCCTACACTGCTGGTGGGACTGCAAACTAGTGCAACCTCTGTGGAAAGCAATATGGAGATACCTTAAAGCAATACAAGTAGATCTACCATTTGATCCAGCAATCCCATTGCTGGGCATCTACCCAAAAGATCCAATGACACTCTACAAAAAAGACACCTGCACTCGGGAATGTTTATAGCAGCACAGTTCACAATCGCAAAGATGTGGAAACAACCCAGGTGCCCATCAATCCATGAGTGGATTAATAAAATGTGGTCTATGTACACCATGGAGTACTATTCAGCTCTAAGAAACAATGGTGATATAGCACCTCTTGTATTTTCCTGGCTGGAGCTGGAGCCCATTCTACTAAGTGAAGTGTCTCAAGAATTGGAAAAATAAGCACCACGGGCGCTCACCAGCAAATTGGTATTAATGGATCAACACCTAAGTGGACATATAGGAATAACATTTATCAGGTGTCCGGCAGGTGGGCATGGGCAATATACATTACCTTAACGTTTGTACCCCCATAATATGCTGAAATAAATAATAATAATAATAAAAAGAAAAGCCTTAAAAAAATAAAAGTGTGTGTCCACTTTTTTATCCTTGGCTATTCGTATGTCTTATATAAAGCATCTTGAAGTATATTCTAGCAGGCAGGGAAGAATAAATGAGATCGGAAAGGGATGAAGGGCCTAGAAATTGTTATGGTGAGAAAGTTTAGCCCAAAGTTAAAAGCTAGCGAGAAGGCAATGTATGGAATGGCAGAAAATATTTGCAAGCCATGTATCTGATAGGAGGTTAATTTCCACAATATACAAGAAGCTTCTACAAATCGATAACCAAAAAAACCCCCTAATAATCTGATTTTTAAATGGCCTGAAGACTCGAATAGACGTTTCTCCAAAGAAGACAAACATATGGCCAACAGGTATACAAAAAGATACTCAATGTCACAGACATTGTGACTCAATGTCACACAGCATCAGGAAAAAGCAAATCACAATCACAATCACAGTGAGCTAGCACCTCACACCTGTTAGGATGACTGTTATAAAAACAAAATAATACAAGTGTTGGCGAGAATACGGAGAAACTAGAATCCTTGTACGTTGTTGGGACTGCAAAAATGTGGCAGCCACTATGGAAAATAGTAAGAAGATTGCTCAAAAAATTGAAAATAGGACTATAGATACTCCTCCACTTATGATGGGATAATGTCTTGATAAGCCCACGATGAGTTGAAAACATCGTAAGTCAAAAATACATTTAATACACCTAACCTATTTGGCCTAGCCTACCTTAAATGCTCTCAGAACACTTACATCAACCTAAAGTTGGGCAAAATCATCTAACCTAAAGCCTATTTTATGATAAAGTGCTGAATATCTCATGTAATTTTATTGTGTATGTACTGAAAGTGAAACACGGAATGGTGTAGAATATTCTATTCTATTCTATTCACACTCGTAGACTCATAGAGTGCGATGGTGGTTTTCAGGAAGTGGGAAGAGAGGAAAATAGGAAGTCACTAATCAATAGGCATAAAGTTTCAGTTATGCAAAATGAATATGTTCTAGAGATCCTTTGCATACCATTGGACCCATACATAAGATTGCTATATATTTGGACACTCCAAAATTGAAGAGGGTAGATCTCATGTTAAGTATCTCCCAACACATAAAATTTGAAAATTAAAAAAATAAAAGCTAGCTAAAGACAATACCAAGTCTTCACCCCAGTGTGTGGTTCCAAAGCTTTTGGTCATAGAATTGACTAGAAGGGGAAGTAAGCAAAGTGGCTAGGACTAGACCATGACCACTATGGCCAGCAAGTAGTCATGAGAACTTGAACAAGGACAGAAGTGACAAGAAAGAAGGGAGAAGGCTGGATTCCAAAGGAAAACAGGGAAGTGGTGTTAATAGGATTTGACAACTAAGAATACCTGGCAGGTAAGAAAGAGGTTACACCACAAGGAGTGCAGAGTTTTCCTGGAAATGACTCGTCTCAGCACAGCTAGCCATGGCAGGTCGAAGAGATGACTGTGTAGTCACACGCCATCCAAGAGAATCAATTTATAACAACCTGTTTAATTGAAGAAGAGTGTTATGATAATGAGAATTGCTGTAAAGAATGTTGTTGGGCCCATTTTGACTACAGAAAAAGCAAAGTTGGCAATGATCTGTGATTTCTTTTTTCTCTAGCACTATTCCTTAGAAAGGATGCTTCAATGAGCATATACGAATAAATCTAACAAATTTAGTAGCTAGAGGACTGTTGGAAAGGGTATATTATTAGGCTTAATGACATATTGAAAATAAGGAATCTCACTATATTAGACATTGAAAAGAGTTAGAGATTAGTTCTATCATTTTATTGTTTATTTTTTGTTTTATTTTTTGTTTATTTTATTGTTTATTTATTTTATTTTTATTGTTTATTTTATTAAAATAAACATTTTATTGTTTATTTATTAGTTCTATCTAGTTCTATCATTTTATTTTTAAAAAACTATTTATAAGCCAGGCGCAGTGGCTCACGCCTGTAATCCTAGCACTCTGGGAGGCCAAGGCGGGCGGATTGCTCGAGGTCAGGAGTTCGAGAGCAGCCTGAGCAAGAGTGAGACCCTGTCTCGACTATAAATAGAGAGAAACTAGCCAAACAACTAAAGATAGAAAAAAATTAGCCGGGATGGTGGTGCATGCCTGTAGTCCCAGCTACTGGGGAGGCTGAGGCAGGAGGATTGCTTGAGCCTAGGAGTTGGAGGTTGCTGTGAGCGAGGCTGACACCACGGCACTCTAGCCCGGGCAACAGAGTGAGACTCTGTCTCAAAACAAAACAAAACAAAAAAACTATTTATAGACCATTTCAAACATACACAAAAGTAAAGAAAATATCATGAATCCCCACTAATCTATTACCAATTTGACAATTATCAATTTATGGCCAACCTTGTCTCATCATTATTCCCATCTTCAGATAACTATTTCATCTCTAAAAGACAAGAATTCTTTATAAAAGCAAATAATAATGATATCATCACAACTAAAAAAATTAACAATAATTCCTAATGCCATAAAATATTTGATTAGCATTCAACGCTTCTCTAATCATTTCATAATTTCTTCAGTTATGTCTCTAAAGTCTTTTATAATTTATAGTTTCCCCTTTCTTCTTTTTTATTTTTCCTGCTCTTTTATGGAAGAAATGAGGTCATGTGTTTAATAAAGTTTCCTGCACTCTGGATTTTGCTGAATGCATCCCAATGGTGTCATTTTACATGTTTGTCTATCCCTATATTTTCTCTAACCTGGTAGATACAGGCTCGATCAGATTCAAGTTCACAATCAGATTCAAGTTCACGATCAGATTCAAGTTCATGATCAGATTCAAGTTCACAATCAGATTCAAGTTCACGATCAGATTCAAGTTCAATTATCTGGCAAGAATGCTCCATGGGCAATGGAAGCACACACAATGGCTGGTCCTTTCGTGTGTGTGTGTTTGTGTGTGAGTGAGAAAACACCCTTATTTTTGTAAAGATAGGCTAACTGAAGTCTCAGAATGGTTAAGTGATAGAGTCAAGTCGGTGGAAGAATCATGAATAGAACCCCAGTCTTTTGAGTCTCCGCCTCTACCTCTTCCATTGCCTCATGTCACTGTCAACACATGCTTGCTGAGTGGCTGTAGCGTGTTGGCACTCTATCAGGCATTGTGTAAGCTACAGTCCCACCACTCACAAAATTATCCAAGCCAGGAATGCACAAGTCACCCTAGGCTTCTCCACCTGTCTTCTTTCTGCTAAGTCCTACCGATTTTGTCACTGTCACCTCTCTCTCATTCATTCCTTCCTCTTCAGCCCCACTGCTACTGCTTTGGTTGCGACATTTATCGTTGCTTTTCTGGACCACTGCAATAGTCTCTGTAAGTTCCCCTCCTCCGTGGCAGTCTTGCCTTCCTCAGCCACCCCTGCCTGTCAACAAAAGATTTTTCCAAACTGCAAATCTCAAGAGTGTTATTTTCCTGCTTTAATCCCTTGGTATTCTCAATTTCCATCATGCAGACTATACTCTCCAAGGTGACTCACAGGTTTCTGCGTCAACTGATCTTGCCTTTCTGACCAACCTCACCTGTTACTACTTCTACTCGCTATAGTCCATTCTGTTGAATGATGGAAGTTTTCTGAATGTGCCAGAAAAGATAGGTAGTGGTTAAATGTGTGGGTTAATGACACAGACTTGACTTTGATCCTCAGATTTCCCCCATTTCCTAGCTGTGCAATCCAAGGCACACTTACCATCGCTGTGCCTCACTTATCTGGCCTGTACAATGGGAATAATCTCAGAGAATCATTTTCTGTGGGTGTGTGAAGAATGAGTGAAATGGTGCAAGAGAAGAGCCAGCATCTCAGCTCTCAGCAAATACAAGATGGTATTGTTATATGGTTTCACCCATTTTCATATTCTTTGAACCCGTTTCCAACAATGTTTCCCTCTTCCCTCTTGATAACCTAGCAAATTTCTACTTTTATGTAAGGGCCCACTTCCACTGATCTTTTGCCAATTAGAATTAAACTTCGCTAATCCATATTTTGATTGCTATATTATGTGGCTCTCTCTCTACATACCTAAAATTTTTAAAGACGAGGACCAGATTTTTCTTGTTTGGCTCACTGCAGCCTATAACATAGTCTGACCCACTGACATGCTCAGTATTGGTAAGCTGAACTAAATATATGGGGTTGAAATAATAGAGCCTACCCTTAAGACATGAGCCCAGTGAACTGGCTGAAATTTTAAAAATAAAAAAAATAAAACGGAAAAAAAAAAAGAGCCTACCCAACTTCCCTTTTGATGAGTCTATATTTTCCAAGCAACTTTTCTGAAATAAAAGATGACTTACCCAAAGAATCCAATGGGATGATTGGCACACAACTTAAAAATGATGTCGATTGTAATTTTTGGTTTCTCAAGTAGACTTTGCAACTAGAGGAGAGATAAAATGACTGGACAAGAAGAATATGCAAACTATGAAGCTAGATTTCCCTTTGCAAATGAAAAAATTAGTGCTTTAATTTGTCAATCCGTTCCTTGTGGGTTTGGTTTTCATGAATCATTTCAATAACAACGGCTCACCCCTGCCAGCTCCAGTCATTTCTTCTATACTCATAGGAAGAAAATTAAATATGTAAATGAAAAGAAAAAAGGTATACAAAGGCCCAAGAAAATAAAATAAGGTGATCTCATAAGCATGACAGGAAGGGACCACACAAATGGACAGTCTAAAAAGATTTATTTTCCAAAACAAAAGATGAAATCTCAGAAGCATGATTCTTAAAAGTTCTAACTTTTATACTCAGCATCATGTTTTAGCAAATATGTCTTATAAAGTCTCACAGAATTAATCCTCTCAATTTCAATTTATGAGTCACTAAAACGTATCTCAAGAGGAAATATAAAAGAATTGATATTAAGCTATTAATTGTTCATCAGCTCCTTTCTCTGATTTAGTTTCTTTCTCTTTTTTTTTTAACTAAACTAATGTAGAATTGTATTTGATAACATTGAGTTTTCCTTTCTTTGAACATAGTGAAAACTTGCATAATTATGAAATTTTTAAGTGGTTAAACCTTTTGCTATTTATTTTCATTTGAGTCCAGTATATTATTATATATATTCGGAACTCAAACTATTCATCTTCATCTTCAACCTTCAATTAAATTCCACAATGCAAACCTCTTGGCACTAAAACCACGTTTCATGTTTATTCAACTGAGCCTGTGTCTTGAAAAAGTGTTGAAGTTTAGGGGTTTTCTGGCAAGAATCCACGTTCTGACATCACCTGAACCATGGCAGGGATTGGCTGTTGGAAGGCAAAGAAGAGTTTATAGCCAGCAGGGGCAGGAGAATGAGTGAGAGAGAGAGAAGAGGAAATACTCAATCCGTGCTACTCTCTCTGCCTGCCTCCTCACTCCTGAACTGCCAAAGGGTAAGGTTTAATATGACAACTTCATTATCTTAAAATCAAGACACTCCACGGTTTCCAGCTCTGGACTTGTCTTTGAATTTTTCATTTAAATATTGATGTCATTTTATTGCATTGTGTAGAATAGCTATGGATTGATTTAACACTTGTTTGTCATTAATTCAGCACCTCAGATACTACATTCTCTCCAAAAGGCATGTAAATCAGTTCTTAATAGCATGCACATGAACTAGAAAGTTATGCTTCTTACTTTCTATCTTTGCACCTCATAGATAACTTTGTTTTCTCATTCTGATGCATTCAAGATAATCTGACTGAAATACTATTTTGCAATTGCAATTCCGCCTAGATAAATGCAGATTTCTCCATAAATTATACCTAGCCTATACTTCACTTATGTATGTTACCTTTTCAATATGTTATACATTTGGTTTCAAAGTGTAGATATCTATAGCTATAAAATCAGTGCAGAAATATATATATATATACATATATATATATTACTAGAGAAATAAATAATTTTGGTAGTTTATCATACTCATCCCAAGAAAAACTTGTAATTAAATTCTCAAAACTATCTTTTAACAATGTTGGAATTGTTGTCTGGGTTAGTCGTGGTCACTATAGAGGTCTTTGCTTTTTGGTGAATCACAAAGTAAATAAAATAAGATTTACGTAGGCAGCCAGTTTCTCTTTAATTGAAACACTTGGTTCTTTTTTTTTTTTTTTTTTAATTCCTGCCATGTTTTTTCATCCGGTTCTTTTTATGGTTTGTTGTGAGAAATTTATGTAATCAAGATTCTTTCTACAGTTCTATTTATTCAGTTTTTAGCCCTTTAAAATACTATAAGTATTGCAACCTTTTTCATAAAGGTGCAAAACAACCAACTTCCTGTTTGCAGATGGGCTCGTTGCCACTGGTGGCCAAGTTCAAAACGTTATTCAGAGCACCCCAATAGCAATCAATGGAAGCTTCTTAAACAGATGGGCCACTTTCAGGGGCAAAGCATCTTTATTCCCATGTGGCCATTAAGAACTTTTTCTAAGACAGAGAGATCCATGAGGAAGTGTCTAGGCACCAAAATCAAAAGATCCACTCTGCTACCCAAAGAGCATGACTTAGGATCTAAGATGGTTTCTACAGGCATCAAGTCTTACTCTGTGCCATGTTTATTTTAGTGTCAGACACTCAATAATGCAATAAAAGATGCAATACATGCAATACATGCAAAAGATGCAATACATTTTGGGTGATCAGGGCAGAATACAAAACTCACCTGCAGGGTGCAATATATGACATGAATTTTATCCATTTTTAAATCTTACTTTTCAAAGTGCGTTTATGGGGAAAACTGCCAACACCATTGCATATTGCTTCCAAAATGTCACCAAGAATGTGCCAACGGTTAAATAAGTATGTCAGGGCAAGTGGGTGAGTGTTAGCAGGCTTTCAGCTACGTTTGTTCAACCTCGGTTATGATAGCATTTTTAAATAGAATTTTATTAAACGGAGTAAAATTAAAATGCAATAGGATTTCACTCTCTGTCTTTATTCTATGGAATTTTATGTGGAATTGAGGATCTCTGCAAGGCTGCAAGCCCCAAGATTGTTCAGGAACTAGTCCCACTTTGAGAGCTGCATCTTCAGGGTTTTGTAGAATCAAAGTCTCCATCCATGTCTATCCCCCTGTCCCTGGAGAGTCCCCAATCTGTCCCACTACAATCTCATACACAAGCAGATGGAAAGCTTGCATGGAACTGGAGAACAACTGAATTCGAGCAAATTTGCCCCCTCACTTCCCAACGTGAATCTCTGAAAAACTCTTCTCGTGAAATCACCCTTAGGGGCGTGGCTGGTGGATATCACAGTCTATGAGAATAGTATTTCATAGGTAATAGATCCTTTCTGCCCACTACCCACAAAATGCCAATTACTCCAAGATATTCATGGGAAAATGGCTCCTACTTTGCATTTTAGTCCAATGGAATTAGTTCGTGAGTTTTTAGTTCAAAACCTATACAGAAGCTGGAAATTACCTGCAGAATCATTGGCATAAAAGAGCTCATTTCAATGTATTGGATTTCTGCTTAGTTTTTAATTATAAATAAACAAGGCATGTACGTACACCAACAATTCAATTCACTTAGTGGACTCTCCTAGGTCAAGGATATGAAGAGACGCCCCACCCCCAAAAGGTGAAATGTTCTAAGTGTTCAAAGTCTCTTGCAGTGATTTAATAGTTTTCCAATGACAAATCCCAGAAAACAGGTTAAAACCAAATATGGAACTCCAGATTATTCAAGCATATGGTAAAGTCAGTCTATACTACTTAAATGGAAGGGATAATTTGAAAACAAAAACAAAAACTTGGTTTTAAGCAGTCAAAATGATAATTAGAAATGAAACATTAAATGCTTCATCTTTGAGTATGTGCAAAAGAGCTATTCTCTTAGTTTGGACATTTATTAACCTTACTGCTTCATTAATTCCAGAAGCAATCATCAACATGAAGACTGCTTTAATTTTGCTCAGCATCTTGGGAATGGCCTGTGCTTTCTCAGTAAGTTCTTTATTAAAAAATCTACTGTTATTTCCATTTTTGTCTTTTTATGTAAAAGAAAGGGTATATCATAATTAAATGTTCTTTTAAATAGATGAAAAATTTGCATCGAAGAGTCAAACTAGAGGATTCTGAAGAGAATGGGGTAATTGATTTTTTGCATACTTCCTTGGCCTGTTCAGAATTACTCTAGGTTTACTGTACATTAAACATGAATATATCATTATTTTGTTTATGCAGGTCTTTAAATACAGGCCACGATATTATCTTTACAAGCATGCCTACTTTTATCCTGCTCTAAAACGATTTCCAGTTCAGGTAAGTATAAAAATGAATTTTCCTTCAGTTTAATGTCCATTTTAATTTAAAGGGGATCAAATTTAACTACCAAACAACTAAATACAACCTTTACTGAAATTCAGCCAGGAAGACTGCTTACTACAAAAAAAAGATTGTTTTTCTTATAATAAAATAAGGTTTATTTCTAAGTTCTCTTTTAAAACAGAAATCTACACAGAGTGAAATCATTTGGGTCCAGTCCAGCATGATCTAATAAAAACAAACACCTTGGTACATTCAGTTCAAGTGTCTTCGCTAACTTACTGACAAAAAGAGGGCAGTTTTATCAGTTGTTGACAATTAAATCAGTGATAAGATTGTCATATTACAGTTGATTCAATACTGTCATATAGTTGTTTTATATTCAGTACTTCAGGCCAGGCGTGGTTGCTCACACCTGTAATCCTAGCACTCTGGGAGGCCGAAGTGGGAGGATCGCTCAAGGTCAGGAGTTCGAAACCAGCCTGAGCAAGAGGGAGACCCTGTCTCTACTAAAAATAGAAATAAATTAATTGGCCAACTAAAAATATATAGAAAAAAATGAGCCGGGCATGGTGGTGCATGCCTGTAGTCCCAGCTACTTGGGAGGCTGAGGCAGGAGGATCACTTGAGCCCAGGAGTTTGAGGTTGCTGTGAGCGAGGCTGACGTCACGGCACTCACTCTAGCCTGGGCAATAGAGTGAGACTCTGTCTCAAGAAAAACAAAACAAAACAAAAAAAACTTCAGAGTCTTTTAATTGGCAGGAGAAAAAAAGTTCACTTCATAAACATCATAGACCACTAAAAAAAAAAAAAATTGATAATCAATGGTAATTGCTGAAGATTTTCTAAACCTTTGACTTGTGTGGGTCACTAGAGCAAGGTGTCATACCTGAGAACATAATTATACTGGAAGCTCAGCCCAAAAACTACAAAGGAAAGAGAAAAAAATCCACCAAGTGTCCTAACAAGCTTGTGAGAAAAAAACGAACCTCCCCTAAAATTTGTAAACAAAAAAAAGGAAAATAACTAAAGCTAAAAATAAGAGTTTCCATGTTGACTGAGTTACCTGTCAAGAGTCCTTTGAGAAGTGGAGGGTGTGGTGTTGATTTTAAATATACGACACACCAGAATGGCGCTGTTTTTAGCACTATAGGGTTTGGGTTCGAGACGCCAGCTGGGCACCATTTGACCCAGGACTCTTGGGACATGGAAAACAGTTGGGGTACTGAAAACGATGGCCCAGCACAGTGGCTTGGCATTGCATCTTACCATATGCTGGGCCAAGCCAGCTCCAACTCATACAATGGCAGGAAAAATGATCATCTTAAAGTATTTCTAGCACCATCGTAATTATGGGGGATTTGCGTGGCCACAGAAATATGAGCATGAATGATACAAGAATGGTGGGTTTTCAGAACTGTCTTTCATTCTTTGGTTCGCCTCAGCCCATAAATAAACAGTGCTCATTTGAAAGTTTGTTCTGCTCTCTTTGTTTGTACGAAATGGAGATGATTGTAAATACAAGTTTCTGATGAGCTGCTCAACTTTTCTGAAATACCAGATACTTAGAGATATTTATTCCCATTATTTTTACAGAGGTAGATGCAGAGTCCAATTAAAATGTTCATATTGACACAATATTGGAAGTTACATTTTTTTTGATATTGATAGACCTGCAGTTCATCAGAGACCAATTGATCTTTAATATACAAATTTCTCACAGATTATACACAGATAGGCCCTTCTTAACTAATGTAGAACAAGTGAGTAAGGATAGTTGGTTTTTGTTTTGTTTTGTTTTATTGAGACAGGGTCTCTGTGGCCCTAGCCAGAGAACAGTGGTGTTATCATAGCTCATTGCAACCTCAAATTCTTGGCCTCAAGCAATCCTCCTGCCTCAGCCTCCCAAAGTGCTAAGATTTCAGGAGTGAATCACCGCACCTGGCTTAAGATAGTTGTTTTAAAATAAAACTCAGGAAAATGTATCTCCCAATCAAACTGTCCGACCTAGTATATTTATGATGTATTCTCCTACTTTACAAAGTTTGATTTTTCTTAAGTATATTAAGTAAGGTATTTAGTGCCCAAATTGTCTGCCCCAAATGCATGAAGCTGTATTGGCTTTGAGATTCATGTTTTATTCAGACAAATCTGTGTTTACATGCAATCACTTCTAAAATACCAACTTGTATGAAATATATGGATTTCAGAACTATCAGCAGTCTACTATAGCGTATCTATCTGCTAGGCTTAGAAACAAAAATATAAATAAGCTCGACATCCTAAGCTTTTTTAATTGAGAAAATTGTTTTTTTTTTTGATGATTCAAATGATATTTGTTTAGTGTATGAAACTCTAAGGGAGAAAGAACTTCATCTTATATTTCTCTTATCAGATTGACCTCAGCTATAATACAAGAGTTTTGAGTTTTCAGAATTGTCTTCCATTTCAGAAGTCTTTCATATGAAGAAACCGATAGTGCCTAGGGACAAACTGGTAATAAGGCATATGTGGGGAAAGGGGGGGAAAAAGAAAATGCCATGGCTTTAAGGCATTTTGTACAGCTGTTAAATTGTTCTCACTTTTAGGAAGAAAGCTAGGGTGAAGAAGCAGGTAAAATGACTAAAACACAGCCCCCCCCCTCGAGAAAAACAGCTCTGATTGCATAAATATCCTGTCCTCTATATTTAATTTAACTAACAAATAGAAAGAGTTCAAATATAATATCTTGCTTTATTCGCCCTCTTGGGATTGGGAAGACACAACCAATAAGGTCATGGGCAATGGAAGAAGAGGTCTAATTCTTCTCTTTTCCACCCAGAGTTATTCTTGGCTCAAGGGGACGAGCATTCCCTTTCCCTGGGTGAATGACTTGGCCATCTGAAAAATCAGGCCAGCAGGGACAGCTCTGAATGGAACTGGGACACCAGTGTGCTCACAGGCCTCATTGGTAACCCAGAGGCTAAAGGTCCTTCTGCAGGTGGATTTTCTAAATGCAAGATAACTTAACTGCGCCATCAGGATCAAAGCTAACATTTGAAATTTGCAGAGAAGAAGATGGCAGAATCTTAAGCTGCGTACCTATCTGGACACCTGGTGTCATTATGGGTGCTTGCAGAAAAAGGAAGGAAAATTCAACTGAAGTTATCCCTGGGAGAGAGAGGAAGAACGTCCCCTCCCACCGTTAAGGCTCTGAGAACAGATGTTTAGATTCATAGTTCCTTTCAAAACACAGCAAAGCTCATTTACTTATATTTTTATAGACAGGATGTTTGGATTAATTCATTCAATACTGTGCTTTTTAGAGAAAGAATGAACCCTATAAAAATCTCCTAAATGAATAAATTTTTCTCATATATAACCTTTGTCTCACATACATAAATGAACCTCATTGGGGGGATTAACTTTAATTAGATCGAAAGATACTAAAAGTTATATGCAAACTTAATTGCTTGAAATCAAATTTTAATTTAAATTCACCAGGAGAACTCATCATTTCAGAGAATCATCCAGTAACAACTTATATTTTATAGTAAGCTGAATCTCACTTCACTCACGTCTTAAAAAACAAAAGAACGGGGTCTGTCTCAGCCCAAGATCTGCCTGGAACTGGTTGGCAAAGTTACAGCTTTGGGGGGCTTCTGATTCATTCTCAATAAAATTAAAAGGTTAGGTCAGATAATTCCCTTGTTCTTTGAGAGCTAAACAAGTCTGTGATTCATTGGTCTAGTTTTGATGCACAAAACATTTCAACATATTGTCGATGCTTTGGGAGTTGAAAATGAGGTGTCCCAATTTATATCTTGATTGTTGTAAAATGCTACTTCTTTTTTTTTTTTATTTCAGCATATTATGGGGGAACAGATTTTAAGGTTTCAATAAATGCCCTCCCTCCCCCCACAAGTCTGAGTTTCCAGCATGACCATCCCCCAGATGGTGCACATCTCAAAATGCTACTTCTTCTCTGACTTCATTTCATAGAAATGAACAAGCATGAGACTTGTTCTAAATAAATAAGTCAATCAAGTTGGTAATACTAATACTAATATTTAGACCTGTTCTGAGTAAATCAATCAATCAAGTTGGGAAGTATTTGTGTGTGTTTTATCTTATTTTTCAACCAGCAGGAAATTTTAATTGCTGCTGCACAGATAATGTATGCATATTTATTATTTTTAGGGCAGTAGTGACTCATCTGAAGAAAATGAAGATGGTGATAGTTCAGAAGAAGAGGAGGAGGAAGAGGTAAGTAATCCTGCAGTCTTTTCGTAACAAACCAGACAGCCCCAGAAAAAAAAAAACTAGGAAACTAGCATACTGTAGTCTGAACTCAGCAAAAAGCCATTGCCATCTTACCAACTGCCCGCGGTCTTCTGTTTTGGATGAGTAGAATGTTCTTTAAATCGCAATCAACTAAAATGACCTGTTTAAAACACTATTGCTGTTTGGGGTTAAAGTTACCTAGAGGTAGTGCACAAAAACAAAAATGTCTCCATTTTAAGGGAAAGAAGTATACAATCTGATAAAAAGCAACAGAGAATAGTATTTATATTTAGGCGGATAGAACATGATGACAGAAGACAAATAAATAGTCATTCTCAACTCAGGGCAATATTTGTTTTAAGGACCGGACTTTAAAAAAATTCAATTTACTAAGTGAGTAATGTGTAAAAGCTGGTTTATATTCTCTATAGTGTTATTGTGATTTACCTGTCTTTTATAATCTATGGGGTTGTACTTTTTAATGGGAATTTCATAGGTCTTTTTGTGTAGTAACAGAAGTCATGTTTTTATAGAACTGAAAATACTCAAGATGCATAAATGTCTTCCTGCAGAGTTCTACAAATTAGTGTAATTCATGGCTAAGATTCGTCTGCGTATCTTGGGAATTGTGCTAACATGTTTATAGCTGACACTCTTGCCTAAAGAAATATACCAATTACGATGCATTTTCCTGGAGAGTCAATTATAGCTATCCACTGGTTGGCAACCTTCTAAATTTAGGTATTCGTAGAAGCTATTTATGAATGAACAATGACAGTCAAAAATGGGTCATGTATAAACATCAGCTATACTGAAAAGAAAATGGTGTGGTGGCTTAAAAGCTGACAAATCATTTGTTTGGGTTTGTTTTTTGTTTTTTAACCATAAAAGTAACATTTCCTGTATCATAATTTATTCTTTTTTTTTTAATTTAATTTTAATTTTATTTTTTTGAGACAGAGTCTCACTTTGTTGCCCAGGCTAGAGTGAGCGCCGTGGCGTCAGCCTAGCTCACAGCAACCTCAATCTCCTGGACTCAAGCGATCCTCCTGCCCCAGCCTCCCCAGTAGCTGGGACTATAGGCATGCGCCACCACGCGCAGCTAATTTTTTTTTTTATATATATATTAGTTGGCCAATTAATTTCTTTCTATTTATAGTAGAGACGGGGTCTCGCTCTTGCTCAGGCTGGTTTCGAACTCCTGACCTCAAGCAATCCTCCCTCCTGGGCCTCCCAGAGTGCTAGTATTACAGGTGTGAGCCACCATGCCTGGCCCATAATTTATTCTAATAGCTTGAAGGAAGGCCTTACAAGAATGTCAAGCCAGTACCAATAAAAAAAATAAATAAATAAAAAAAAATGCCACCTACTAAATCCCATGACATTTTGCCTGGAGTTCCACATAGCAATCTTACACAAGACCAAGCTAGGGTTATCCACTTAACTATAGCTATTTGCAGTACAGCAATTGTAAAGTTGCCTAGCCAACTAGATTTCCCAATTAGATTGCATATAGTTGTTCATTTGCTGTGATGATAGTGTGTGGTTGAGGGTGGAGGAAGATTATGACTCCTTTGGGTCTCTGATGAAATCACATGAACCCCAAATTTTGCCAACATATATGGTATCCGGTGAATACTTGTTGGTTTGATTTTGAAACATCAGAGGAATAAATACTCCAAAGGTCATTCATTAAAAGTGATAATGGGCTGGGCGCGGTGGCTCACGCCTATAATCCTAGCTACTCTGGGAGGTCCAGGCAGGCGGATCGCTCAAAGTCAGGAGTTCGAAACCAGCCTGAGCAAGAGCGAGACCCGCCTCTACTAAAAATAGAAAGAAATTAATTGATCAAATAAAAATATATAGAAAATATAGACGGGCATGGTGGCGCATGCCTGTAGTCCCAGCTACTTGGGAGGCTGAGGCAGGAGGATCGCTTGACCCAAGAGTTTGAGGTTGCTGTGAGCTAGGCTGATGCCACGGCACTCTAGTCCGGGCAACAGAGTGAGACTCTGACTCAAAAAAAACAAAAAGTGATAATGGAAAAGTGGATGAATAAAACTGAGAGTCTTCCATCCTGAAGACATTCTGAAACTTTTTTTTTTTGCCCCATTTCTTCTCCAAAATTTTTTGTTAGCAATTCAGGTTCAATACAGAGTTCTCAGGAATTGCATTCACATAAAGAAGGTATCTAGGTGTATTTTCTCTTTGGTGATCGTACATATTTTTTCTACTCCTAAACTAGTTAGCCTCGCTTTTAAAAAAGCTATTATTGAGATATACATAATAAAATTATAATAAGTATACAGCTCATTGAAATTTCAGAAATTGAACCCACAAGTGCAAGTCACCCTCGAATCATGCCTTGTTGCTTCATTCTATTGGTTAACTATCCCCAACCTTTGGCAACTGCTATTTTGAATCCTAATAGGTAGCTTACTTTGGTCTGTTTTTACATATTATAAATGTGGGATCGTACAGCATGCACTCTTGTGTGTGTGGCTTCCTTGCTCTCAACTTTCGAGATTCATCCATTGTTGTTCTGTAGGGGTAGACTGTTCATTCTCACTGTGGGTATTTCACCATGTGAACGTACCACCACGAATTACGCTTCTTTTGATGGGCATTTGAGTGGTTTCCAAGCTTGAGCTGTTACAAAGTGTTGCTGCGAACGAACATTCTAGAACTTCCTCTGGTGGATAGACGCGTTTATTTCTGGAGGCCATTTTGCGTAAAAGTGAAATGTCTGAGTCAAAATATACTCAGGCATATATATATATATATATATATATATATATATATATGTATATATATATATATATATTCAACCTTAGCAGGGACAATCAGCTTTCCAAAGCACATGTACTCATGTGAATCCTACTGTCAGTACATGAGGGTTCCAGTTGCTCCATATTCTCACCATCACTTGTAGCCATTCCAAGTGGATTAATCCTATCTTTTTAAGCATAAGTTAGTGCTACATTTTTCCCCATCCAATAAGGTACACGAAGCCCATCAACAAATTGGCCTATTTTCCTCTGAAACTCATCTGCAGCAGAAGATTCTTAAATAAAGTATCTGGGAAAAGAAAAAATGTAGAAGTTGAGATATCGGGCCTTTCGTTGTGACCCAGCCACCAATGAGCTGCTACCTTGTCACCTCAAATGCACCATTTATGTCATTAGACCTGAGATTTTTCACCTGTGAAATGAAGGTATAGGATCCAACTAGTATATTTTCCTTCTCTGAGGATCTTCCCAAAGATGCTAAAATTCATTTCTTTTCTTCTATCCCTGGAAGGCTGAATCTGCTAGAATAAAGCATGCACAGGAAAAAATAAACAGCATGGGGTTGTGAGATATTTGACACAATTAGTTTGGTGGCTGTTTTCAGATGGACTCTGGTAGTACCAAGGCCTTTCCATGAAATAGCAGAATTTACAAATTTGATGAAACAAATTCTGCTTCAGACATTTTGTTTTAAGAATAAGTCAGGCTAAATCCAGGTTTTCTTTGTTTGTTTTGAAGTCTTAAAGTTATCCTAATATCACAACCTCTTTAAAGAATATATATACCAAAATGAATTCAAGTTTTCAGTACTTATTTAAAGTAAATGCTATTCTCTATATATGAAATCTTGACATTTATTATTAGCTGTGAATCACATTAAGAGATGAGCAACCAGGTGCAGTGGCTCACGCCTGTGATCCCAGCACTCTGGGAGGCCGAGGTGGGAGGATTGCTCAAGGTCAGGAGTTCAAAACCAGCCTGAGCAAGAGCGAGACCCCGTCTCTACTATAAATAGAAAGAAATTAATTGGCCAACTAATATATATAGAAAAAATTAGCCGGGCATGGTGGCGCATGCCTGTAGTCTCAGCTACTTGGGAGGCTGAGGCAAGAGGATCGCTTGAGCCCAGGAGTTAGAGGCTGCTGTGAGCGAGGCTAATGCCACGGCACTCACTCTAGCCTGGGCAACAGAGTGAGACTCTGTCTCAAAAAAAAAAAAAAAAAAAAAGAACATACACTCTTTTTTTAATAAAAATTAAAATAAAATAATAGAAAGCAGAGATATCTAACACATATTATCGTGTGATGAGTAGGATTCAATAACTTTGAGTTGAGTTCTTAGAAGTGAGAATAAAATATAAAATAAAATAATAAAAAATAAAACAAAACAGAAAGCAGAGGTATCTAACACACACTATGGTGTGATGAGTAGGATTCAATAACTTTGAGTTGAGTTCTTAGAAGTGACAGGTGCAAATGGCACCAGCGGGGAGGCAGAACTGTCGCCTGCGGGCTGTGAGCTAGCTGAGGAATACAAAGTTGTTCCAAACAACAAACTTCCAACAAACGGTTCACGCCTCCAGCCAACTCTTGAGCTGTTTGTTCTTCCAGCTAAACCCATTTTTCTCGCTACTCACATTTTCACCAGGAGGCTTCGAACGAAGAAGGAAACAACGAAAACTCAGATGAGAACGAGGAGGAAGAGTCTGAGGCCGACAACACCACGCTTTCCGCTGTGACCCCCGACTATGGGGACGTCACCCCAGGAACAGGGTTCGCTGCGATCCAGCTGCTCAAGAAGGTAATGATGAGATTATTCCTCCAAAACGGAGCTATGGCCATGCCCACTCTATGGCAGGTCGAATTTGTTTTCCCTTCTTTACTGAAGTCTAAGGTTATCCCAACGCTGTATTTATATATTTATGATGTCTCTTCATTCACTCATTGAAAAAATGAGAGTAAATACAATTTCACTATCTACAAATAAGAAGAGGCTCTTGGCTGGGCACGATGGCTCAAGCCTGTAATCCTAGCACTCTGGGAGGCCAAGGCGGGAGGATCGCTCAAGGTCAGGAGTTCGAAACCAGCCTGAGCAAGAGCGAGACCCCGTCTCTACTATAAAAAATAGAAAGAAATTAATTGGCCAACTAACATATATATATAAAAATTAGCCGGGCATGGTGGCGCATGCCTGTAGTCCCAGCTACTCGGGAGGCTGAGGCAGGAGGATCGCTTGAGCCCAGGAGTTGGAGGTTGCTGTGAGCTAGGCTGACGCCACGGCACTCACTCTAGCCTGGGCGACAAAGCGAGACTCTGTCTCAAAAAAAAAAAAAAAAAAAAAGAAGAGGCTCTTCTCATGTTATTGCACTGACTTTTTACAAATGACTCAGGGGTCCTCGAAATTTTTTTATTTTTATTATTTATTTATTTATTTATTTTGAGACAGAGTCTTGCTTTATTGAAAAATAAAATAAAATAGAAAGCAGAGATATCTAACGCACACGATCATGTGATGAGTAGGATTAAATAAATAACTTTGAGTTGAGTTGCCCAGGCTAGAGTGAGTGCCGTGGTGTCAGCCTCGCTCACAGCAACCTCAAACTCCTGGCCTCAAGCGATCCTCCTGCCTCAGCCTCCCGAGTAGCTGGGACTACAGACATGCACCACCATGCCCGGCTAATTTGTTCTATATATATTAGTTGGCGAATTAATTTCTTTGTATTTATAGTAGAGACGGGGTCTCGCTCTTGCTCAGGCTGGTTTTGAACTCCTGACCTCGAGCAATCCTCCCGCCTCGGCCTCCCAGAGTGCTAGGATTACAGGTGTGAGCCACCTCCCCCGGCCAGTCCTCAAACTTTAAACAGGGGGCCAGCTCACTGTCCCTCAGACCGTTGGAGAGTGCGCACTGCGGACCCGGGACGAGTCGGCTGCTAAGCAGGACAGGCAGCGGTGGCAAAAACACCTGGTGGGCCGCATGTGGCCCGCGGGCCGTAGTTTGAGGACCCCTGTTTGACACTATAACAGAAGACTAAGGTCATCTAGGAGTAGACAAAAGGTCTGAAGAGATACCACTGCATTCTAGGGAAGAACAGGACAGATTAAGGGAGTAGCAAAAAGCTGTAGTAAGGGGCCTGGCGCGGTGGCTCACGCCTGTAATCCCGGCACTCTGGGAGGCCGAGGAGGGAGGATCGTTTGAGCTCAGGAGTTCGAGACCAGCCTGAGCAAGAGCGAGATCCCGTCTCTACTAAAAAAAAAAAAATAGAAATTAGCTAAACAACTAAAAATATATAGAAAAAATTAGCCGGGCGTGGTGGCGCATGCCTCTAGTCCCAACTATTCGGGAGGCTGAGGCAGGAGGATCGCTTGAGGCCAGGAGTTGGAGGTTGCTGTGAGCGAGGCTGACACCACGCCACTCACTCTAGCCTGGGCGACAGAGTGAGACTCTGTCTCAAAAAAAAAAAATAAATAAATAAAGCTATAGGAAGAATCTGCCCCCCAAAAGGCTGATGGAGCACATGCACATTTTACCCCCATAGAACCCCATGACAAAGGTTCTTAACTCTGAAGGTTCAAAGCTGTCACCAAACCTTCTGTAAGTTAAATTGACTTTGAGTTAAATTGACTTCGGTTCAAAACGACACCTAGGCCGGGCGCGGTGGCTCATGCCTGTAGTCCTAGCACTCTGGGAGGCCAAGGCGGGAGGATCGCTCAAGGTCAGGAGTTCAAAACCAGCCTGAGCAAGAGCGAGACCCTGTCTCTACTATAAATAGAAAGAAATTAATTGGCCAATTAATATATATAGAAAAAAATTAGCCGGGCATGGTGGCGCACGCCTGTAGTCCCAGCTACTCGGGAGGAGGCTGAGGCAAGAGGATTGCTTGAGGCCAGGAGTTGGAGGTTGCTGTGAGCGAGGCTGACGCCACGGCACTCACTGTAGCCTGGGCGACAAAGTAAGACTCTGTGTCAAAAAACAAAACAAAACAAAAAAACCCAAAACAACAAAAAAACAAAAACAAACAAAAAAACCACAACAACACCCAGAGCCAGGCTGGGTGTCGGACAAAGCGACGACTTCAAGTTTTACATTTTTTTTTTCACACCTAGATCTGTGTTCTTTGCAACTTTTCCGTGCAGGCTGGGGCTGTGAGAAGCAAAGCCACCAAACAGGAGGAAAGCGACGAAGAAGAGGAGGAGGAGGAGGAGGAGGAGGAGGAAGGAAAGGAGGAAGACGAGGCAGAGGTGGACGAAAACGAGCAAGGCGTCAACGGCACCAGCTCCAACAGCACCGAGACGGAAAACGGCGACAGTGGTGACGGCGGGGAAGGGAGTGTCACCGGGGCCGCCACCTCCCCAAGCTGGGGCTTCCGGGCCACCACCACCTCCCCGCCGCCCGAGGTCTATGCCACCACCTCCCCGCCGCCCGGGAGAGCCACCAGCCCTGCCTACGGCGGCGACTACGAGCAGACGGCCACCAGCGAGTTTGACGACGGCTACGAGGTCTACGACAGCGAGAACGGGGACCCTCGCGGGGACACTTACCGAGCCTACGAGGACGAGTACGGCTACTACAAAGGGCGAGGCTACGACGGCTATGAGGGTCAGGATTACTACTACCACCAGTGAGGCCCGCCCCGGGGGACCAAGGCGTCCCTGCCGGCCTAGGCACCTTGGCCACCGTCTGCCAAGCTCAACTCAGGAAGGGGCAGTGTGACAAGCGAGCCCCTCGCCGTGTCCACAGGGTGCTGCCACCCGTGTGGCTCCCCGGTGACCCTCGGCAGTCGCTTCTGCAGAGGCCGTGGGCTTCCTGTCGCTTTCCCCTGGGGTGTTCTGGAAGGTTCCTTCGTTGTGCTGATGTCCTTGATCCAGTTAGGCACGCCCATCCCTGGGATGGGATTCTAGAAACTTGTTTCCAGGTTGAGCTCTAGAAATAGTAGTTTTTAACGTTTGCACTATTGCTAACTGCAAAAAAAAAAAAAAAAAAACCCAAAAAAACAAAAAAACAACCATACTCTTTGCGCAAGAACTGCTTCTAAGAAGAAATTCGTTGACATGAAATGACACTGTATACAATAAATGTGTAGTTTCTTAATCGCCCTACCTACCCAACACTGTATATTAGACTTAATGATCACCCTCGTGTATTTTTTTTTTTATGTGAGCCCTATGTATATTCTATCTACGAGTTTTATCAGAAATAAAAATGCAATCCTTCAAACATGTCACAACGAAGGGAGAGGTCCCCAGTGGAAAAAGGTGAGACAAATGGGAGACGATTGGGCTTAAAGAGAAAAAGCTGATTTCCACTATGGTTAAAAACTCAGAGGAGCTGTAACATTTTCTCGTGGCTGAATCAACACAGCCATCTATACATTATGGCTTTTATTAGAGTTGCCAGGTGTAACAAATGTAAATATAGAATGCCTATTAAATTTGAATTTCAGATAAACAATGAATAATTTTTTAGTATGGGTATGCCCCATGCAATTTTTAGCTTCCATGAAATATTTGGGACATATTTATACTAAATAAATGATTCACTATTTATCTGATATTCAGCTTTAAATGGATGTCCTGTGTCTTATCTGGAAACCCCACTCCTACTTGATTTGATTTTAGGTGGGGCAGGAGGCAGAATGGGGTAGAAAACCTACACGCAAATATACACACACACAAAGGAGGGTTGATACCCAAAGTCTTTTTTTTTTTGTCCTTTTTATTCTTATTTTTTTTATTTCAGAATATTACAGGGGTACAAATGTTTAGGTTACATGAATTGCCTTTGCCCCACCCAAGTCAGAGCTTCAAGCGGATACACAAACTCTTAACAACCATTTACACCTTTAATGTAAACCTGAAAGTCATTTTATTTTATTTATTTATTTATTTGTTTATTTATTTATTTATTTATTTATTTATTTATTTATTTAGACAGAGTCTCACTCTGTTGCCTGGGCTAGAGTGCCGTGGCATCGGCCTCGCTCACAGCAACCTCCAACTCCTGGGCTCAAGCGATCCTCCTGCCTCAGCCTCCCAAGTAGCTGGGACTACAGGCATGCGCCACCGTGCCCGGCTAATTTTTTCTATATATTTTTTAGTTGTCCAATTAATTTCTTTCTATTTATAGTAGAGACGGGGTCTTGCTCTTGCTCAGGTTGGTTTCCAACTCCTGACCTTGAGCGATCCTCCAGCCTCGGCCTCTGAAAGTCATTTTAAATGGGAATCATAAAGGAAAGTAGAGAGTGGGAAGAGTAAAAATCCGTTCACATTTTTCTTTATTCATTGACGAGATGCACAGAACGTCCACTCCAGAATTGGACCACGTTTAGACACTGAGCATGTGAGAATGAAGAACCCTGTCCTCAGCATGCGTTTAGTCTGATGCACCATGACACTCATTGTCCCCAAATTTTCATATTTGAAAAACATCAAGGCTGTAGACAAGCTGGAAGATTAGTACATTAGTCCACCCTTATCGTTCCTTTCACCTAGATTCACCAGTGGTTACTGGTCTGCCATTTTTAGGTCATCTTTCTATTTCTGTGTCCGTCTCCTTGTGAATACTAATACATGCTTTTTTGCCAAAGCACGGAAGAGGAGGTTGCTGACACTATGACATCATGATGCTTCGCCCTTTAGCACAAGAACGAGAAAATTCCCCTACATAGCCATAATACTGTTACCATTCTCAAAAAACTCTAAATAGATACAATAATATTTTCAAATATACAATCCCATTTAAATAAATAAATAAAAAGAAAACAAATATACAGGCCTTATTCAAATTTTCCCAATTATCCCAATAGTGTCATTTACTATTAACTCACTTAATCCTCGAAAAACTCTATCAGGTAGGTATGATTAACATTCTCAAATTTAGGCCGGGCGCGGTGGCTCACACCTGTCATCCTAGCACTCTGGGAGGCCGAGGCGGGAGGATTGCTCGAGGTCAGGAGTTCCAAACCAGCCTGAGCAAGAGCGAGACCCCGTCTCTACTATAAATAGAAAGAAATTAATTGGCCAACTAATATATATAGAAAAAATTAGCTGGGCGTGGTGGCACATGCCTGTAGTCCCAGCCACTTGGGAGGCTGAGGCAGAAGGATTGCTTGAGCCCAGGAGTTGGAGGTTGCTGTGAGCTAGGCTGATGCCACGGCACTCACTCTAGCCTGGGCAACAAAGTGAGACTCGGTTTCAAAACAAAACAAAACAAAACATTCTCAACTTTATTGATGGAGGGATTGGGGTGCCCAGATATCAAAGCACTAGAGCTGGGGCTAGAACAAAGGCAGACTGGCTTTAGGAAATGGAATCTTTACCATTATGCAACATTCATTCATGTAGATTCATCAGGAATGGATGGGCAGGATATTGCTAAGGATGAAAACATTGCTGAGCTTTGTCCTATATCACAATTCCCTTAGAATGAGCTGCATTTTATGACTTGAACCCTAAAGAATATTTTCAAATCCAGGATCTTCCCTTTTTTTCTTTTTTTGAGACAGAGTCTCACTCTGTTGCCCAGGATAGAGTTCTATGGCATCAGCCTCGCTCACAGCAACCTCAAACCCCTGGGCTCAAAGGATCCTCCTGCCTCGGCCTCCCAAGTAGCTGGGACTACAGGTGAACTCCACCATGCCTGGCTCATTTTTTTTTTTTTTTCTATTTTTAGTAGAGACGGGGTCTCACTCTTGCTCAGGCTAGTCTCAAACTCCTGAGCTCAAGCGATCCTCCCACCTTGGCCTCCCAGAGTGCTAGGATGACAGGTGTGAGCTACCATGCCTGGCTCAGGATCTTCTCATATTTTGTGTATATCTTGCTACACAGGCAGCCTGGCATCGTGCAAAGCACATAAGCTCTGAAGCTACACGGGCTTGACTAACGGTGTTATGGAGAGCAAACCAATTGACTTCCCTTGCAAAATAAAACCTGCGGTCTATATAGTTTGAATTTACATCTTTTGAATGCCTTTTAAGAGATTTTTGAAATAAGATTACGACGAGGACATGGATGAAATTTTCATGCGCTGTTTTTGTCAGTGTCGTTTTGTGGAAATGAAATTAAAATCCTGAATGACACTTGTTATTAACCCTAATGTGGCCACCTGGCCTGCTGATGGCAGCACCATCTGGCTTCTACAGAAAAAGGACCCTAAGGCCTCATAATTCTGCAAGGGTGTCCCATACAAAGAGAAAGGTGGGGTAGCTAGACATCATAATCATGTAGGAGGAGGCCCGGACAGAGAAACCAAATAGATCAGCTAGTGCCTGCCAATTACCAACACCCAGAACTGTCTTTTTCTAGAATGAGATGGAGACTGTGAGTTTTAGCTTTAAAGAAAAACTCACCCCATTTTCCTTCCCAGAGCCCCACACCCCACAGAGCCTATCCTCCCTGTGTTGAAATGGATTTCCTTCTTGACAGTAGAATTTTCACTCATTACTCAGTCCTTAGTCTCAGGGTCATTTTGGCTGATGTCCTATTTCAGGCTGTTAAGCTAGTGGGAAGCCCAGTCACCTGACTTATCATGCTTGCTGTATAGCTCAGCTAGTTGTGAGCGATTTGTTTTTAGCCCAATTATTTCAAGTCCCGAGTTTCCATTTGGGGAGCCCGGCCCGTTCTGCTGGAGAGAGGTCATGTGGGAAAGCTCCCACGTGACCTCCCACCACTGAATGTGCTTGCTACCCAGTCCAGTTTTTGAATGATTCCTGCACCCACCCGCTTCTGATGGGTGTCATGTGACAGATCCCAAGTGAGAACCATGAAACTGAGCCAAGTCAACCCAGAGAACCTTGAGAGGAAATAATAAATTAGTATTTCAAACTACTTGTAAAGTTTTCCAGCGGCGAAAGAAATAGAGAGAGAGTGGGGCCAAACAACGTGGCTTTATTGAGCACTCCCGGGCGAGGTTCGAGGGTCCCAAGAGAGGGGGCCTGAGAAGTCAAGTCTGTTTGGACGCGGTTAGGGCTTTTATACTGTTTGAGGTGGACCAGGGACTTTTGGAAGGAAGAGCTGGGGATTTTCCACTGTGACCTTCTGCAGTTATTGAGAAATAGGAGGGGCTTGCGGTATTTGCGGAATCCAGGAACCGAAGACTTTCTTAACTGGATGGACATCCAGGTGTGGTTGTTTTCAGCGGGGACTGACAGTTGTCCTTGGCGGGTCTGGTCTCGTGAGCCTTTTCTTTTTGATCTAGGGAGGGGCTTAGGGGCCCTGCCACCAGCCTTACACTACTACGTTTTGAAATGGTGAATTACATGGCAATAGATATTGGAACAGGAACTAACAAGCACAGAGAAAAATCGGGGTTTGGGAGAATGAAGAAAGTCATGCAAGAAGAGCTAAAATAAAATGATAATGCAATACCGATAAACACGAAGTTAAGAATTAAAAACTGACAAGACTGAATGTGACCTAATTTGGTAAAAAAATATATATTTTTAATACATGTCCAATACGATGAATAACTAGCTGGTAAATGCTCGTGTCTCCTAAGGAAGAGATTCTCGATCCTGAGAAACAAAACGGCAACCTGTGGAAAAGACTATTTTGAGAATGAGAGATACTTTCTTCTTGAGGTGACACAACTGAGTTTCACAGTCACTTCCAGCAATGTCACCAAGCCCCGAAGGAAAGGACTCGTATCATTATAATTATATTTTAACTACATCCTCTGAGTTGTATTTTAAGGCGTAATAAGACATCTTTCTAATGTAAAAATAAAAGCAAATTATATTGACATGTCTTCCCTTGCTGGTAATAGCTGAATGGGTAAACAAGTAGCCCAGAGAAATGAGCACAGCGAGCTCCATGCCATTTCTGTATCTGGCTGAAATTGTTTACGGACTTCTGTTGAAATTCCCAAACACTGAGAGAGAAAAAATAATAAGAAGAACTCAAAATAAAAAATAATTTTGGGAAAATGGGAAAGTTGGTTGTAAAGGGAGAAAAAAGTGGCCTTTCTCCAGCTTGGGGCAAATACCTCATGGTGAGGAATGAATATCCTCATGAATGAATATATTTAAAACCAAAACATTTTCTTCTGCTGGAAACAGGGCAAGACTGCCAGCATGTTCTATTTTGGAGATCAATGGGAAATAAATACTTCTGTAAAATTCCTGAAGCCTTGACCAATCTAAGCATTTGTATGATAAAGAGGAGATCATCTCACAAGGGCCTTTTTGTTCTAGTCACAACACTTTTCGAGATTTTTCCTCTCTGATGCTGGAGGAGAAATACTATTTGTATGTTGTGTATGCAAAGGAGAAAATAGAGAGTAATTTCAGTTAGTTAGAACATATGGAAAAAATACACAGTATAAGTTCACCTCTAAAACAACAGCAGAGAAATGTGTTATCTTGATAGTGTTAGAATAAGTTAAGGACCAAGATCACAGAGGGGAAAAAAGATTCCCTACCATACTAAGTTTTAAAACGTGTATCAAAGCAATAGAAGAGAAAATATAAAACGAAAAACTTGCATGCCTGGATGAGGGAGCAATAGCTGAAACTGAAAGTAGAGGTTCAGTAGGGCTTGGCCAACATTTTATATGGCTGTTTTTGAAGGATTCCTGCACTCAACCCCTCAAGGAAGGGGTGGGAAATGAAAAAGCTACCACAAGATGAAACATGCTTCATGGACAACTTTCATCCATCATCTCTTGGAGGAGAAAAGTCTACGCGTCAGCCCAGCCCAGCAAAGCAAGGCAGGTGCATCATGGGTGGGTGTGTCTATTCTTGTGAACTTTGAACCAGGAACCGGAAGAAAGTTCAACTGTCCATTTCCTGCCTTTCTCTATTGCTTCCTAGTTTTGTTTTATTTTGTTTTGTTTTCCAGTTAAATAGCGCTGGTGTGCGAATACATAGTCTTTCCTTTTGCAGAACCCTGGTTTTAACTTTGGTTATTGTTTCTCAAGAAATGCTATGGCAAAAGTCTTTATTACACAAAAACATTTGGCAAACTTATGTTGAGTTTTTGAAGTTCAAGCTCAACACAGAGGGACAAGTTTCCTCAAGAAGGTAGAAGTAGACCAGGTGAGGTGGCTCACGCCTATAATCCCAGCACTCTGGGAGGCCGAGGCGGGAGGATCGCTCGAGATCAGGAGTTCAAGACCAGCCTGAGCAAGAGCGAGACCCTGTCTCTACTAAAAATAGAAAAAATTAGCCGGGCATGGTGGTGCATGCCTGTGGTTCCAGCTACTCGGGAGGCTGAGGCAGGAGGATCGCCTGAGCCCAAGAGTTTGAGGTTGCTGTGAGCTAGGCTGATGTCACGGCACTGTAGCCCAAGCGACACAGTGAGACCCTGTCTCAAAAAAAAAAAAAAAAAAAGAAATGTTATGGCAAAAGTCTTTATTACACAAAAGCATTTAGGAAACTTACGTTGAATTTTTGAAGTTCAAGCTCAACACAGAGGGGTAAGTTTCCTCAAGAAGGTAGAAGCAAAATCTCTACTTTATATTGTAACTTTTGCAATGATCACTCTTCTAACGTTTTCCCCCAGAATTTCTTCTCTGCAAACTTCTAGCTAGAATAGGCTCTCACTTTTTTTTTTTTTTTTTTTGCTTTTGTCAATTGTAGGTTCTAAATTTAAAACTCAAGTTGAATTTTTTTTATGTAGCTTTGAATTCATTTTAGCTTTTGGAGCATGTATATTTAGCTACTGCCAGTTCACTCTTTGGTAGAACTAGAGTTAGCTTTTTCTTTTTATTTTTTTAAGTCAGTTTTTTGCCTCTTAAAATTCTATGAATTTTCTCTAGAACACGCATTTTTCTAGATCAGAATTAGATATGTTCCCATCACTTAAAGGAGAGAGAAATTTTTTTCATGCACACTAAAATTCTTTTGAAAGAAAGAAAAAAAAGGAAAAGCACATTTGAGAATTATCTGGGCCAGGCGCAGTGGCTCACGCCTGTCATCCTAGCACTCTGGGAAGCCACAACTGGCGGATTGGTCGAGGTCAGGAGTTCAAAACCAGCCTGAGCAAGAACAAGACCCCATCTCTACTATAAAGAGAAAGAAATTAATTGGTCAACTAATATATATAGAAAAAAATATTCACCAGGCATGGTGGCGCATGCCTGTAGTCCCAGCTACTCGGGAGGCTGAGGCAGGAGGATCGCTTGAGCCCAGGAGTTTGAGGTTGCTGTGAGCGAGGCTGATGCCACGGCACTCACTCTAGTCGGGGCAACAAAGCGAGACTTTGTCTCAAAAAACTAAATAAATAAAAGAGAAATATCTGACACTATTCATAAAATTATAGCAATGAATAAAAACCAGTGAACATTGTCTAAGGCTGTATCATAGACAACTGACAATCAGATGCCTACTCTTTTATCTGGATAATTCAAACTATAAAGTTAATGTTACAGAACAGCGTAATAGTTTAAAACACTGCATAACTTACAAATTGTTATAGAAATGTCTGAATCGTCCATTGCTTTCATAGAATATCCAAAGTTGAAAATGAGCATTTTTTTTGTAGTTTTCACATCTGTCTACTGTTTAGAAAACTTTGTATTTTTCTTCAATCTCATAGTTGACCGAACACTCTTGTTTATTGCCTTTCTTTCCTTGGCTTTCATTTCCTTGTTGGCCTCTTGCCATGTCACCCAAATCCTTCACACTTTGCTGAAATTTTGGTCGTGAATATTTACGATGTCCAGAGAAATCGACCATGACGTTGTCTTAAACTTTAACTCTACTATTTCTTTCCAGGTTCCATTGCTTTGGCTGCTGCATTAAATAAATCAGAGAAGAAGACACGGTAGGAAAATCAACAGAGAACAGAAAACAGATACAGAAGGATGTATCCTTCATCTAAATACCAGATCATTTATTAACGATGGGAAGAATTGGTGAGATGGGTCTACTGATCACTTAATTAGGCACTGGGCCAAGTGCCTTGTAGAATTTGTCGATTTAATATTTATGCAGACCTTATGAGACTTAGTGCAGTGGTTTCAAAACCTCACTTTGGAGTCAGATTGTCTAATTGCAAATTCTTAGTTTTCTACATGCTGGGTGTGTGACTCTAAGCAAGTCACCTAAATCTTATCGCTAAAATCAGGATGGCAAGAATAGTACCTCCATCGTAGATTTGTCGTGAGGATTAAATGAGTCAATGCACCACACTTAGAATAACACTTGGATCGTAGTCGTTCCTAAATAAAAGTGTAGCTTATTAATGTGCTTCCCATTCTTAGAGAAACTGAGGCACGGAGACATTCAATGTAGTCGTTGAAACAACTTACCACGGCAAACAAGCAATAGCGTCAGGATTTGAACTCGGGTCTGTTTGACTTCGAAGCTACCAGAGTGAAATGTCTCCTTTGTGGAGCGACAACATTCAAATATTCTAACATCATGGTTGAATGCTGTCGATCAACACTGGCCCAGTCCCAAAACTCAAACCCTCACTCTCTAAGAGTTTTCAAACCCATCTCCAATTGCTCCGCAGAAGATAAACAGAATTTAGACAAGGCAAAAAGTAGCATTTGGCCTGAACTCCAAAAGGCACCATTTTCTCAGCCAAAACTGTCCAAAGGCTGGGTTTTTTTTGATTTGTTTTATTTTGGTTTTTGTCTATTTGGGAAGTTGGGGAAAATTGGGAATTTATACTCAAATCTCATTATATATCATTTATAGTCTGTTAAAATTGCGTAGAACTATAGGTAATTCTTATCACGCAGTATAGGTTAAAGAAATCTTACGTAATCATTTATTGATGCTTTTACAGATAGCTCTAATGTATAGAACTATAACGGTATGATAGCATTTTTGGATGGGACGGAAACTTTCAAACCATGACAATAATGATTTTGGCCTCCAGTTTGGCCAAAACAAGGGAGCGGGCAGTCACCCTAGAAAGGCTTATTCCAGGGTGTACGATACTAATTCAGTGGCCTAAATTGACCGTTTCATCAAATTCATGTCCAACTCACAATATTTCCCTTAAAACTATCTTCTGCATTTTCCCCCGGGGTCAATAGAAAAAGCAACTTTATTCTTCCAGCTCCTCAGGGCAAAAAACTTGGTACCATCTTGAGTCTTGATTTTTTTTTTTTTTTTTTGTCACAACTAACATCCAGCACATTGGCAAACCCTACTGGCTTTTCTTTCCAGATGCACTCAGAATATGACCACCTCTTGTCACCCTTTCTGCCACCAGTCTGGCCCAAGCCCCTCCAAGCGTCCTCAGGGTAACATCAGAAGCCCTGCGATGGCTTTTAGACCTGACATAATCCACCATCTAATGCCGTTCTCACCTCGCTTGCCGCTGTGCTACTTGCTCAGCACTCCAGCCAACTTGGCCTCTTCTCTGTTTCTAGAAGCATCCAGCAGGCTCTCGTTTCTGGGGCTCTGCTCTTCCTGTTCCTTCTGCCTGGGACGTTCCTGCCACAGGTAGTCAGGTGGCTACGGGCCCGTCTCAGTCTGTTCACGCAGGAGAACAGGATGCAGCGGACTGGGTAATCTGTAAAGAGCAGAAATGTTATTTCTCACGGTTCTGGAGGCTGGGAAGTCCTAGAGCAACGCGCCGGCAAGTTCAACGGTGGCGTCTGGTGAGAGCTGGCTGTCTCTGCTTCCAAGGTGTGGCCTTGTCACCATGTCCTCCAGGGGCACGAATGCTGTGTCCTCACATGGCGGAAAAGCAGAGAGCAAAAAGGTCCCCCTACCCCAGGCGTCCTCAAACTACGGCCCACAGGGCCACTTGCGGGTGTTTTTGCCCGTCTTTTTTTTTTTACTTCAAAATAAGATTTGTGCAGTGTGCATAGGAATTTGTTCATAGCTTTTTTTTAAAACTACAGTCCGGCCCTCCAACGGCCTGAGGGACAGTGAACTGGCCCCCTGTTTAGAAAGTTTGAGTACCCCTGCTCTAGCCCTTTTATAAGATCACTAATCCCATGGATGAGGGCTCTTCCCTGGTGGCTTAATCACTTCCCAAAGGCTCCATCTCTTAGTACAATCACGTTGGGGTTTAATTTCCAACATGGGAATTTGGGAGGGATGCAGGCATTCAAAGCATTGCAAGGTCTTTTCTCAAAAGTCGATTTCTCCCAGCCAAGTACTAACCAGGCCCAACCTTGCTTCGCTTCCAGACTAGATCAAGTGCATTCAGGGTGGTATGGCTATAAACTCAAAAGTCCATTTCTCGAAGAGACCGTCCCTCTACCTAAAATTTCAACCCAGTGTCCCTACCTCCATGAGTGTTATTCCCTGTCACTACAGTACTGTTTTCCCTCAGTCTTAGCCTATATCACTGTCTAGTCTCCCCTATTGGGTTCCAGACTCCATGAAGTTAGGGATTTTTTTTTCTGTCCACTTTTCTCACTGCTGTTTCTCCAATGCCCTTCGCATAGTAGGCACTAAAAACATTTCTGTTCAATAATCGCTGAACTGCATTCAGGCAAAATTGAGATTATCAACGTCCTCCATAAAAAGCTAGCAAAACTATCTTCCACTTACCAACTTGCTAGGTATCCAGTCAGTCCTAATTAACAGTTCCGAGATCAATTCTAATTACCTGACAACATGATGTCCAAACTGAGGTATTTATATCCTTTGTTTATCCCACTTTCTGGAACATTTGATAGCAGCTTTCCACCACAAAAACATTTTTAGATTAAAATTACTTTGCCCCCTGTGGTTATCTGTGGGCATTTGTGACAAATTGTTTGCTAGGACCCAGTGAGCCAGTGCTGATTGGCCACTGGCCACTCGGACCAACTTTAAATTTCAGGAAAAATGCCCAGAGATAGCTAATCCTGCAAAAGAAGCCAGGCATTCGGAAGGTGCAAGATACCAGGTAATTCGATTCTCTTGATATTCTTGATAGCAAATGGCTTTATATCACAATTGCTTGCATTGTCATGATGCTTGCTACCCGGGTAAGTTATAGCTTTTGAAAATAAATGCAATAAAGGCAAATCGAAATTGTTTTCAACTGAGCACAACTGTGTAATATTTAGTGCTTTGTTTTTATAAAAGAGGAAGTATTACCAAGCTCTAGAAATCATCAGCTAATATTGATGGTTTGGTAGCAAACTTCTTCTTCAACTACTAGCATTATCAAGACCTACAGTAACTCAAAGACTCTAATATTTCTCTATCTCGTCATTTACAAACCAGAATCAAGAGAATCTGATCATATTCACAGTGGCAAACCTCATCTGTGCTGATATTTCTACTGGTCAGCATTGAGTCATTTCATAAGTCACTTATGTTGTCCTTATGTAGAAAATGCTAGAAGGCTAAATTATAGTTAGAATTAAGATCCTTAAAATTGTATTGCTTTAGAAGAGAATAGCCTAGGATTTTAGAATATATTTAACAGTTATATGTATTTCTCCAAATAAAAGATTTTACCTTGAAATGTTTAAAGATTGCAAGAATGTTTAGGTAATTTTTCCCATTAAGTGTTTTTCCCTCAAGTAATTTCAAAGAGTGGTATGATGTTGTTTTTATATTGGTTGCTATCTGTCTCTGGGGAAGTTAGTAAAATATTTAATGTTCATCAGAACCAATAGATTGGTAGTCCAAAGCTTATGTTGATTCTTTGTTTTTTTTTTAATCTAATGGCTACTTGACTTAAGTGAGCTCACTAGACCCTGTTAGTATATATTTTTTTGCTTTTTTTTAATTTATTAATTTATTTTCTCTTTTCTTTCTTTCTTTTTTTTTTTTTAGAAGCACACAGATGGTCACTCATCTGTTAGTATATTTACCCAAGCATAAACATGGGCCTTTATTCATAAGTAAATGTTGGTGTTTTAAATGCCATTTTGTGGAGCCCAATATAAAATATGATTTGCTTTTAAGCCACTACATGTAGATTATTCTGTAATATAAAGGAATAGAAAGCTATTTAAGGGGGCACAAAGTCTTGATTAAGGTCGCTGGCTCGGTAGGTACTTTGCCTGGACACTAATTCTAGTTCTGCCCCTTGATAGCTGGGAATTTTGGAGCAAGTTATTCGAACTTTCTGTGTCTATTTCCTAATCTGCAAAACAGGCACCTAACTCATAGGGGTGTTGAGAAGCTAAATTAATTGAGCACATGTAAAATTCTTAAAACAGTGCTCGGCTCATTTTGGTATTCAGTAAATGTTACTATTAATATAAGGATTTCGTACATTGTTTCACCCTCTAGCTTGTGACTGGCTACTAATTCAGACACATTGCTAGTGAGTGTGAGGATATATTTTGGGGACAGCAGTCTGGAGGCAGATAGGATTCCATTCCCCACAGTGGAATCAGCTTCCTGGACAGACTGAGAGTCTGTTAGGCTCTGCTACATTAACTGGATGTCATTTTGAATTATACCAATAATTAACTCAAAGGATCTCTTTCTAAAGGAGGAGAAAATTAGGGCTTAAAACAGAGCACATCAGTGTGTCTATAAAACCGATTTCGATCCACTGCCTTTATGGTTTTAATGTTGAATAATTTTCATTCTCACATCGGAATAACTAGACATATGAAAGAAAGCTCTTAGATTAAAATATGCACACTTCTTCCCAGGTGTGATTTGTGCTAAAATAAAATTAAATAAATAAAATAAAATAAAAATATATGCACACTTGGATGTAAATAAATTACACATAGTTTATATATATACATATATAAACTATGTGTAATTTATTGATATATATATATATATCAAAAGGAAATAAACTGCCCAGGGGAAGGATGCTTATATGTATATATAACCCTGTGTTTTTGTTTTGTTTCTTCTTATGACTGCAGTTCATAATTAGCAGTGCTCTAGGGTAAAATATGACTGTCTTTTCGCAGAAATTCTCAAAGATGCAAGTTGTCTGTGTGGGACTGCTCTTTTTCAGCGTCGCGTGGGCAGCACCAGTAAGCATTTGCAAATTCACTTCTCAATGGATTGTGTGTGTCATAGAATCTCTTGCTGTCTTTACCTATTTTTCTTTTAAGCAATGTCTATTTAAATTGTAGTGGCATGTACCTAACTCATGACAATAAAGCACCGAGCAGACAGAAAGCTTCCAGTACTTAACACAAATGCCTGTCACCAAGGAGGCCCTCAACAAACATGTGCTGAGTTACAAGATACCATGTTGCATTTATAGGGCCACCAAAACCAATATGTTTGACAACACCAATATCTGGCCACCGAGTTTCAAATCAGCTGCCACTAATGAGTGCTACTCAAAGACAAATCATAACATGCCAAAAGAACATTTCAATATTTTACTAACGACTTAAAGAATTTGACATGTATGTTTTAAAGCTAACTAACTAAGCCTGGTGTGTGGTAGCTCACACCTGTAATCCTAGCACTCTGATCGCTCAAGGTCAGGAGTTCGAGACCAGCCTGAGCAAGAGTGAGACCCCCGTCTCTACTAAAAATAGAAAGAAATTAACTGGCCAACTAAAAATATATAGAGAAAAAATGAGCCGGGCATGGTGGTGCATGCCTGTAGTCCCAGCTACTCGGGAGGCTGAGGCAGGAGGATCGCTTGAGCCCAGGAGTTTGAGGTTGCTGTGAGCAAGGCTGATGCCATGGCACTCACTCTAGCCCGGGCAACAGAGTGAGACTCTGTGTCAAAAAAATAAGAATAAAATAAAATAAAGCTAACTAACTAGATTTTGTAAATTGATGATTATGCAAAAAGATGACAGCTTTTCTGTATTTCTTGCAATACTCAAACACTGTGGGATCCTGCTAATACGATTTCTTCTTCATCAGCAAGGCTTATTATGGGGTGTAGTGCCCTGAGCCTCACCCAAACCAAGCTCCCATTTCCTTTCGTGTACTTTCTTCCCTGTGACTCACCCAGATGAGTATTCAGGATGCAACCAAATTATCTTGTGAAAATGCTGAGTGTGGCAGATCTTTTCTGCAGAGCAGACACAGTGCTGATCAGAGAATTGTCTGAACAGCATCCTAACTACTCAGAGCGACCTTTTCAGCCCGAGAACCATGGAAAGGAAGGTTCCTTCCATCGCCAATCGTGCTGAAATCCAGGTCCCGAGTGAGCGGGTGACCAGTCGGGTAACCGAGACTGGCAAGGGTGACCCAGGTTGTTTATGAGGACAGCAGACGTCAATTGAGTGTGTCCCCTTTCTCAGCTCGAAGTCCTGTGGGGACGCGGCACTGCTTCCAAATGACACCTGTCGGGCTCGATGCACAGGACCTCAACGCTCAGATGCCGGGGGTGGTGGCCCGGGTCCTGCCAACCCAGCTCTGGCCAACCAGCTAAGGATTTTATTCTGAGCACCATACTCCAAGGAACAGCCGGGGTGGCGCTCTGTTGGCCGTTTTGCAGTGCATGTGCCATGTCAACGTCGCCCCAACGACCACTGGTCAAAAGGGGCAGGCAATGCCACCTCCACGACAGGGCCACATCCAAGCGTAGGACCAACTGCCAAGTGGGTGTAGGTGGAGAAGGGAGGGGTGCAGATTTCCAAGGAAAGGGGCTCAGCAAGCACAGGGAGACAGCATTTGGAACAGCCAATGGGTAAATGTGATGTTTTTTTTTTTTTTTCTCCCAGAAATGGAAATCCCATTTTAGCAATTACCTACATTATTTGACAATGGGTTGGTGGTTTAAAAAATTAGTATAGACTGAGTCACTTGAATACATCTTGGAATTGTAAGCCAAATTCCAAACAATTTAAGAAGGGAAGAAAATAAAAAGATGTTTATCGGGTCGTGCAATTCAATGGACATTCATTGCAATATTCATTGCATGCCAATATGTAATCAGACTAGAAAGACTTTGCTATAAATCACAATAAATCATGAACTATACTCACATACTTTAGACTGTCAAGGGTGTTTTTAATACATAAATGTGTTCTGTAAGAAGATGCCAAATACCCCACGCTGTCATTTCTTTCTTTTGTTTAAAATCTGTCCATCTTATTTTTATGTTTTCTTCCTCCTGTAGTCTCATTTTCCAAAACTATTTTTCAATGCTATGATATTTTGAAGGATGATGCAAAGGTCTAGATTAAAAGTCACAAGATTATACAAGAATAAGCAGAAGGGCCGGGTGAGGTGGCTCACACCTGTAATCCTGGCACTCTGGGAGGCTGAGGCGGGAGGATCGCTCGAGGTCAGGAGTTCGAAACCAGCCTCAGCAAGAGCGAGACCCTCGTCTCTACTATAAATAGAAAGAAATTAATTGGCCAACTAATATATATAGAAAAAATGAGCCGGGCATGGTGGCGCATGCCTGTAGTCCCAGCTACTCGGGAGGCTGAGGCAGGAGGATTGCTTGAGCCCAGGAGTTGGAGGTTGCTGTGAGCTAGGCTGATGCCATGGCACTCTAGCCTGGGCAACAAAGTGAGACTCTGTCTCAAAAAAAAAAAAAACCATCAGAAGGAAGAAATGCAATAAAGAATAAAATTATAAAATCGGCCTTGAAGATACTTAATATAAACTTCATTAAGTTTCCTTTTACTACTAAATGTTTTTTTCAGATTTAATCATTTTAAATGTTTTATTATTTTAACCCTGGGACTTTAAGACAGAGGATTTAGATTAAAATATCTTCTTTACTTCTACTACCTCTCCCAGCTGTGTAAGTGTACGCAATTTTGATTCTCCTACGGTCTATTTCATAGGGGTTATTTGGGGACTCAAATGAGATTATGTGTACAAAGCAGTTTACAGGCCAGGCACGGTGGCTCACATCTGTAATCCTAGCACTCTGGGAGGCCGAGGCGGGAGGATCGCTCAAGGTCAGGAGTTCGAGACCAGCCTGAGCAAGTGAGCAAGAGCGAGACCCCGTCTCTACTAAAAATAGAAAGAAATTATTTGGCCACTAAAAATACATAGAAAAGATTAGCCAGGCATGGTGGCGCACGCCTGTAGTCCCAGCTACTCGGGAGGCTGAGGCAGGAGGATCGCTTGAGCCCAGGAGTTGGAGGTTGCTGTGAGCGAGGCTGACGCCACGGCACTCTAGTCCAGGCAAGAGAGTGAGGCTCTGTCTCAAAAAAAAGCACTTTACAAATGGTAAAATGCAATATATTATAAAATAAGGTGTTTTGACAAACTATTGTTTGTTTCTAGAATGGAACAGAACACTTTAGGCAGATATGCCTTGGAGTCCAGCTAAGGGGAAACTTTCTAAGCTTTTGAGTTTATATTTGAAGATGATTTTATCAGTTGGGGTCCAGCCTGGAAAACAAGATCCACGATAGTGAGTTTTGTAGAGGGATTTTATTTGGGGAACTAGCCATAGAGTCTAGGAAGAATAGAAAGGGCAAACCAGGTGTGATGAGGCCACCAAAATATTGGAACAACTACCACCCCAAAGGCTGGAAGGACAAAAGAGGAGGTTCTCAGGCTCTTTCTAGAACCAGGACCTCAAAGGAGACAGACCCAGATCTAGAGCTCAGCCCCACAGAGAGAAAACAGGGATGGACATCTCTGGGCATCTCTCTCCATCTGTCCTCCAGTCTCAGAACTCCATCAGCCAAACCCAGACTGAACCCAGAGGGCAAAGGAGCTTGGGAAATGGGATTGGGAGGAATCAGCTCAGACTGAGCTGGAGAAATACCTGGTCTGAGAGCAAGGAGGAAAATCAGCCATGTCTTACTGCCAAGAACAGCCTCTCCGTATAAAACAAAATACAGAACTTTAAGGCATATTCAGGAAGCACGATTTCCAGGAAAATGAGACAGACGGTCTAGGTGGCCCTCAGATTGTTTATCTCTTCACTTAATCTCTTCCTTAAGGGTTTCTCTCTCTCGTAGGAGTGACCCACCATGGTGCCTGCTGCCACTTCAGCTCACAAAAACACGAACCAGTCCCACACGCTGGCTCCCCTCGCCACATCTGTTCTTTCTTAGTTTCTGGCCTTTCTCCTCTTCCATAGTTACCCCTCTCCCCCAGGTACCCTCAAGAAATGTTGACACTTTCATGTCCAACCAAGAAAAAGGATTAGTCCCAATCTGCTGCCCACCAGCCCGAATGACATGTCTGGCCAGGTGACTTGGCAGTAGGAAGGTTTGATCCGCAAGGGGTGTACGTGTCCCTTACGTCAATGGCTATGGTTTTAGTCTTGCTGGGCCACCAACACGCTCATATTTTAATTCAATATAACAATTACTGAACTTATATAATCAACGCACACAAGGCCAGGCGCGGTGGCTCTCGCCTGTAATCCTAGCACTCTGGGAGGCCGAGGCGGGAGGATCGCTCAAGGTCAAGAGTTCAAAACCAGCCTGAGCAAGATTGAGATCCCCATCTCTAGTAAAAATAGAAAGAAATGAATTGGCCAACTAAAAATATAGAGAAAAAAAAAATGAGCAGAGCATGGTGGCGCATGCCTGTAGTCCCAGCTACTTGGGAGGCTGAGGCAGGAGGATCACTTGAGCCCAGGAGTTGGAGGTTGCTGTGAGCTAGGCTGATGCCACGGCACTCTACCTCTAGCAAAGAGTGAGACTCTGTCTCAAAAAATAAAAAAATAAAAAAAAAAAAATATATATATATATATATATAATCAATGCACACATAGAGTCCACACCATTGAACTCTGATTTTAATCCGCTTATATTTAACAGTTTCTAGTGTGCCAGTGAAAACTTCTTTTTCAGTGGGTACCAATGACAACCAAGCTCTTTCACCCAGAGTGCCAGCCCTCCCTTCCCTCCCACCCACCCACCCCCACTCAGTGGTTCTCTGAGCTTAAATTCGGCTCTGGACTGGGAATGGAGTTGTCCCTCCCTCCCTTCCTTACAGTCTTTCGTAACCTTGAAAAAAATATATATTCAAGTGAGGAGTGTGTCCATCTCCCCTTTGGTAAGAATAATTTTCCACATTGAATAATACAACCTGGTGAGAGCAAAATAAATAAATGGAACGTTTGTTGTTTGGAAGAATTAATGAAAGAATGAATGTTCTCTTTGGTGAAGTTTTGTTCCTTGTTTCCTTTCAGACATTTCAACCACAGACTGAGAAAACTAAGCAAGGATGTGTGGAAGAACAGAGGGTAAACAGAATTCGTCTTCTCAAATAACTCTATTTTGGTTCTGTAAAAAAAAAAAAAAAGTCAATAAGAGAACATTTTAGCTGTCAAAATAGTCTCGGGTACTTAGAATGGAAGCGCAGAATTATGCAACATAATTTTGGTATTTTCTGACTAATCAAGTATTATAATTCCCATGACGTGTGATAGAAAAATGGAAAACATCCTGAATAGAGATTAGTTTCTCTTCGATGTAGTTTCTTCCTTCAGATGAAAACAGTGGTTTGCCAGGCAACATCCAAAGGGGAGAGGGAATAAGGATTCTAGCATACCAGCAAACAATATTTTCGCACACGTGCACACGACAAACATTTTGCTCTCAGAGTCATAAAAAGCGAGAGAAGGAGAAACTGGCTAACAGGTCTTAATGGAAAATTCTGTTTTCATGGAGTCAGTTTTCTGTATGCATCCAGAAAGTTAAACAATTCCTCTCCGGGTATGCATGTCACCAAATCGCAGCTTAAGGTCTGCTTATCTCGGTCTCTCCTGGAAGTTCTAGAAAATTCTAAGAGCTAACAATCTTCCCGTTCTCCAGCTCAGCTGAAAATTGCAAAGGCCAAAACTGCACACTTCAGAGCCTGAATGTTCGTGATGCTGTGAGTTTTGCCAAGTAGATACCAGACACAAATACCATAAAACCTGTCTTTCTCCTAATCCCCTAACCCCTGCACCTGAAAATACTTCCACATGCTCCATTGCCATTGAAATTCGGTGATAAAAAAATCGACGTACCCTGGGAGGAAAAGCAGTTGACAGTCACTCTTAGGGAAGACAGATTTAGACGTATGAAGAAAAGAGGAAAAAAATGACTTGCTATCTTCGGGGACTGGCTGACGCGCGCCCCCCTGTGGTTGGTTATAGGAAGTACTACCATTTGTCAAAGCCAGAATGGGACTTTGCCCAAATTTAAAAAAAAAAAAAAAAAAATTTCTTAT